>NC_137983.1:47425824-47961676 GCF_963924665.1 Micromys minutus | reverse complement strand
TAAGATTATCAAAGAATAAAAGATTTCCAATTAGTAATATATAATAAATTTTACTAGAATTAGTTTAATGTGACTTCAATTTTCATTTCAATTGAGGAAATTTGGATACTATTAACTTTCTAAATAGTAAGAGACTATTTTATGGGCTAGGTACTAAAAATGAAGAAAATGAATACACGTAGTTAAGAAAATATCCTGAAAGAAACCCACAATTTTCCTTGATAGTAAAAAAAGTTCTGGAAAAAATGTTTTGACAAGAAATAAAAAGAGGTTCGGTCTCTGAAGAACCAAAGCTGCTTCTGTGATTTCTCTCATTGCAAAAACTGGACAAATTACAAAGATTGTGTAAATTAAATAATGTTATATTTTCTTCTCAAGGATTTCTTCAGACTCATGCTTGGACTTTTAAAATAATGAATCAGAGATGTCACTCAATAAATAAATAACTCTGATGAAGATTTGGGGAGCAAATGATCATGTTTGATGTCTTTATTCAAACATAATTCACCACCAACAAAAGATGGAAATCTTTAAAATACTAAAAGATGCAGCAGAAGAGATAGAATTTTGCTCACAAGCAATTTTAAAGTCCAGAGAGAACAGTTATCCCTCCTCATATTAACTGAATCAAGGAGCAACCATTGTAACATATCAGTAAACATGGAGTACGTGTATTTCAGACCCCAGATACTTATGGCTACATGATTGCCTTCAAAATTCACACAGCTAAGAAGAGCATACAAATTCATGAAGAAAAAATAGACCCCAACGATTGTTTCCATATCTGCCCAAAGAAAAATCCCAACGAATGTGTAGTTGATTAACTAACATTGAATCTTTGGAAGGTAACTGATCTTCTTGCCAGCTTCCATTTGGAATGTATGGCTACTTAGACTAGAAAAAATGTAGGAATGGAGAGAGCTCTTCATACCCTCATGATCCACAGTCAAAGATTAAGCCATTATGTAAATAAAATTTTAAAAACTGGGGCTGTGGTTGTGGCTAGTTTGAAAGAGTGTAAACCCAGCTCAGCATGACCTAGACATGGTGCGGCACACTTAATGACTGTAGCACTAGGAGATAGAAACAGGAAAATCAGAAGTTCAGGCTCATCCTTGGCTACACAGTCAGTTTGAGGCTAGCTAGAATATATACATGTGTGTGCGTATATCTGTGTCTCTCTCTCTCTCTCTCTCTCTCTCTCTCTCTCTCTCTCTCTCTCTGTGTGTGTGTGTGTAATGGATATATAGTGGGATTGAGATGGGCATGGGAACTTTTTTCTTCATCAATATTCCCCAAACAATACAATGTAACAGTTATGTACAGTGTATTAGGCATTATTTACAGAAATATACATGTAGGTAGGATCTATGTAAGTACAACACCATCTTACATGAATATAAAACCTGTGGATTAGGTATTCATGGGCATCCTATAAACAATTTTAACCTATACCAAGATATGGTTATATATTCATTCATTGCCTGACCCCCCTCTCCCTCCCTCCCTCTCTCCCTCTGTCTCTCCCTCTGTCTCTCCCTCTCTCTCTCCCTTTCTTCTTCCCTCCCTCCTTCTCTCTCCCTCTCTCTCCTTCTCTCTTTCTTTCATCCTCCCCCCCCCCATTCTCTAGGAAAGAGAAAGCTAGGGATCACAGGAGCATTTATTTGATCTATGACAAAACACTTTGCTTTAAAGCAAAAATAATTTGAAGTCTTTTGTTAGACTATGGATGTGATACAACAAAAGAGTGACACTCTGGAAATGGCACTGTGACAGTGTTTCAGACTTGCTTTTAGCTTTTGGTAGCTGCCAAAGCTCAGGTTTCAGCTTCCTGTCAGGGGAAAATGGTTCCAGAGCAGTCTTGCTGATGATCTGATCTGAACGGACCGCTTGATTGGAGTGGCTGTCTCTTGCTCTCAGGCAGAAAAAGAAACAGCCTAAAGAAATCCAGCTCTTGGATTATCAGAAGAGCTCATCGTGTTTGACCATAGAAAAGCCACCCACCTCCTGCCCAGAGCTCCAGAAAATCATAGAGGGTTTTCAAAGCAGGAAAATGGCCTGGGCTGTGCCTTGCAGATATTCAGAACGTGGCCAGCAGGATAAGACCAAAGTCATCTAACCAGACAATTTTCTAAATTTGCTCTGCAATTTTGTGGGAGGGATGGGGCACACGGAATGTCTGACTGCATGAAAGGAAAGGTGAAGCCTTCACTGCATATCAGTATGTCATGGCCCACAGGAGGAAGTTCTACTCAGCTTACAAAACAAGAAGTGCTCAGGTGTTGAGCTCTCTGAATCTAACTGGGATAATCCCATCTGACCCTTCATCTCACTTGCCTGGAGCCCCTATTTTCTAGAGGCCCTTATAGCCCATCATTCTTCTAAATTGCCTGCTCTCTGTTCCACTTTTGTCCTTAGAAAGAGAGACATAATCTATTCTGCAGACACCAGCAAGCACAAATAAAATAAAATCAGTCCCTGAATTGGGAGCTACCACACCAGCCCGTTTCCTGTTCTTAACTCCCTCCTCTTGATCGTGATGCATCAGAGTGGCTAGGTAGCTTGGCCAACTACTACTGATGTACCTTTTCTACTGAAACTCTGACAAGACTCACAATTCACCACACCAGCCTCAAGCCAACACCCAATAACCTTGCATAGTTTGTAAAGGGAAAACCCTGGACCTCTCTAGCACTTGGTAAGCTGTCTAGAATTTGAAAACTATTCTCCTGATGACACTATAATGCTTATATGGTTCATTTCCCAAGGAAGGATATGGTAGGGCTTTCTTAGCTCATGTGGATGAAGGACAAAATGAAGAATGAGGAGCCAAAACAAAATTCAGTTGATTTTAGTTAAGAGATGCTAAAAGATACTCACAGAAAGATAAGGAAACGATAGAGCAAAGGCTCATAAAACAAGCCACCCTCATGATGTGTCTTTCTCATTGTGTATACTTTCATAAAATCTATTTTTAGGTTAATGGATAATGTGTTCATTAAATGACTATGTACATATTTTAATGTATCAGCCTTAAATTTAACATGATAACTATATATGTATACTATATGTTACACGGTTATTTACCATACTGAATATATGCATTCAATATGTAACATATTTTGATAAATATATTTACCTGTAAATTTGCAAAACCCTGTTTAACAAATTTTACTGGAGTGCTAATTTTTATTGTATAAAGCACCTTGAGCTATGCTGACTAAGAAGGACTAGAGTATCCCAGCATCTCCAGCCACTTCACAGCCATGACTGCGTCTGTATTGCTGCCCATACAGCTCAGCTGCAAGAGTCAGGTCCATGATCAACAAGTAACCATGAAGAATTCTAAGTCTAAACCACAAGGGGCTGAAGCAGAGGCAAAAAAAAATGTCTTCCTGATCCATGTAGTGTGTGGAGAAATAAAGAGAGCCTCAGGAGTACTGTGCAAGTGTGGATGGCTTGCAGGGATGCCATCTCACAGGACTGAGGGGACATCATTAACTTCTGGAGCTGGAGCTTGACGTCATCAGGAAAGACTAAAAGCAACGAGAAATGGTTATGGACTTTACTTAGTACAAGAATGTACTAAGACCTTGCAGAGAAGCAAGAGCACAGCCAAAGACTGGAATCCATTCTAGGTTCTGACTAATCCCATGCCTCCAACTCAATAATGTCTTGCAGTAGCAACAAGGCTGGATTCCTTCCCATACAGTAAACATGCACCAAAGTCTAAGAACCTGAGAGAGGAAAAATTCGGGACCAGAGCAGCTGTGAGTTCAAGGGCTGCCCCAGTCCATAGCACAAGCCTAGAGGTAAGCCAAGGCAGGAGTGAGAGTATAGCTTTCTGCTGTGCCTAGCTATGGAGGTCTATGTACACCACAGCTTTCTTCCCTGAACAGCTCTGACTGCTCAGTTTCTAGTACTCATGCTTGTGAAAGCAACCATAATGAAACTCAAAGGGTCAAAAGAAGAAGAAAAGGGCTGTTAAGTGGGGTGAGCTTTGTTCAGAAGAGGCTTCAGATTTGTTCAGACATGAAGCATGAACAAAATCCAGTACACAGATTAGGAACTTGTTAATATTTTGAGCATTAGAAAAAAAAAAAGAAAGGGCTTAGTTCTGTCCACATGACCATGGTTCCCAAAGAAAGCTGGCTTTGCTGAAGGGATGACACCTGGATTCTCAATCTTTACCTTATTTCTAGTTCCTGGGGTTTTGCTTCCTTACTAAAATGTTCCTCCATTTGAATCTAGAAATTTATTGATATTTTTTAATCAGAAAGGTCACTCAAGTTATCTAATCATCAGCACTGCTAGAAATGGAAGTTGTCCGTTTTTCCTTTCCATACACATTTTAAACACCTATTACATGCGATGTAATTATATGCCTTGACACGGGAACATAAACACGATATATTATCTACCCCCAAGGAAGTTAGAGGAAAAGAGATCAATAATACAATAATGAAAATACAATACCATATAATTGGTGTTATATAGATATGAACACAAGAGAGTTAGGAGTAGACAAGGGCAAGATAAAGGCAGATCATTAGACATCAAATATCACAGTGACAAAAACGGCATGGGAGGGTAGGTCTGCTCAGCCCAGCTGTGTATGGCTGAGCCTGCTCCATGCTAAAGACACAGGAGGTCCCCATGTCTTCTGGAAACAGCAAGTACAGTCTTTCCCCATGCCAGACAGTGGGTTGATCTTTCTCCTGTGAAGGGGTAAATGGAAAGAGATAGGCCTCCGAAGCCCTGGTTGCAGATTTATGCAGAGACATCACCGCACTCACTATGTTTGTAGAAGATAGCCAAATGCCCGTGTAAAACACTCCACGGGGAAGAACTATTCTCCTCTGCCACAGACTCAGAATCAGTGGAGGAGTAGGATTTTTTTCCTGATTCAGGGTGTAATTTAACACAACAGGGATTAAGATTTAAACATAAACTTACTCTGACCCAGAAATAGAAACTCAGAACTTAAGTTTCCATGCCAGGAAAAGGGAAGGACAGCCTTTAGGAAGTAGGCTACGGCATGGTTTGCTATGCCCACATGACTATGCCAATGGTATTCACATAGATAGCAAAAGAAGACACAGGGGACAAAGCTTATCCGTGTGTGGATAAGCTTTGTCCTCTAGTATCAAGTAGAGAAACACAGGAAGGCTGAAGGATCATGTAATCAGTGAGGTCATATAGAGAAAAGCCTACCCTACTGGAGATGAGAGACATCTGTGCATGTGACACTCTGACTCAGAGAAATGAGTACTAAGTAGGTTGGAAGTGGTCTTGGACAGGGAGCTTAATAAAGTTGAATTCAGAAGTTATTTAGCAGGTAAATAGATAACCTACAAAGTCAACTCAGCATATATAGGTCCCCAACATCATAGAAATATTAGCAGAAACAATGGAATGTGGTTACCAGCTGTGTGGGGAACAAGAACAAGGGAAAGCAGTAAGGTACTTTTAGAGGATGTTCTTTGAAATAATACTATGAATCATGTCGTTTAGTGTAGCATGGATTGAAAGAAAAAGAAGAAAAAATTAATTTGATGTGATAATGAAGAATATATCCGGAGTGAATATGCTGTGAGTGAAAGCGAGAAGAGAAATATTAAAGGAGAAGAGATCAGTAGTGGGAACCCGCAAGAATAAATAAATAATAAATCAATAAATACTCAGGAATACTGCCAAGGAGTCCAGGCACACCTGTCACCTGCATGATTACAGGTGACCTGGGAAACAGGAAGCAGATGAAACAAGGTTCATGACTTCATTCTGCATGGCAGTCCAGTGGAGAGGTAAAAATATTCTTGTAGACTGAGGTATTAAATTACACATGTACACAAAATAAAAATAGCATACCACAAAACTAGCGCTCGACCTATAGCACTCTTAGTAGTGCCAAGATGGCCTCAGAACTTGCTAGAACTACACATTCTCATGCTTTACCCCAAGTTTACAGAATCAGAAACACTGAAAGTGGAACCAGAAATTCATCATCTAAAGACTCCTCCAATTCAGGGATGATGCTCTCTCAAGCGTGAGGTCCATGGACCAACTCCAAGTTTATGGAGACAGGAGACTGGGAAGCAGGACTCTAGAGAAAGGAGCAGGAATCACACAAATTCAAACTCTGTCTTCTCCACTCACTTAAGAAGAACCTATATGAATTGTTTAGGCATATGAACGGGATAAGCTGTGAATGAAAACAAGTATGTAAACTTTTTACTATTTCTCACAATGGTGGAGTGATAAGCACAAACTCTGGGAAAAGAAAATAGGTGTTACAATCAATGGGGAGTGTGCTTTATGTGTACTTATGTATGTTTGTGCATGCTTGTGCATATATGTCTGTGTGTCTGGGCGAACACACATGAATGTGTGTGTGTGAGTGTATGTGTGTGTGTATGAAAGAGAGAGAGAGAGAGAGAGAGAGTGTGTGTGTGTGTGTATGAGTGTGCTGTGTGTGTGTGTGTGTGTGTGTGTGTGTATGAGTGTGCTGTGTGTGTGTGTGTGTGTGTGTGTGTGTGCATTGTTTGCAAATGCCTATGTGTAGGTGGTGACTAGAAGACCTTGTCCCTTTGAGGCAGGGTTTCTTTCTGAACCTGGAGATCACACTTTGTTTTTGTCTTTTCCAGCGAGTGTGCCACCTCTGCCAAATGATCCTCCCATCTCCGTGTACCTCAGTGCTGGGATACATATGCCCAGGACCACACTCTCCTCTCACACCAGTGCTAGGACCCAAACACTAATCCTCATCACTTCAGAGCAAGAGATTTTTAACGCCTAAGGCTTTTGTGAGCCCCAGAAGAAGTTGCTTCCTGGGGAGTCTCTGAGTGTTGACAGTATCCTATGCCTTGCATCGGTGGTATTTATAAGCCTCTAATTTTGTTATAATTTATAATATATATGCAATGTTGGAGACATTAGTGTATATGTCTTATATTGCATAATAAAGAATATTTTATAAGGAAATTAAAGACAGGTACAGTGACACCACGTCTTTAATTCCAGCATTTAGGAAGCAAAAGCAGATGGATCTTTGTGCTTTCAAGTCCAGCTTGCTCTCCGTAGTGAATTCTAGAACAGTCCATGCTACATAATGAAATTCTGTCTTTGAAAGAGCAAAAGTATACAAAGAAATGAGCTAATAGAAATTCAGGGTGGGGGTGGAAGGAAACAGGATAAACCAGGGAAGTTTTTCAGAAAGAGACAATCTATAGATCATAATCTGGGAGATGGACAAAAGGGATAAACTTTTAAAAAGCTTTGAGAGACCTGTGTCCCCTTCTGGTCTTTCTTCTGGTTTCCAGGACACTGCTGAGCAAGTGGATACATTAAAAAAAAAAAAAAAGAAAGGAAAAGAAAGAAATGCTAGTTGAATAAATATCAGAAAGTAGGGAAGCAGATGTGGCACCACTAGCAGGAAAGGAGACAAAATGTCTCTCTAGAAAATAGAAACTAGATAGAGACAGTGTTTGTAGGAAAGGAAAAAACCCTGGATACAAATGCAGTGAAGGAAAAGAGTGAAGGCAGCAGATCCATTATCCCTCAGGCAGAGCAAAAGCAATGCCTCTAATGACAGAACAGATGTGAGTGTAGGTTGGGGAGCCAGAATAACATTGCACACCCCACACCAGTGCACTAAGGGCAGAGGGGACTTCCGAGATGGTGGGAAGGGGCTATACATCATCCAGGTGCTTTGCACTTTACTGGTGTCTAGATAGAGAAGGAACCAGAAGGGACAGGCAAATGCTCACTCTGAGCTCCCAACAACTTCAGATGAGATCAGAGGGGTCGTGGATGAAGAGAACTGAGCATGAGCAGGGGCTATTTCCTGCATCATATTTGTTATCTTTTAAATTTTCTACACCCTCTAGCTCTGCACTCTAGTTGTCTTCCTGTCAGAATTGACCTACTTCCTTTCACAGAACCCAGCTCGGAGGACTCCCTGTGAGCCTGTCAGTTCCCTCCAGCTCCCTTCCTGTTTCTTATCAAATCCCAAGAACACTTCTCCAAGGTCCACTGGCTCTCACATGCAAGCCGCTGTTATTTTCTTGAATGTGATTGCATAGGAGAAACAACAATGGCTCTTGGTGTTCTATCTTCACACAGGCAAACCACTCGCTCTGGCAGTGTGGCCCCTGGGACTGTGCTCTTCATCAACCATTCTCACTCCCCTGGTGTGTAGAGAACCATGATGATCTCCAAGGAGAACAAGACAAGCCAAGATGGGGGCAGGGCTCCATCTTAGGATATCCACACACAAGAAAATTTGAACAGCATTCAACTCAAAATGAACACAGCAAGGAAAGAGTGAATTAGTTTCTTTTATAATCCTTTATTATATGGGTTTTTTGTTTGTTTGGGGTTTTTTTGGCATTTGAGCAAATATCACATATCTGTCACCTACATATCCTGTGATCCCACATATTTAGCCAGTAATTTTGGGGAGACATGGTGGTTTTTCTCAGGAAACTCTAAGACTTTAGTGGAAAAGTGGGTTTATTATGAGAAAATAAGGCTGAAGCCTCCAGGATTATCCATACTAAAAGGTGATACCATGGCAGTCTGGAATTGAGGGCACTTTTTTGTGTGTATTTTGCTGATTGAATGTACTTCCCAAGCAGGCTGAAATAGCACCATGGACTGATAAAGGGAAATTTGAACTTCATTTGGGATGTTGAAAATATGAGCAAAAACAAAAAATTTATCCTAAATATTCTCACTCAATATCCTTTGGCACACAAAGCCCCTTGGAAAGCAGGTTCAGGTCAGAGAACATGAAGGGCCAGATTCTAAGCATAAGCCATCTGTGTGCCTTAAGGTAAAAGTAGATGCTCATGAGGAAGAAGAGAAAGAAGTAAAGAAGAGAGGAAGATGCCAAAGGGCATTGTGGTCGTGCATCCAAAGAAGTCCATATCCAGCCAAAGCTCAGTCCTTAGCTTCGATCTCTACTTCTCCCAAGTCACCTTCCTTTCCCTCTAAACCTTCATGGCTTCATGACCCATTGCAGACTCTGCCAAGCTCTGGAGATGTTTCTCTTGTAAGACTCCTGCACACGATACAGAAAATTCTTTTTTAATTATTTTTTTCTTTATTCACTTTACATCCCACTCACTTCCCCCTAACCAGTCACCCCTTCCCACAATCCTTCCCCATCTTCCCTCCCTTTCTCCTCTGACTAGTTGTGTCTGCACCAGGGGAAAGAAAAAGGAAAGGGCTTGCACACAAGCACACACACACACTCACACACACACATACACACACACACACACACACACACACACACACACACACACACCATGACAAAGGACAAATACCTCTAAGAATGCCCAGGCCCAGCCCAAAGACCAACACCAGATATTAGGGTACTTGGAGGAGACCCACTAATCAGGCCCAAATCTTAACCTACAAGAGCTATATATCTCACTGGGTGCGATATCCGAGTGCACTGTTTTCAAGGAGAACAAAAGACTTTGATCTCCTAATAAACAAGAACATCGCACAAAGAGTTTCAAACCTGAGTCCCCCTAGCGAGCCACAGCTTTGAATATTCTGTCGCAATGCCTTAGAAAGCACAGGTCCCTAACCATTATACTGAAATTACTCAAGGGTGTGGGACTCCTCCTGGGCCACTTAATAGGAAACCAACACCTGCAAACCAAAAAGAGACTCCAGAGGCTGATACCAGGTATCACCTGCCAATTAGAATAAGCTGGTGAAGCCACCTAATTACAAGGTATTACTGTTCCCTATTCCTGCAGATAGTATCTTCCACTCCAGAAATAACAGCAATGTTTTCCCGTGTTCTGTTGAGTTTTGGGGTTCCCCTGTGGGTCCCTTACTAGAGTACTTTGTTTTCTACTTCAACAGTCTTTCTACAAAACTGGAATCTGGAGCCAAGCATGTTCATCCTACAGGGATTTGTTTCTTTCCTGTGGATGACACCTAGAGAAGAGCAGCAACAGGCTTTCCAGTGAAAAGGGTTTGGTTTCAGCATTTTGCCCGGTGCTTAGGAAAAGCTTTCCCCTTCATTCTTGAACCATAAATCTCAATCCTGTGGCCATGGGTTCAATCCAATGGGACCGGAGGAGGGGGAAAGGCATCCAGCTTCATTAACACATCACACTGGGAAGGGTGATTCACACACTCTTTAGACCTCTCTTCTTCCCTCAGTCCTAGCTGGTAATCAAAGGGAAGATTGCTTTAAAATGCTAATCGGTGTCTAACAGAAGGCGCTGCTGGGGGAAAGTCTCTATTAGAGGTGCTGGGTTTGCTAAAACAGCAGAGCCCCAGGGTGACGTCATTGTTCCTTTGAAAGAGTCAAGACACCCAGAACCAGTATATCTTTGTTAAGATAAAAGCTTGCTCAATGAAACCGTTTGGCCTCACATCAAGAATGGCTTTAAAACAAGACTGGCTGGTCCCAAATGGACTTCCCTTAACACAATAATGTGTAATGAATGAGTGCCTGGCCAGCGGAGAAGCCAGGCAGTGCTCCTATCAACCCGAGTCCGGTCGGCACAGGGAGAGGGCTGCTTTGGCATTAAGGTTCCCATAAAGCACAAAGCGGCCCGGCAGTTACTCCGGAGGCACCCGTGGCTGGAGCCTGGGGGGTGAGGGGGTACCCGGGGGCTCCGGAGCTATCTTGGATGGAATGCTGCCTTCATCCTTTCTCTGCTCCCTCATCTACAGCCCCCGAGATGGGTACCTTAACTGGCATTAGATTCTGAGTCAGATTTTATTGTCAGATAGTGAGGAGCACCTGCTGCCTAGGTCTAAAGTTTGTATGCTAGTTGTTCGCCACCCTCCGGCTGTTAGCATTTCTTCTAGGCCCCGCCCACAGTTACCTGACAATGGCCAGAAATGCCTGACTCACTATAAAAGGGGCTGCTTGCCCCCTCCTCACTCTCTTGCTTCCTTGTTCTCTTGTTCTCTTCCCCCCTCTGTCCCTTCTCTCCCCATTGCCCTCCCCCCTCACTGGTTTTTTTTTTTTTTTTTTTTTTTGTCTCTACTACCCCCTCAACTGCCCTTGCCATGCCCTAAATAAACTCTATCCCATACTACACTTACTCCTCCTGTGGCTGGTACCTCAGAGGGAAGGGATGGGCTCTAAGAGGCAACCTCTTTCTCTGCCCCATACTGAGCCTCTACCAAACACATCCCTGGCTCCTTTTCTTTTTTATAAAACACAACAGATGCCCTTGATGAAGGAGGTGACTTATGTAGATGCCTTGGTGGGCAAGGACTAGGACGTAGAACTAGAGGGCAAACGTTGGGCCAAAAGTTGAGGAAGAGCCGCAGACTCTTAACAGAGTAGCACTCTCAGAACTGCAGAGGCAGCTCAACTGAAAGGTTTCTCCCCTACAAGCACAAAGACTGGAGGTCAGATCCCAGCATCCATGGTAGCCAAGCATTCTCAGATAAGTCTAAAATGCTGGCAGTGGGGAAAAGAGGGTGGGGAAGAAGGGGAGGGGTGGATACTTGCACTCATCTCATTGGCCGGGGAAGAAGGGGAGGGGTGGATACTTGCACTCATCTCATTGGCCGGGGAAGAAGGGGAGGGGTGGATACTCGCACTCATCTCATTGGCCGGGGAAGAAGGGAGGGGTGGATACTTGCACTCATCTCATTGGCCAGACAGTCTAACTGACAGAAGAGTTACAGGTTCAGTGAGAGACCTTGCCTGAGAAAAAAAGAAGGTTGAAAGCCATCAAGGAAGACACCTGTCACCAACATGTGGCTTCCACGTGTATAGGCATAGGTGCATACTTCACAATAAAACACACACACACACACACACACACACACACACACACACACACATACACCCACAAAATGTATAGGATGCAGAAAACAGTGAAGCTTGGTACATTGGTGTGTGAGAGGGACTCGGGTTTCTGATACGGGCATGTGGGCCCACAACACAATGGATTCTCTAAGAATGCAGTTCAGTAGCTTCGTAAGGAAAGTAATGAGTTTTATTAGATTCAAATGTCTTCGATTTAATTGAATTTCACTTTTGATTCTCAGACGAATGAAGCTATAAATCACTTCTGAAATTATAAATAGCAGTAGATACAGATAGACGGTAGAATTGTGTTGGAAAGAAACTTTCCTCTCTGCCTGGCTAGAGGTGCCCTTTGCTCCTCCTTTGGCTTCCAGTGAAGTCATGATCTTCCTGAGGCAAACAGAATGGGGTGGTGGCAGCAGCAAGAGCCCACAAGCAGGATGCTCTCTGGGGTCTATGCTAGAGTCAGATAGCTTTCTCTCCCAGACTTCTTCCCTGGTGCTCTTATAGGTTCTGAGTGTCCTCTAGCCAGTGAGGACTCCTTTCTGCCCATGGAGACTTGAAGAAAGCCCCTACAGTGTGTTCTGAGACAGCTCAGAATATAAAGCTCCCTTCTGAAAACATTTTATCCCTCATTTTCTTCTGGATGCTAACTTTCTAAAGTTTGTTTTTGTTTGTTTGTTTGTTTTTATGAATTTTTTTGCATTTTGTGTGAGAGTTATACTATGTAAACATCTTGATCTGAGGCCTGCAGAAAAATGTGTGGTATAGATTGTATTTCACACAGTATCCCCGATGGTGACAGGGTCACAACGAGTCTGTACCCATCCTACTAGTAGAGAAAGGCCTCTCTCCGTGCCCATCACCTGCCTCAGCCTCGCAGCTGCGGGTGTTTTCTGTGAAGTTATTAGATCAGGATAGTTATGGAATACCTGCTTTAAGAGAGTGCTTTACAGACTTGAGCTCAACGTGACCATTCTTCTCCTCAATTAGGTTCACTTACCATTTGCACATTGATTTCCCTGCCCAAGACTCAGCAATACATACATACATACATACATACATACATACATACATACATACATACACGCATACATACATATATAGATACATACATACATACATACATATATAGATACATACATATATAGATACATACATAGATAGATAGATATATAGAGATACAAAGATACAGATAGAGATAGATACATACATACAGAGATACAGAGATAGAGAGATAGACAGACAAAACAAATAGATGATATGTATACAGGTGGTGGACAGTTAAGTGAGAGATGAATGACAGATACAGATGATAAACAAAGAAATGATAGAGGACTGGTAGATGATGCCAGTATAAACATATATTGTTATATTTATGTGCATATTTTATGTTTATATGTATTGTGTGCATATCACATATGTGTGATTAGTCAAATATATATCAGGCACATTTGTATACATTATATATGTGTGTCTATAAATCACATATATGTAGAGTTAGTATATATCATGCAAATGTGGGTATGTGACATATATATGGAGAGTATATATATGCAGATATAGATATATAGTACATGAGGGTGTTATATAGCATATATATGCAGAATGTGTAAATACATCTATATCAAACTGCAGTTCAGCTCCTGCCTCTTCCGTGAATGTGAATTCTGTAATCCTGAGACTACAGTGAGGTAAGCCACCGACGACAAAACATAAAACATAGCCAGGTGCAATCAGCCAGGTCGAGAAAAGAAATGATCCTGGAGCGTTGGCCACTTAACCTCCTTGTGTCTTCCACTCCCGGGCTGCAAAACTCTTCAAGGGCCCTTGACTTTGCTTCAGGAAGACAGGCTTAAAAAGCAGGGAGTGGACAGTGGTCTCCAACTGTCCCTAGCTGGTACATGAGTTATTGGTTTACACTCAGACACAGGCTACAAAGATGTGGTTCCTTTTTTTCTTTAATTGATCAACTTTATTTAAAAAAAAAAAAACAAAGATAAATGTACAGATTTTAAGCATTTTTGCATAAAAGTATACAAATACATTTTTGTCAGTACTTGATTTTTTAAAGGTTTGATAGTATGCATTAAAATCTTACTAGTTACAATGAGCATAAAGTACATGAAAACAGTATGTAACCTGGGATTAGTCAAAGTTTTCTAGGTGCGTAAAGATTAAATATAATGGTTTTTCTCTTTTCTTTTTTTTTCTTTTTTTTTGGGGGGGGGGCTTTGTTTTTCTTGAACTTCATATAGCCTGTGAGTTGTTTCTGGGGTGTTCAGAGCTTTATGGGGTTAGTATCCAATTATCAGTGACCACATATTATGTCTGTTCTTTTGTGACTGGGTTATCTCACTCAGGAAGATATTCTCTAGATGTATCCATTTTCTTAAGAATTTCAAAAACTCTTTGTTTCTGATAGCTGAATAGTACTCCATTGTGTAAATGTACCACCGTTTTTGTATCCATTCAAAGATGTGGTTTCTTTTGGAAGCCAGAATTGTTCCTGACAAGTGAAAAGCTCACTCTGAACTCCTTGAACCTGTGTGGTGCTCCCTCCCAGGATGGCCCGCTCACTATGGCCTCTTTAGGCTTCTCTGGTGCTCCCTTCCAGGGGGCCCTGTTTTCTCTGGCCTCCTAGCCTGGAATGGTAATGGTGTTTCTGCCTTCCCCTTGTGAAACTGTCTTGTTCTTGGTGCAAGTTTTTCCACGGTAAGCTAAAATAATAAGTCATGGAATTAGAAATACCTGTGTTTCCCCAACAAGTAATTACTTTTCTGAAAATGAAAGCTGGGCTGACCAGGGAACTGAATTCACCCTACAATGTATTCCAACCTATGCTTGACCATGAGGTAATGATGCCCAGGCAGTAAAGAACTGGGAAGCCAGTGGGCTAATCTGGCAGCCATCTCAAAGGGGCCACCAGGAGTCAATGAAGATGAGAGCTAGGTCCATCTTCAAATAGGTCCACAGAGTGAGACCAATAATAAAGGTCCACTCCCCTTTAAATTATTAATCTAGATTTCCTGTTAAATTATTCTTCTCCCACTGCCATAATGCAAATGGAGTTCAGCCATTATGAATGACAGGTCCAAGGAGCCACAGAAGTCACACTATGTGATGAGGGAGCTGGGAGCTTGTGACAACAGAGGAGCCATCTGGGTGCTTCTGCAGTACACCTCACTGGGTGATCCCTAGGCCTCTTGGGAGCCTGAATTAATTCTTACCTTCGAGAGACACGTGGTAAAGAGATGCTCAGGCTATCCCTTATCCTTTGGGCTAGACGGAATGTCTTCCATTTGTCAAGAGGCCTTACAGAACTGGGTTGAAAGTATCCTGAACCTCCCGGATGATTTCATTAAAATAGGCTGCTTCAGCTCAACCAGCATGGCCTTCCACCCTACACGTAGCTGTTACAAGATCACAACGGTTCCACTGCAGTCACTTTTGCCACTACAAGAGTCTGATCTGCAGGGTAAGGAAGGCATCCATTAGTACCTACACTTGGATAGCCTCTCTTCAAGCAGAGTCCAGGTCAGGACTTCCGACTTCTCTGCTCCATTCTGACTTCTGTCCTACTTTACCAAGGCTTCCTTTAAAATAACATTTGTATTTATCTCTTGAAAACTTCACACACGTATACAATGTATCTCGACTATGTATACACCCACTCCTGCCTCCATCTCCTCTCAATCGCCTAAGACCCCTCCCAACTTCATGTCTCCCTTTTCCTTATAACTCAGAGTCCAGTCAGTGGCACAGGTATGCCCACACATGTGAGATCCAGCCATTTAAGCATGGGTACATCACCTGGCAAAAAGTGACAATCCTTTCCAACAGCCACCAACCACCAATATCTAAGAGAAAGCCTCGGTCTCTTGAGCCCTCTCCCTAGTTTCATTTTTTAGAGACATCTTTTTACATACTCTGTCATGAGTCCCATTTGAACAACCTACCAGAAAGTACTGATGGCCAGACGCCTCATGCAGTCTCCAAGATTGGTCTCCAGAGAAGGCAGAGGAGAGCAGAGTGTGAGCCAATGCTGAAGGCCAGACCACAGCAGGCACTGGCTCAGGCCAGGTCAGTCCTCCAGACTCAGCAGTCAAGCATGAGAGATGCTGGGACACTCCCTCTGCAGACCTCAGTTCCCCCCCCCCCCTGTAGACCTCAGTTTCCCCTCTGTTTCTGGAGGACTGCTGCTGCCTGTGAGTCCCCAAAAGTGTGACTTAGCATTTGCGGGTCCTCACAGACCCCTGCTCTATCCCTCGGACAGGACCTCTTACAGAACTCCGAGCTTCCTTTCCTTATCTGGTCCCACTACTTAGATGAAAGCTAAGTATCTGGAACACCCAGGAGTGTGTGTGTTCCATTAGTGAGAGCTGTTGTGAGCATCCTCAAGAGCCCACACTTCTGGTTCAGGTTTTGTCTCGGGATCTTCTTACCCTCAGTGGTTGTGGGCTTGTAAAAGATGAAAAGCCCTCTGCTTAGTTCTCTATGCTTCTCCTTTCTGGTCTCTTTGGGTTCAGGGTCACTCTGTGAGTATTTAGGGAGCTCAAACAAGGAAGGCTTGTCCACTTCCCATAGACAGGCTTGGAAAAGCCAGCTAGCCTCTCCCTTCACCGAGATGCCTCTGCACAGTAGATTGGACCTGATGTGCTATTGCTTGGTGGCTCTCTGGCACTGTGTGTCCCTCTGCAAGGCTGCTGCAGCAGGCAGGATGCTGCAATCAGGTAGAAGCTCCAGGGCAGCTCTGTGGCCTCCAGACTCTCAGCAGCGACATACCTGTGCCCCCTGCTGACGACTTCAGGACACAGCCAGTCCCTGGCTTTGCCTTCTGCCACCCTCAATGATTCTAGAGAAACTCTGTAACCCTGCTTGGTCCCTGCAGACCTTATCTGTCCTTGGGTCCTGGAGCACGAGAACATGACTGCAGCCCCAAAGTCCCTCAAATGTACACAGTAGCAAGGTAGAACCATGGGAAGGCACTAGCTTTGGAGTTGGGAATACTGAGATTTGGTCCTGGCTGGTCCACTCTACAGGGCCTTTGTCACCTTGACTGAGAAATAGAGGTGACCATGCTTTACTCACAGAACAGCTACTATTAAATAAAGATATGTAAAGCCTTTGTGGCATATGCATGCAATTCCAACTCTTGAGTCAGTGAAGCTGGAGGATTACTTTGAGCTCCAGGCCATACTGCCATACTAAATTGGAATGAGACCTGTCTCAAATGAATAAATAAGTAGTAAAGAAAATACGTAGCTATATCTGCTTATACAGATATAAGTTAAAAGTCAAAGACACAGCGATACACACACACACACACACACACACACACAATTTATCCAGTACTAATGGCTTTTTATCATATTAGGGTCTTTATTAAGTTTTTCTAACAGTCAGTTATGACTTTCTGACCTACTGTTTCCTATTGGTAATAATTTCTAAATAAGAACAACAGAGACACCTTCTAGTCCAAGACAACGAGGCCATGTAATGATGAGGTCAAAGTAATAATGAGGCCATGGCACAAGGAAACAGAGACTAAAATGAAGGCCCAGCCAGCCAAACCTCACAATTATACAATAATTGTACAACATATTGATCCATACGTGTCTACCGATGTGAGTAAATAGGGCAAGGACAGTGGTCTTCCTCCATCTGTGGAAAGCAATCTATTATCATTGTAATAATCCATCGAGGAGAGAGCAAAGGATGAGCGAAGTCTGAACAGAAATGCAGTTTGGGAGTCTAGCAAGCCCCACCCTCCCGTTAATAGCTACTCTACAGTACAGAGACAGGGAGCATCTATCTATGCGCAAGTGTTCAAGAATCACCTTAGAGATGGGACAAACAGCAACCTGCTATTGAGGGGCGGTACGTGAAAAGGACACACTGTCACTTTGGTGATATTCTTGGCCAAATTGCATAACTGGTATCTGTCAAACAAATGCAAACTGAGGGCTGTTCTGGAAGATAATCAGCCATACTCGACAAAAGCCAAGACTGTTAAGAAAAGATACAGGGAGATTTCCAGCTGAAAGTCAAGCTTAGACATAAAGCAGCCAAGCTCAGCAAGCAGGCAAGAATGGATCTTGGTTATAGACTGTAACTGTCATCATTGTCATTGCAGGAAAAAATCTGAATGCTTGTTGCCTTAAAGTCAGAATATATGTGTGTATAGATAGATAGATAGATAGATAGATAGATAGATAGATAGATAGATATAGATATAGATAGATATATATGGTCATATATTAGATATAATATAATATATATACTCTTATATAATTATATAATCTATAATTTTATATTGTAGCTTCTTGATATAGATGGAGCCTCAGTGTTATGCAGGGAAATGCCTGTACTAACGAGGAAGACATCCCATGGTGTTTCAGCAGCTTTCAGGGGCCTCAGAAGTAACTCTTTGCATGACCCTCTTGTGTTTTTGAAAACCAGAGGATACTTTAAACTACAAACTGAAAGAATTGATAACTTAAAATAATATTTTCAAGCTGTCAGAGCACACAAAGGAAATTAAGGGAAATAAGAAAATTTGTTACAAAATCTGAAAAACACATTTGTAGAAGTATATAGGTTGCATTTTTGAAAAGTAGACCCAAAATAGCCAAAGAAACGAAACAAGGAGAAAGGTAGATGAAAGGAGTGTAGAAATGAACTGTGTGAAGGATGAGCCACAGAAACCCCAAATATCCAAAAACTGTTTCTAAACAGGAAGAGATAAGCATTTCCAATTACAGTATGATCAAAGTTTCCAGAAACCAACATATATGTAAGAAGTTACCTATGACTCACAGTGGAATTAATAAGGAACCCAGTGCTTCGTTCGTTAAACGAGAAAGAAAAGGGGTCGTACGCCTTGACATAACAAATTACCAGCTACTCAAAAGAAAATCTCAGCCTCCCAATCTCCACAGGATCAGACTCCACAGGAGAAAAACGTGTATTTATACTGCAGTATAGCAAAGCCGACTTTCCAGGAGTCCTGTCCCTTTAATATCATTGTGCATTTGGGAGGAAGGAAGGAAGGAAGGAAGGAAGGAAGGAAGGAAGGAAGGAAGGAAGGAAGGAAGGCAGACAGGCAGGAGATCCATTTGCAGATTTCAAAGGGTGTGGATATTCAGCTTTCCTAGAATTTAACTTAAAGGTAATACAGAACTTGACCCCAAACTTCCCCCTTTTTCCTTAAAGATGAAAGCACAAGTTTAAATATATGCATCTAGCAGATTTGCAGCAACAACTTCCCATCAATCTCTCATCCACCTGTGCCAAGGGTAACCAAGTTCTGGCCAAGAGACAGGAGCAAGAGGGCACTGTGTGGCTTCTAGGAAAAGTCTATGGGGAGAAGGTCTGTTCGGTCTCCATGCTCCTTCCAGAGGGGCCAGTTTTGTCAACCCTGGGTGAAGCTACCCTCCTACTCCCTGCCCCCGGGACTTCCCATCCTGACTCCTGTCTTAATACTTTCTATGGGAAAAAAATAAACTCCCATCATGTGTGACTCCATCATTTCTCGACTTCAAACACCTGCAGTAAATCTAACTATAAATGCCATCCGTGTCGGTTAAGGCCAAATAAAAGATTACATAACGAATGAGAGGATTATTTGTACAGAATCAACTGTAGTAGATATTAAATTCAATTGTTCATCAGAACATCTGGGGAAGAGTTTAAAGTCCTTACATGCTATTTTAAAATTCCTGAGACAAAATGAGGAGCTCATGATAGCTTGGTGACTCTTCCTATAGACCAGTGGCTGCACGTCACAACCTTCATCAGAGAAGCTTCTTGGTGATTAACACAGAGACCTCAACTGGTCTACACACAGGCACACTGGAAGTGCTTGGCTAGGGATGGGCGGTGCATGTTACATGACTGTCACATGACTCTCCCAAGGCTCAAGGGATCTTTGAAGAAGAGAAGGCAGAAGAAAAAAAAAGTTAAGAGCCAGAAATGTTAAATGACCACAACAGAAGTTTTGTTTTTTTCTGGAAATGACCATAGAGTTACACAGATGAACTCACAGTGATTGTGACAACAGGAAATGACCTACACAGTAGTGACCTTTGTCATTTTGTCTACCTTGTCACAAGTCCTTCATCAAGGCATTTTTCTGACTTCCATGGAGCTGCATGGATGGCTCAGTCACCAAAGTGGGGGTTGCAAGTGTAAAAGGGCCTAAATTTGGATCTCCAACACCCACATAAGAACCCAGGGGTTGTGGCTCACACTTGTAAATCCAAAACTGGGAATGGAAGAGACTGAGAAAGCTCCAGAGCTTATTGGCCAGGTAGTCTGGCAAACCAGTGAGCTTGAGCTACCTACTGTCTTATATACACAAACACACACACACACACACACACACACACACACACACACGGGGGGGGGGAGACAGAGAGACAGAGAATGACAGAGATTGAATCTCAGAAAACCATAAATAATTACTTTGAGTGCAGCAGTGTAGCTCTTTGTGGGTCTCTGAGACATGAAAGTAACATCACAAACAACAGACAGCGAAATATTTTTTTTCTTCTGAAACAAATCATCTACAACACGATCAGCGTCTTCAAAATTCTGTGAAGAAGCTCTCATAGAAGAAATCTTAAATCTTAGCGCCCCATGTTACAAAGATGACACTGTGGATCACAACTGGAATGCTTCCTAAAATTCATTGTGGAGAAAATGAAACCAAAAACAGATGAGCGGAGGGGAGAGAGGAGAGGCAGACCCAGCAGACTATCAGGGAGTGAGAAGGGAGATAAGAGACATTCTAATGCAGCATCATTAACTGGAGAACTCAGGTGAGAGCCTCCACCTGCAGGAAAAGGTAAAGATGGCCCTAAAATGGCATGGCTAAGATGAAGTGCCCCTGCCTCAGATCATACAATATCTGTTATTAAATCAATGGTGGTGAAACAAGTAACTATGACTGCCTGGTCTGAGCTCTCCTGAAAGTCTGGACAATAGCCTGGAGGTGAAGATCTGCCTCTGAGAACTAGTCTTGGAAGCAGCTAAGTGCGAGAAATAACCATTAGAACAACAACAAAAAAAAAAAGGCTTTTCTGCCATTTGTATCTTCTCTTCCTCTCCCCCAAAGAGCTGGGGGGATCAGTTATTACATCAGGGAAAGTGATGATTTTATTATTAAATTTCATGAAAGAATGACACTGTGAGGGGTTTTTTTTAAAGAAATTAATAAATGCTTTATTTTCTAGCTGTTTTATGACTGTTTCTTTTTGTGGTTGTCTTAAATACAACATGGTTTCATCATTAGGTCATCTCTATCCTGAAATAAGTGCCTTTTCTAGGGAAAGGATTTTCTTAGACATTTTAAAGAAGTGTGTGTGTGTGTGTGTGTGTGTGTGAGAGAGAGAGAGAGAGAGAGAGAGAGAGAGAGAGAGAGAGAGAGAGAGAGAGAGAGAGAGATACCCTCTGGAATTACAGGTAGTTGTGAGCCACACAATGTAGGTGCTGGAAACTAAACCCATTTCTCTACAAGATCAGTACTTGCTTTTAACCACTGAGCCATCTCTCCAATCCTAGGACATAATTTTTAACACTTCAAAACAATTTTGCTTATATATTATTCATGGTTGTTGGCTATTCTGGTATTTGCATATGGTCTCTAGAAAAGGTTCTTACTGCAAACATAGGAACTTGGAGAGTGGTGGACACAAGGAGAGAAGCTGGGCTGCCCAGCAAGCTGGAGGCTAAGAATCTCAAAACCTCAAACACCTGAGGACAATGGTTATTTTCTGTGGGATGTATTTTCTCTTTTGAACTTTGCTGTATTTATTCTGATAGTCATAATCCCTGGATAATCACACCCTTACCATTGGTATGTGCTTGGCCTCATGTGTATGTTATATGTATATATACATATATGTAAGCATGTATTCATTATGCATACTATGTCCCTAATTTAGTGTTACTAATATATCAGTGGTATACTGTATATTATTATGGTAGACTGTAAATCTACCATTCAAAATAAATGCTGACACTGGCAATAGTCCCGCCTGTGCTTGCACCGGCTTCCTGCATCTTAATGTTGCTTTTCTGTTCTCATATTTCTTCCTTATACCTTTATACTGTGTCTACATTTATTTTGTTCATTTGTTAGCATTCTTTGAATAAAAAGGGTCACACATGCTAACAACCTCTGATGCAAAGCACAGGAGCCTGTGCCCATCCTCACTGAGAAAAATGATAATTCTATTTTAATACTTGAGCTGAGGTACTTACTAGCAACTAAGACAAAGAGGATTCAAATAGAAAATTGCATGCACACACATACAGACACTCACATAGAGACATGTATATAAACAGGTGTGTACATATACCCACAAAGAGGCATGCATGCATATATACACACAGGCATGCAGGTGCACATACATGCACACACATACCCACATAGCAATACAAGATTTACAACTGGGTGCACAAGAAACTGCTCATACTATAGATTACTGCAGAGTTTTCACAGTTCCCCAACTCAGGAGGATCCAATTACTTTAGAACTTATCTCTGGTGTCTTATTCATTTTTAAGAATACTCAAATGGCCTTCCCAGCAATATAGTATACACTTAGTACTAATGATTAATGCAAAAACGTTGAGAGTTACCAATTTATGAAAATCCAAAGCTTTTATTCCTTAGACCTGCAGGTTGTTTAATGTTAGCCCACAGGGAAACATGATTAGTTTATGTCATCTGAGGTCAAACAAAACAATTAACAAATGAGAGGAAAAGATGGTGTCTGCCTGTCTGTGGTCTCATCCATCTTCCTCAGCTCTCTTTTGGGATGTTAAGATTTTCAAGTCTTCCCAGCACCTTTTCAACAGGGGCTGGGTGAGGGTTTAGACTTTAACTGATAGATCTGGGTAGAAACCACTGTTTTCTTTTTTCAGGAGACTTCAGGGCCTTCCCATTGCTTCCTTTGCCTTGGTCAAGCTCCTTGTATCATTATTGTTTACGTCCCCACAATCTCCTGAAAAGGACCCTTTAATTGTGCATCTTATGCCTGTGAAAGTTCACAGAGCCTCCCCTGGAAATGTTTGCCCTACCCTGGGATGCAGGCATGCCTCTCCTCCCGGCTCACAAATAGCTGTCCATAAACACGGCCATAATGGATCCTCCTAAGAACCGCTTTTAGTGCCTCGTATTTCATCATACAGTGAGTGGTTTGGGTAGTCGCTACCTAACCAAGAAAAGGCAGCTTCTGAAAGATGGTCATTTCCTCTCAGTGAAATAGCCTGGCCCCTAAAGGCCAAGGTCAGCAGCCTGTACATATTACTGCAGAAAAAAATGAAGCAAGGTGCCAGAGAGCTGAGAACGCAGTTCCCACTGAAATGTACTTGTCTTCTTCAGGTTGCAAGATCTGAAGTCATATGAACACTGTTAAGAGGCCACATGTAAAATGGGCTTCAACTATCTCTTTAAACGCTGCTTCCTTAGAGGGAGGCACTCTGTTGGAATTCGTTTTTCTATTTCCATTTATCTTTATTTCTTTGGTTGGAATTTAACATTATTCATTTCCTGTTTTCTTTTTCCTCTACTTTACTCATCCATAGTATGTAAATACCTAGGACCCTGAGGTGTGATTATGAACAGGCATCTACTATTGTTTGTGTCAGAAGCAAGTAGATGGACAAAGGCAGAGTGGGGGTACTGAAGATAACCTGGTCCACATCCCCTGACTCTTTGGAGATCAGAGGTTTTGGTCACTGCAATAGAATTCTTTGTGGATTTAGAGATTGCTATAGGTATCCATCTGGGCTTTAAAACTTCCTATAGTGAGACAAGGCATTGCTGAACAGGATCACATGGAAGACCTCCACATTTCTCAGGATCACCACGCACTTTCTACTCACTCCCTCTGCTCCAGGCTGCAGCCCTGTCATGCTGGGGCAGCAACTGCCTGTATGTGTGCAGGATCTGCTACAAAGCCTCCCTAGAGTCCAGCACTATCCCTTTCCTTCACCTAAAACAGGACTGAGAGAGCGGTCACAACATCACACCGGCTTATGAGGGGATATAACAGGACGCCAGTACACAGGTGCATTATTTCAGCTTCCTGGGTTCCAGTTTTGGAAACCCCGCCTCACTCCTGGGCTTGAAATTTGCAAATGTGGCTCAGTCTTAGAGCCAGACGCCATGCAGTTCTCATCCCTAGCTCTACCGATGTATCCAACTGCCATCTCCTCTGCAGATGTACTGACTAGTATGAACTGTCAACTCAACACAATCTTAAATTACCTAGGAAGAGAGTCTCCATGAAGGATCGTCTTGATCAGGTTGGCCTGCGGCCATGTCTGTAGGGGAGTGTCTTGGTTGCTTCAACTGATGTAGGAAGAACCAACCTAGAAGTGGGCATCACTATCTGGGTCTGGGGTTTCCTGGATTACACCAAAGAGGAGAAGGTGATCTGACTGTACACACATTGTTGCTCTCTGTCCCTGATTATGAATGTAATGAGCTAAGGTTGACTGTAACATGAAACTGTGAGCCAAATCAACCCTTAGCTCCTATGTTGTTTTCACTGGGTGTTTATAGAAATTAGAAAGGAAACTAAGATGAGAGTCTTTCCTTCAACCTATGGACCCTTCACTCAGCCTGATGTAACTTAGTTCCATCATAGACTGTTAGACACCCTGTACCCTGCTGTTGGTGGCTGTGGCTTACTGTTAGCTCACCTTGTCAGACTTCAGTGACTTCACCCACTTTAAATAAAATGGTTAATGAAGTGGTGACTTGGGCATAAGAATGAAGAAATTTCATGTCCCACAGTAGTGGCTAAGACTGGCATGTGATGTTTTCTCTATCTATAAACCGAAACATAGCCCCTCACGGGTTCATGTTACTGTGGCAAACCGCACAACTTCTGAAATCCCCGTATTTTCCTTAGTGGCTAATTCATTTGGTAGTCTTCTTCTGGCCTCAGAAATGGGTATGATTCATGAATTGGCTAATAAGGGGCAGTTGGATAGATCTTGGTAGCAGCCATCAACGCTGTCTAAACAGAGAACAGTGGGCACCACTGGATGCCATGTCAGGGTACACAGTAGAAACAGGAAGTGAATTCTCACCTTGTAACATCCCAGTGGCCATCTTTGCACCTTTTCTTCTCCCAGAAAATATGTTCTCTTCTCATGTGAACATGGCTCCCCAGCACCAAACTAGATTTGCTTTTACTCTCCTTAGTAAGTGATATGAACCGTACAAGGATGCTTCCCTGGGCTTTAACAATAAATGTGATTTCTGGGACCTGATGTGGGGTGCTTGACTATGTAGGTGCAGTTACTGGCAGTGTGTCTCATATGGCAACTATGTCTTATGCCTAGCAAGGAACACTTGAATCAAATTAGGGTTATGTGGACGCCTCCTGCCCAAGTATTAACTAGGCTTGATGCTGCTCATCTTCAAGGTTTGAAAGAGAGTGGGCACATTCAGTGTGATATGGACATATTGAGTGTGGGGATTTTTAATGACCTCCCTTATTGTATCTGGAATGGGATCGACTGTAAAGAATGATAATTATCTGGTTCTTTCCTTCCTTTGTCTTAGAGACAATAAGTAAAACGCACCAGGCACTTGGTACAGATCATGACAATAAATGTAACTGCAAAAGAAAGGTACAACTGAGCAGGAAACATCATTCCTCATATTTACTAAAACTTTTATTAATATTTAATAGTCTCCATATCCATAAAATGCAAAATGATATTTGAGTACAAGTGTTTACTTCCGTTGTCTAGGGCTAAGTCTCTAGGATGTAGTTGTTTTATCTTTCAACAAATGTTAACTAAATTTCTACTATGCACTGAACACTATCTGGGGCTACAAAAGGCATTAGACTTTCCCCTGGCATTTATGGTACATAATCCAAAGGAAGATGTAGAAATCAATAATCATGGAATAATATGTGAACTATCTTCTTTCAAGGAGCACAGTGACTTTGAGATGTATAAATACTGTAACATGCCTAGGAAAATGGATGCATCTAGAGAATATCATCCTGAGTGAGATAACCCAGTCACAAAAGAACAAACATAATATTAGCCAGTGATAATTGGATACTAGTCCCAGAAAGCTCTGGATACCCAAGAAACAACTCACAGACCACATGAAACTCAAAAAAAAAAAGAAAGAAAGAAAGAAAGAAAAGAAAAGAAAAAGAAAAGAAAAAGAAAAAAAAAAGGAAAGGCCAAAAAGTGGAAGCCTCAGTCCTTCTTAGAGAAAAAGTGTATAGCACCCTCTCAGAGTGGGGTACACCTAGACCTTAAATCATTAATAACTAAAGAGCTAAGAGGATAGTCTTGTGGCAATTTTTGGTAGGTAAAAATCATTATGTTTAATCTTTACACACCAAGAAAACTTTGGCTATTTCCATGTTACATTTTGTTTTACGTATACTTTATGATTGTTGTAAATAGTAAGAGTTCGATGCCTACTATTAAACTTTTTTAAAAAAATCGAGTACTGACAAAAATGTGCTCATATATGTTTATGCTAAAATACCTTTAATAATCTGTAAAAAAATACTGTAGCGTGTATTAATACTTATTTCCGTTTTATGACCAAATCATGATCAGCTGTGTGGCTATGCTGCCCTTTATGTATTCATTCTTCAACTAATTGACATTTTGTTGGTTTCCAGGTTGGGACTGTGGGTGATGAAATTGTTCTAGAATGTCCATTTTGATGGTTGTACAACTCTGTGAATATGCTAAAAGCTATTTAATTGTATTTTCTAAGTGAGTAAACTGTTGGCCTATGAATTATATTTCAATGAGGCTATTACCAAAATGAAGACGAGAAAACAAACCAGCAGTCAAATTGCAGATGGCACATCAAGAGAAAACACATGGCTCTAAGGGAGTGGCTGGTTTAAGAAACTAACTGAAGTTGTCTAAAGAGAGGGGAACCCCTAATTCATTTCAATGAATTCTAAGAAGATGCCTACATGATGGGAGCCCTAGATAGGGAGCATGTTCAACACCTATGTTTAAAGACATAAAGCAGCATGCTGTACATAGAGAAGCCCACTCAGCTATCTGCTGGGGAAATACATTGTTGGGACCAAAGCCAATCCAACATCCACCCACTGGAGCCAGGACTATGCAGGTAATAAACCCAAAGGGAATCAGACTAGAGGCAGTGAGTTCCATTTGGAGAGTTTCAAGTAACAAACAGCAAACCAAAGGAACAAAGATGAAAAAAAAATGGAGAGAAATGAGAGCAAGAGATGAAATTATTTCTCAGTCAAACAGAATCCAAGCACAGAACACTAACCGTGGTTATTAGAAAACATGTCTTCAATGAAAAGGGCAGGGAGGATTTGTGACCTGGGCAAATAGCCTAGGTCAACAAATCTGTGGTCACATTACCTATGCAGGGGTTAGCAGTGGGGAGGGGCCATTTTCCTTCAAGGAACTATCACACTAAATACTCTGCACTTTGAAGGAGGCCAACATGACCCATTATAGAGAATCTTATTGTTTTCTGTGTCATGGTGACAAGAAAATGGCTATCACATCTGAACCTGCTCTGTCTTCAGGACCATATTTGACTCCACCCACAGGCTGGACGATCTAAACACAGAGGCAGCTCTTCATTAGTTTCCTAGCAGCTGCTCAGTGTGCTGACTGACAGAGAGCTGCATGGTGGCTTTTGTGTCTGCTGTCACGGTTTCTAGGAGGAAGGTTAGAAATTAATTTTAAAAGTTAATAAAAAGCAATGTAATCTGTGCATCACTGTAAAAAGATGGAGTTGGGGGAATGAGACCTTTTTTTTTTCTGTCCCAGGCTCAATTTGGATCTGAACAAAATTGAAAGCCAAAAGGTTTTAAGGTTCCAAATTCCTTCTGAGAGGAAGCCATAGGTAGCCATCATTCATAACTCTTTTCCATTTCATGACACACAATTTGAAGACATATCAAGTTTCTGCCACATTTGGGCCACATTCCTCAAATGAAAACAGACAAAAGATGCTTTTACAAACACCCACTTCTGCTTCCCCCTGCTTCTGCAAAGTCCATCAACATTAAGTGAGGATGCTAGACTGTTGGGCATGAATGATTTGGGTTGTGTTTGCATAGACAGACTTGTAGGACCATCTGATATTAAAATGTAAAAGGACCCTAGAATGGTATAGATATATAGAGAGAGTATAAAGAAACTCTTTCAAAAACTGGCTTTAAAAGTCTGTGTGTACGTGTGCACACCTGGGGGATAGATAATAATCGAGTTCATGTGGCATCAAACACTCAGCAGAATTGATCTCCCTGTAACATGAGGGTGTTCTGCTGTCTGACTCCAGCGTCTGGAGACTAAGATGAGCATGGATCTGGAGAGCCGGGCAAACCTCAGTACCACTCTAGGAAAACAGAATTAATTGCCTGACCAGGCACCAGGCATTGCTCCTCTGTTTCTCCTGGTTCCATGGTTCCTGATATTACTCAGTCTTCCTGTCAGTAGGCTAGTATCGGATACTAATTTGGGAGAATCCAGAAGCTTATAAATTTGAAGAACAGGCCACTTTAAAGAAAAATAAAGAATAATAAAAAACAGGTACAAAGTGAGGTACAGGGCTGGAGAGTCAGTAAAGCTATGCACACAAACATGAGAGTCTAAGTTGTACCCCAACACCCATATGAAAAAGCAGGAATGCTGATGTGCACTAACAATTCCAGCACTGAGAAGGCAGATACAGGGAGATTCCTGGGACTTGCTGGCAAGTCAGCTTAGTCTATTACCAACTCTTGGTCTAATGAGAGAGAAGTCTGTCTCAGTAAGGACATGGAGGATGTCTCCTGAGGAACAATACCTGAGGTTGACTTCTCACCTTCACACAACAAATAACCACTTGTACAGTTAATAGAATTTGAGCATATGAACCCCAGGATATTCTTGCCCACACATGTAAAAGCAATGAAGTCCCCATGTTCTGCTTTCAGTGAAAACATAATAGTTTCATTGACAGTGCTACTTGAACTGAGTACAGTTAAAATGACTTACTAGCAATGAGCAAGACAAACCCAAGCTCCAAGTGAACAAGCATGAAATTCTAGTGAAGAAAAATAAGGCATAAAGCCAAGATTAGAAGTAATTCTAAGATTGTGCATAGCTCATTGCTGGAAACAGGAAGTGCATCACCTGTTAATGCTGTAACAGTCAACCCTCATATGCTCAAGGAGAGAACCATAGTTACTTGTGTAATTAGTCCAGTAGAGTAATGAATAAACACAGTTCCCATGAGACAGTTTTCTGGTACTCTATGGTAAAAGAGCCACATTTTACGGGGCGTCCAAGAAGAAACATCTCCAACAAGACCAGGACTAAACAGGGGATGAGGTACACAGCTGGACTTCCAACTACTTTATATGACTCATAAACTCCATACACACTGCTGACACCTTCGCAGAGGTGACCTGACCTACATAGCATCATGGGTAAAGCTGTGAGTGATGGTAATATGAGGTCATCTTTCTTCTACATCTTTTGAGCAGCTTGAAGCTGTGCTGTCTCTAGAATATATGTGCAATCTCTTTAGGATTGATCTTGTTAGTTAGTTGGTTGGTTGGTTGGTTGGTTGGTTGGGTGGGTGGTTAGTTAAGTTTAGTTTGGTTAGTTAGTTAGTTTAGTTAGTTAGTTAGTTAGTTAGTTACGTTATGTTACGTTACGTTACGTTACGTTACGTTACGTTAAGTTAGTTGGTATATGAAAATTGGCTGCTCTTGGCAACCCCTTAAACTTCTAATGGCGAGAACACAAGTTAAACTTGAATAAATCTAGGTGCTCAGTCACGATGGTCCTGACCTGGGACATCTTCTAGAAGGACCCACAGCTACCCACCTAACTTCAAAAGCTCTTTATAAATGTGTCCTCTAACCATCTGCACAAAGAAGTGGCATTCAAAATGAAACATCCTTGTAATCAACTTCACACTCAACAGAAAAGTTCAGGAAGGAGAGATGCACTGTGGGAAGAAAGGCTTACAGCATGGAAAATTGCAGTCAGTTCTTAATTAACTGGGGTAATTCATGTAGGTGGGATGGAAAGGGAAGACAGACCTGCACTGCAATTGAAATTAAATAAATTATATCAGCTATTGAGTATAAGAGTGGTTTAACTCCAGTTAAGGTGAGAGAAGCCTCATGCATCAGAAAAGCAAGACCTGATGAGCAGTTACTATGATCTCCTAGGCAGAAATGAATGAGCAGAAGTCAGGAGGTGGACAGGGCGTGGCCAGCCCCTACAGGAGGAAGCTGGTGATGCCAACAGCTCCTCTTTTCCTACTACCGCAACAGCTCATTCACCCATCCCAGAGAAGAGATGGTGGAGAGCCCTGGTGCTGCTTGTATTTTGATGCTAATTCTGCTTCCCTAAGAGGGGCAGAGGAGTGAATCACTTTTGTGACTTCCTGTGAACCTCCCCCTAATGAATAAAGATTCCGAGGAACCAATCACTGGGCAAGAAGTAGGCCAGACTTCCAGGTTGGAGATGGGAAGAGGAGAGGCAGGAAAAGGTGACTTGCTTTGGACGCAGGAGACAGTGCGAAGGCCAAAATGTAGGTAGGGGACTCCCCGGCCCTGACCTTTCAGATGGCAGATCCGTTGGGAACCACTACCGGAGAATTTAAGTTATAATGGCTTACAAATCGGGATACTAGTTGCTGAGCCTGCAATTATGTAACCTGTTGAGTCTAAACTAAGATTGTGTGGCTTTTTCCTTCACGCGGCGACTCGGCTGGATTCCAGAGAAAAAGGTTTGGCAGCAAAGCATGGGTTTGAGAGAAGTACACCCCAGCTATCCGTGCGAATTTGAAAGTGTGGGGCTGGCATGGCAGCGAGACACCACGGGAACTTAGCAGCCAGGTGGAGAGATTTCAGAGCTCCAGGTCAGAGAGTCTGCCGGGCAGAGAACAGACCCGCCTGCCCACAACAAAGAGAGAAGCTGGCAATTAGCACTGAGCACTCAGGCCGTCCCAGGAACTAGAAAACTGAGTCAATTCAGCCCCTTCGTGGCAATGCATAGCCTTTGATAGGCCATGATCATGTGCCTTGTAGCCATTGGAAGTACCAAAACTTAGGACATGGGGTGTTTGTTGGATAGTTGACTTTCAGTTCAGCTGCTCATTACCCGAGGCACTAGGACAAGTAACTAACCCTGGAAGAGCTTCCCGGCCCTACATCTGCTCAAGGCTTTGTTTTGAAGACAGAATGAGATGATCTGTGATTCCCTTCTAGGAAGATACACAAATTAGTCATGCAGAAGGTGCCTCCTTCTGAAACACGTTGAGGAGGATGGAGATGATACAGTGGTAAGGGGATGCTTCTATGCTTTCTCCAATGTGAGTTCAGGAGGTACATAGATATAGAGATGTAAGGGAGGAAGAGGGGAAGAAGACAGAAGGGAGGGGTGGTGGGGTGGAGGAGAAGGAGGAAGGATGGGAGCGCTCTCCCTAGGTAAGAAGACTGGTGTAAGAGAGTGACAAAGAATCTCCCGAGCCTTTCAAGACACCTGCATTTTCAGGTACACTCCATCTTGAGCAAACACTAGGTCCTGTTGTTTTGGAAATATTTGGGGACTTCTCTGAGGATATATCCCTGCTTTCTCCTGTCTTTCCAAGGTCTTCTATCTTCTGTACAGATCCCTAAACCCCTGTTTTGTTAACTAGGGCTGTGTATCCACACAGCATTTTGGTTCTGCTTTTAGCTTTTAGTCCTGTGAGTGGAGCAAAAGCAACACTTGCTCAGAGGTCCTGATAAAAAGACAAAGAGAATACTAGTTTTATGTCCTTGCTGAGAAGCAGACTTGGCAAAGCCATTCTGAGGCTACAGGAGTTAAAGCTTTGGTTCCTAGAAATTTGGCTTCACCCCCTGAAGAGGCTGAAGTTCCAAAGCCACTATTTGCCCAGACAAAATGGAAAACATCGTGTTTCCATTGCAGGGCATTCTCCATTAGCCTTCCACTGACTGTCCTATTGTGTGATAGATCTGACTGACTCTGTCCCATTTCTCATGAGAAAATAGAAGGTGCTGTACTTCTTAAGAAGTTTGCTTGGCATAAAACATAGCTCGTACAAGATCTGCTGATTCCAAACCTTCTCTGTTTTATTCTCTTCATCCTCTGGTCTTCTGGTTCTCTCTTTCAAGATCCTATTGCTGAAGAATCACCTGCCAGTCCAGGTCATTTGGCTGCTGGAGTTATCTATTCATGGTCTTTATGTTTTCCACAGATTTACCAAATTCTAAGGCAGTGGTTCTCAACCTTCCTAATGCTATGACCCTATAATACAGTTTTTCATGTTGTGGTGACCCCCCCAAACATAAAATTATTTTGTTTCTAATTCATAACTGTAATTAAATACTGTTATAAATCATAATACAAGTATCTGATATGTAGGCTATCTAATATGTGACCCCTGTGAAAGGGTCATTTGATTCATTTGCCTCCAAAGAGGTCACGGCCCACGGATTGAGAACTCTAGTTCTAAGGAGTCCTATGATCAAGAGGAAGTTTAGAATATAAGGCACTAGCAGCCTACAAAAATATGGAGTTTTTGTTTGTTCTTATATTCTATTCAAGGATCACCCAGTCATTTTAAAAGATACAGAAGATAGAAATGTGATAATAATGATGATAAAAATAAAGATAGATAATAGATAATTGATAGATTAATAGATAAATGTTAAATATATAGGTAATAAATAATTGATAGGTTAGTAAATAGATGTTAAATAAATAATTGATAAATTAATAGATATTAAAAATATACATGATAGAAACATAATTAATGAATTAAAAGATGATAGATATAAATAGATGTTAAATAGATATGATAGATATATTGAGATAGATAGATAGATAGAGAGATAGATATATAGATAGGCAGGTCCTGCAATATACCAGACACCATCCTTGGTACTGGAAATATGGAGTGAATGAGATATACAATAAGACACCACAGTCTAGTCACAACCTGGCCGATGTGTAATCCATGGTGTGTTATAGCTGTCAGGATGGCTGCAACTATGAATATCAGGACTAAGAAGTAAATGTCCTTAGCTTCTGAGTAGAATCAAGCAATTAAGGGCAATGCAATGAAAGGAGGAAAGGGGAGCATTAAGCAGGGATGGGCTTTCTTGGAAGAGGCAGAAGAGCAGTGGGCCCCCAACAAAGGAAAACAAAATGGAGTCCAGGAACTGAACAATGAATTGCATTCCCAACATATACTTGTACAGTCAGTCAGCCCTCACTGGCAGTTGGCTTTTTTTCCCATCCATTAACCTCCTCTCTGCATTAAAACGCACAATCTATACACAGCAGACATGTTTCTAAGTCCCTCAGTCAAGACCTTTCTGGCTCCCTTAGCTATACAAACTTACTTAGAGCTGGCTTTTCCCCAGAGCCCTACTGTTTTCAGCACCAGGCCTCTGGCTGACTCTTCCTCAGACTGCAAACTGAAATCACACTAAAATTCATTCACCAGGCTCATTTCTCACAGTCAGACCGAGCCACAGGGTCAGGGGATGAGAGTCCTCTACAGGCCTGGAATGATAGGTCAGTAGACCACAATCCAAGAGCACATAGGATGCTGTGTGCAGAATCATCTACCATTGGGAACACATGAGCTGGTGTGGGCTTGGAAGGATTGCAGAATGCAGACAGAAAGATTTGCAGGGCAGTACAATGCCAAACAAAGGAGAAATGAGGTAGGAAGTAGAAAATGAGAAGGCGAAGGGAACCAGAGCAGCTGCATGCAGGTATCCTGCACCAGTATCAAGGGTCAGGTCAAACTCTACCTCCATTCCCAGATCAAGCGTCCTGCCCTCCATGTCATACTTGCTCCAAATGTCACTTTAATCATATGTCCTGTGGTTCTCTAGAAGGATGTAGGGCAACAATCAGATAAGTGCACAACAGAACCAACGAGTGGAAGCAGCCAAGGTGCCCATCGAGAAAGAACTTATCAAGCAAAATGGGGTTCATGTCCACAGAGCAATAGTATTTGGCCTCCAAAATGAAAGGGGCTGAGTGTGTACCACTGGGAGAGGGGCCTTTGAAACTATTTAGCTAAATGAAGCCAATTCCAGAAGGGCCCCAAGAGGGATGAGAAGAGAAAGACTCAGAGACAGAATGTAAAAAAGTGGGTTTCCAGGGACACATGGAGAGAGTGAGAAGATGGTGCTTACTGAGCACAGAGCTCATTTAAGGCAATGGGGCAGGTCTTGAATCAAGTGACCATGCTGACTGCAGGATGACTCACTGCTATTGACCCATGCATTGAAAGGTGGTCAGAATGGTCAAGTTCATTACTTGCATTTTAGTACAACAATATTTTTTTTAATTACTGACTGCCTGCAGGATATGGTGATTTTCAGCCCTCGGGTGGTAGAGGCAGGAAGATCAAAAGTTTGGGCCAGCTCGGGCTACATAGTAAAAGACTCTCTCAGTAAAATCATTTAGAAAAACCATTGCCCACCACAAATTCAGAACTGTACTGGGAACTGAGGAACCAGAGGTCAGATGGACTCTAACCTGCAGGGTTTCCACCTTCTGACTTGAAATTCATACAACACACAACTTGAACCACAGTGCACAACTTTCCAGTCCTTGATGCAAGCATAAACTTACTCTGCAAAAAGGTCCCACCCCACACAATGTCCTCATTTATCTCAAAGTGCCAACCCCGGCTTGGTTACAAAGATCCTCTTTTCTCAAATGCCCAATGTCAGCCTCAATCTCCCCTTCCTTTGGCCAGCACGCTACAAATCCCAGCATCAGAGCACGGGAAAAGCTTCTTATGAAACCACCAAGACTAATCTGAATTAGCCATACCGCATGTGCATGTTGCTTCTGATTAGAGCCCTCCTGTCTACTTGTTCGATAACAACAGAAAATGCTACCTTTGGCAGGCTTACTCTCTGGATCAGGACCCTGGAGAGCTCCAGGGACCAGTGATTCCTAACGCTGAGCTGCCGCCACCTTCTGCCTGTCAGACTCTTCACGCACCCTCACATCCGAGGCTGCTGTAAGGGAGGCGGGTCAGCAGGGGGCCTTGCAAATCCTAAATGGTACAGCTATGCAGCATGAACGGGAGGAACGACCATTTATCAAATGAACAATAAAATTACTCTTGGTGAGTAGAACTAGCACCAGAGAGTGGCTATTTATACCCTGCACTCTGATTAAAAAATAAATAATAGGTGACCTCATAGCAATTTGGAGTTTAAAAATGATCTCATTTATAAAGGTTACTGCCAATTCTCCAACAACTCCTACTTACTGAAGTGATCAGAGTGTGATCAGACTTGTGTCCATGAATCTCCTGCCAACACCCCACCAGGTTATTACAGAAGCATCCACCCCTCAGCAGAATAGTCAAAGGTTTGATGTTCCTTGGAATACTGCCAATGCACAGGTACATTCTCTAGAATTTTTTGAGGAGTTAAAGGTACCAGTATCCGCAGAAACACAGGACTCGGTTGCCACCAGTTTCTTTATCCCTGAGAATTTCTGAATGTTAGAAAAACAGTGAATCTAGGGTACAAAGAGAATACTGAAGAATTTTCTCTCCCTGTTTTGCTGCAAGAGCACTCTAGGTCTCAGCAGGACACTGAACCCTCTCACACTTGCTTCTAGATATGTCCACCTCTTAGGCCTTCATTTCCTCCCTTGAAGTTTGATCTGCATTACTGGTGCAAGAGAAAGCAGGTGACACAAAATGCCCCAAGCAAAAGAAAAGCATTTTCATGCATAGCAAATATTTCATTCCTTCAGCAAAGCCCTCTTTCAGTTGGCCTCAAGGATGAGGTTAAGACTACCCTATTGACAGCATCCAGATAAGACATAGAAAAGGGGGAAGTTGACAGTCAGCAGATGAGAGACCAATCTGTGTCCAGCAGTTAGAAGGCTTGAATGCTGAGAATCAATCCTAGAGGTGGGGATGGAAAAAAAAATCTAGAGCTGAGTCCTAGAAACACTGTTATCCAGATGAAGCATCTGGACTCTAGAGCACTAGAAGAACCACTATTGCAGACAGGTACATAGGATATGTTGTTTTCTTTGTATAATTAGAGCTGCCTATCCTACACTCATTTAAACTTCCTTATGTTTATTTATCCACCAGGGTGGGGGGAGTTGCAAACACACATGTTCCATGCCACATGCATGCAGGTCAGAGGACAGTTAACAGGTGAAGTCAGGTCTTTCTTCCCATTGCATGGGTTTCAGGAACCAAACTCAGGTTATCAGGCGCAGCAGTGGGTATCTAACTACCAAGCCATTTGATCAGTCCAGTCCTAAACTTCCAAACCATAGGCTACACTATAAAACTTATAACTGGCAGCTAGAGGGTGGGGAAATGCAGTATTTGGTCAGTTATCATGTGAGTTATTCTTTCTGAGACCTCATTATACCCTAGATCCTTATAACAGAAAACAGGTGCTTTGCTGCTTTTACAACAAACATCTGAGGAAAGAATTTGATCGTATCTTTTCTATAGATAAGTTGAGGAGGCTTGGAGAGGCAGAGAAACCTGCCACTTCGAGGCATCGAGTCAGCAGATGAGCCTGGCCACTTCCCTGCAGCTCACTTCTGACCGCAGAAAAGACAAGTCTATTCTCTTGATTGCAGTTGGACCACCCAAAACATTAGCTCTACCACACCATTAATATGTAGCTGAGGGGAGAGGACATCTTGGCTCAGAGGCAGAGAAGGAAGTGAGGAGAAATTACAAAGGAGAGAGAAGAATGGGCTGAATTCAAGTCTGCTGCAAGATGGATCCAGTTCCGGTCAAATCACTGGAAGATATACGTCAGCCTTTAAGCATCCAATGCACAGTGATAAAGATCTATAATTGGAAGACAGACGGAACCCTTCCACAGAGTGATAAAAACTCGTATACAGTTTGCCAAAATTTCTGATCCTTGCTAACTGATGCAACTCAGGCCAGGAGTTTGGGGATACTGGGCCCCACCGATACTGTCATGCATGACACTATGATGGAAGCTAATCTGCCTGAGAAGGGTAGGCTGTTCTGGTGTGTCTGGTTGCCATGGTTTGATGAAGTGTTAAGTTATGCTGAAAAGAGAAAAGCAATATGTGTCTGCAGGGGCGTGCCTAACACACCAGATCCCCTGATTCTGTTTGTCCAAATTAAATATTACTTTTGTTAAATGTGCCAGCATCCCCCAGTGAGAGGACACTGAATCTTAAAACATTGTATGACTTCTGCCCAGCAAGGTTTTGTGGGAATGGAGCACCTCATTTTCGGCACTCTGAAGGAACCTGATGCTATAGTATCACAGGAAGTCATGAATTCCCACATGATCTGCACTTTAAAACAACAGGAGAAAAACTTCCATCTCAGAGAGGAATTTTCTAGTGTGACAAATGGAGGTCACTTCTCTTGTTGGCTGAACAATAATGAGATTTCATTGACCAAAATGAGAAGGTCCAAAGAAATTCTGCATGCTTCGGGGTAAAAGCTGGCCTGACTCTCAACACTGGTTGTGAGATCCACATGGCCTTCCCCCGACTGCCTGTCTGCTCCCCATGCAGCTACCTGTGGGTCTCAAACTACCTCTTCCAGTCCCCAGGGCCATGTTCCCCTTCATTTGTTCTCATCCATTCAGGAAGCATCCTGTGTTGACATTCCCAGGGATCTCTCTGAGATTTTCTTGAATTATCAATATGGTAATTTTCACCCCTCCATTCACACGTGGCTATAGTGTGGGCAGATACCGGTCAATTTAGCTGGAGTCATATATTTTGACTCTTAAATTGGATGTAGACTACACTTCTCTATTACCCTCTAATAAGAAATTGCAAACCGTTAAGAAAGAGGCGAATAAGGAACACAGAGGAGCTCCTCAACAGAAGCCCTCATAATTACCAATGGCATCCGACACATCTGAAACAGCCAAGAACATTTAGTTCATAAGAACGTTTAAGGATACGTTATCTTTAATTCAATATTTCTTAACCAGAGGCTTGGAAAAATTAATAAGCTTGATTAAAGAACTGAAAAGTCTCTCCAACCACATTAATAAAGGTTCTGAGAGCTCCTCTCGAGAGGGCTGCTCAGTGCGTTCATTATTCTCCTTCGCCTGTGAGCAAATCATGGCATTGGTTGCCCACACCTGGGCAATGGCTGTCACAAATGCTGTAGGGAAATCAAAGATGCTACAGAGGCCACAAGGAGCCAACAACCTCTACTCAGTCTTTGTCTTTCTAGAGGTCTCATGTGGGTAACATTCAAATGAATATCAGTTTCTCCTCTCTAGAGAAATCATGGTTGTTGGTGTTTGCATCTGGTTCATGAAGAAGTCCCCTCTGGACTGGATGACTGAGACAAGCCCCACTTCAGAGGAGTCATGAGGCCACTATCATTGGCCGAACCTTCCTGGGTCCTCTCACAAGGCAGGAAACAACTTTAACCCCAGATAAGGCCAAAGAAGAAATCTACTTCCTACTTGGTTTTACACCTGTTGGGGGCGCACTTTTACATAGCTAACTAAGGGAATCTTCTACAAACCAATGTCAGAATGGCGGAGATGACCAGTCACCACAGGACAATTGTGTTATGTATTCTACAATGTAGGGACCCATGTCCTGTATTCCCTACCTGGCTAACCTGAAGTCTCATCTATATGGGAACAGCCTAACCTCTCTTTCTTGCACTTTGATCCTGCCTTCACTACAGCATAAGGTCAATCTCCATCACCACTTGTAAGAGTAGGAGAGGGTTTACATACACAAATAACAAAAATGGACTCAGCAGTGCTCTCTCTCTCTCTCTCTCTCTCTCTCTCTCTCTCTCTCTCTCTCTCTCTGTGTGTGTGTGTGTGTGTGTGTGTGTGTGTGTGTGTGTGTGTGTGTGTAGAAAAGCAAGGGGGCTGTCAGTGGTTAGGGGCACTGATTGTTCTTCTAAAGGACCCAGATTCAATTCCCAGCACCCACATGACAGCTCACAAGTGTAACTCTGTTTCCAGGGAGATCTGATGCCCTCTTCTGGACTCCACATCATTGCATGATACATGCAAGTAATGCAGACACAGGTATAAAAAGATAAAAATAAAGGGGAAAAAGGATATAAGGATGATATTCCTGATTCTCCAACCCCAAGCCTCTTACAGCCTCTATGGACACAAGCCACACAATAAGTGTGTGAAATGAGAGGACATGCTGGAGAGATACACCACATACTTGATTGTGGTGATTTTGCCAGAGATATCCAGCACTTTATGGAAGTGAAGGTTATACCTCCAGCCTGTCTCCTTGACCTCAAGCTAGACAACACCACTTAAAGCCAGCAGAAAATCAATGAAAGAATGAAACTGGTCAAGATGTCATTCTCAGCAACTGTGTCTAATGTTGGATTATACTCCGTTCTCAGACCTGTTTCTCGTGTCCTCACCCCTGTGACACCCCCTTCTGCTATGTTTCTCATGTGTGTGTTGCATTATGGAATCTGCAGTCACCCAGTGTTCAGTTCCCTGCTTGACCCAAGATATTTTCCGAGGATCCTCATCCCAGAGGGAATTGGAGGTTTTCCTGGGTGCAAATATGATGCCAACATCTCGACCCTTGATTCTTAAGTTAAAAATAAATTAAAATGACTGTCCACACATTATATATAACACCTACCTATTATGTATGTGCTCAGAGATTGTGACTATACAAAAACACAGCTTAAAGTGAATGGATCTGAAGAACAGTTATTTCAACTGTCAGCTTTTTATTTTTGAAATACTAAAACTGAAAGTTAATTACACTCCCTCGTGGGATTTCCAGTCTGTTAAAATTATTTGAACATGCCGTTTGACAATGGGTGTGACAAGCGTCCACTACTATACTGAAATGTACTGAGGTAACTAAAAGAATTCAACAAACTCTCTTGGGCCTAAGAAAGACATTTGCTCTGCTTCTCTCATGCATATAGCAGCAGCAACACTCCAAGTACAAGTGGAAAGGGCTGTGGGCTGTTTCCAAGTTGCTTTGTCACATAGCATCATGAAACAACACCTGACAGGCTCCTTCCCCAGCCAAAAAGGGGGCGCTTCTATATCTTCCTGAACTCTGTGGGTTTAAGAACATAGATCTGAGCAGAGTGCTGGCAAAGACCCTTTGCTTCTTCCCTTCCTGCTACAATACCACAAAATTCAAGGACTATGTGCGGAATTATCCACTCCAGGCAAAGTGCTGCCATTTGCTTTATATTGACTGCAAAGCTCAAACCAGGAAATAGAGCATTGGTATGAAGGGATAAACCCTACATTCTGGAGTGTATCAATTAGGGAGGTCTGAACTCTGCAGCCTCAGGAGAGTGCTACATTCCTGTTCACACAGGGAGATAGGGAGACCTGTCTAGCACCTGCTTTCCACCATTAGGAGTGTGACCAGAAAAGTGTAAGGTGAGGTACCTCTTCTTTCGCCTCGTGATGCTCAGCTCCATAAGGCCTCTCTGCAGAATGGATGTGTGTCACTGACTCTGGGTTCTATCTTTAGCACACCCTAAAAACAGAGCCTCCATGCTTTCCTTCCTTCTAGCCTGTCAGAACATCTCTCAGCAACTTTCTACACCCTGTTGTCTTCTCCTTCCCCACATTCTACCACAGGACGGCTCCACATTCTTCTGCTATCCTTGGCCTTCGCCAAGAAATGTTCTGACCCCACCTCAACTTTGTCCGATCATACTGCACATAATAGATCTCTGGTCTCGTGGGGGTCAGAAGTCAGAGACCGGACACCAGGTCTCTCTCACCAACAGGCTGAAACGATCAATCAGACACCCAGGTAGGAAATAAAAATAATCCCTTGACTTTAAGATAGGAAAACAAGAGGCAATTCTTGATAGTTATGACAGAGAAAACAGATGCTTACAAGAGGAGCTCAGAAAAAGAACATTGTCAAGACAACTAGAAGAACAGAGTCTTGCTAAACCTGTGCCAGGGCCACCCACCCTCTGTGCCAGAGCCAGCATGATTCATATCATCTTCCTCTAACCAAGAACATTTTCACAGCCCTCGTATAGCCCGTGTCCTATTCTAACACAGTTGTTACAAACACTTATTTTCTGCACTTTAATGTGATCGTGCTAAATAAGAAAACAAGATGGGTGATACATCCGTATTAACTTGTGATGATTTAGTCTATGGGTGATTCATCAGTATTAACTTGTGATTATTTAGTCTATTTCATCTGCGTCTATGCTTAGCAAAAGAAAGAATAGACTGAATTTTTCTCATTCCCAGTAACTCCGTAGGTAATAGTCACTAGCTGAAGAATCTGCTTCTGACCTGACCCAGTATGGCGTTTCATATTGACTGACAGCAATGACAGGATCTAGAGTCACCTTGAAGATAATGGGTGTATGTGAGAGGGAGCTTCTAGATTAGGCTAAGTGAGGTCTGAAGAACCACTCTGTTTGACCAAATAAAAAGGAGAAAATTCTCTGGATACAAGTGTGCATAACTTTGTACCATGATTGTGGATACGATGTAACCAGACCCAAGCTGCTGCTATGCCTTTACCTCCCCAAAGAAACTGCCATCCACAGTAACCCTTCCTCCTGAAATGAGACAAGTAACTAACTAATCACTCCAGGTTAGTCACAAAAGAAAATATCTTCCCTGTGAAATATAAATATTAATGACATGTGCAGGTATTCTATGTATGATTGATATCAAATCCCTATTTACAACATCATGTAGCTTTTCCATTGTGTGAGGAATGGGGCCTCGTTCTTTCCAATTACGACTTACTTCATTCCACAGTCAAACTAGGTACTTTTACCATCCCACGCCTGTCCTTTAGACTTAAAGCTGTACAAGGTCACCCAACAATGAGTCAGAGGAGGAAAGTGTTCAATCCTGCACTAAAACAATGTTGCTCTTGAGTGAAAAGAATAAAGAAAAATCCTGTTATATAAACTGTAGGTTTATTGATATCAGATTAGCTCATTGTCACCAGAATTTAAAAAAATGTACTAAATAGTAAGAATTCAGTTTAGATGTTTTGTCTTTGAATTGGTTGTTTGAAGTTACTTAGTTACTTAGGCAACATAAAAAAAGCAATTTGAATATCCCAATGTCATGTGGCCCTTCATAATATGTTTTTTTTATGGTTTTGTCCTGGTTACTTTTTTCTCCACATGAATACAGCCAGGACCTTCAAAGTAAATTGCTCTCAAGCAATGCCATATTTTATGTTCTTGTCTTCTAAGAAATCTTTGTCCTATCCTATGATATATCTAAAGATAAGGATGGGGTAACATAAGAGGTACTCTTTGATGAAATGTAAAACTTGAGAACTGTTAGCATTAAAAATCATTAGTCACAGCTGAATTGTACACTAGTTCAGAACTTGTCTAAGGTCATGACAAAGGCATAACTCAAATGGACTACATCTGCAAATGCAGTTGGCACCATGTCCCACCTGTACAAAGGATACCGTGTTTACTTGCTCTTCCATAAAGCTTATAACTTTTTACTTTGTGTAGCTTAACTCATTTGAATGTGGTTGCTTCTGACTTTAGGATAAGAGAAGTTACCTAAGAATTTAGAAGTATATTAAAAACTGCTTCTAGTTTAACAGTGGATCCAACTAATGTATATATTTGTAGCATATATGTTTATATACTTCACTCTGTGTGTCCTTATCATATCATCATGCAAAGTCTTCTGCCTAGGTCTGGTTTAAACTCTGAATCGGACAGCTAGCCATTTGTTACATTTTCTATAGGTGATTGGCATCTTTAACCACTGACTCATGAGCTGTCAACTTTCAGATCTGAAAACGATTGTTTTTGTTATGTAATTACTTTTGTTCTTAATTGGAAAATTGGGTGTTCAAAATTAAAGGTGTCTTTTAAAATAATTTACCCCCAAGTCTCAATACCAACACTTAATGGTCTATTCTTGTACATCCTGTACAGATATAATCGTGCATATATTGTCAAGGAGATATTTTTATATGGTTTAATTTATCAACAGTATTCCTTTCAATGTCTATATTGCATTTCCTAGTATAAATAAACTATGTAATAAATTCAAAAATCGTTAGTACTAAAGCCAAGCATGCTGGCACACACTTTAGTCCCAGCACTCAGAAGGCAGAGGCAGATGGATCTTTATGAGTTCCAGGCCAGCTTCAACTACAAAGCAAGTTCCAGGGCAGCCAGGGCAGTTATTCAGAGAAACCTGTCTTGAAGCAAACAAACAAAAGAAAATCATCAGGACTGGGTAAAACACAGCACAATACTACCTCAAAGCAGCAGTCATTAGAACAGTCATTAGAATCATGACCAATTCTAAGAATTGAATTCTTTTCCAGTGTTGCCTTTTATATTCCATTAATAGTAAGCATCAGATACATTCTGTGTTTAGAAGAAGCAATGGCCTCCTGATGGTGAAGAAGACTTAGAGACAGCACACCTAGAAACCTAAGGTTCATGTAGGATGTTCTGGCATTGGAGGTCATGTTGTAAAACTCCAGCACTAATATTTATTAGCTAGGGACCTTGTTATATTTGGAACTGTGGAGTGGGCACAAGGACCAAGGCATCTCCAAATTAATTTCTTTGTCTCTATCTTTGTAAATACCCATGTGGTAGCTTGGAGTACTGGTAAACAGTACTGGTGTCATTTTTATATCAGGGATTCAAGTGTAGACTAAGAGAATGAGCTTTAGATTGTAGTTATGAAAACAGCACCTGTCATTTATCTGAGTGATTTCCCCTGTGCACCTCTGAGTCTCCACTGTTCTATCTGCAAATACAATACTATAACCTTCATAGGGTTATTTTGAGGATTCTTGGAGCCAATACATATAAATTATATCAGCATAGCACCTTCAATGAGGAAAACGCATTGGCTTATATTATCGCTGCCATTACTATTTCTTCTTCTCTGTCTCTCTCACTCCATCAATTTGTCTCAGTCGCAAACTCCTCGTTCCTGACCACATACACTTTGTGTTGGTTTCAATGGGAATGGCCCACACAGGTTTATATGTCTGAACACTTGATCTTCAGTGTTTATGGAACTCTTTGGGAAGGATTCTTTGTCCGAAGAAGTGTGTCACTGGGAATGGGCTTTCAAAGTTCATCTCTGCTTTGTGCCTCTGGATCAGGATGTAAGCTCTCAGCTACTGCTCCAGTGCTATGCCTGCCTGTCTTTTTCTTTCCACCAAAATGGTCATGAACTCCAACCCTTGGAAACAGTACCCTCCACATTAAATGCTTTATTTTTTAAGTTGCTTTGGTCATGGTGCTTTTGTCACAGTAATGGAAAAGTGACTAAGATACAATTTTAACACTGTTTGGCTGAAATTTGATACTTAGGTATTGCTGACATTTGGATCTTAAATACCTACAAAGGCCTGTCTGTTAAAGATTTGGTGAAAACCTGAAGAACTGAGGACCCCATGGGAGATGTTATCCATAGGAATTGCTTCCTGAGAGTAAATGAAAGACTTTGGTATCTTTTTCCTGCTCTCAGTGTTTCAAAAGTGAAAATAAATGTGTTTTCCTCAAGCTGACACACCACAGGCCTAAGAAGAGCAGGGCCAAATCATGATCTGGGACCTATATGCCATGACAAAATATAAACTGTCTCCTCATGTGTTGCTTACCTGGGGTCCTTGCTATAAAATTCTAATTAATACAGATGGTGACAGCCATTCAGAAAAGCATTACAGGCCTCCAGAGTGGTTACATTGGGGTCATAGTTCATACTAATAGATTGCAACCGAAATCTGTATGTTTGAATTCTAGGCCTGGCCTGAAACCCTCTCCAAGTCATCCTGTGCTGACCCTGTGTTGCAGAGGTTGACATTGAAAGGTAGAAGATCTTGAGTCCCCAAGATACAGCTAGGGACACTCACATAAGCACATCTAACTGGAATGGACTCCAGCACAAACTAAAGGCAAAGATTTAGCTAGTTCAAGCACTTAAGGTGTTAAATTTTATTAACTCACATCCAAAACTGTGCTAATAAAACTTGCAGTCACAAAGAGAAATTAAAAGCATATGAGTATCAGAGCTGAAGAGATGGCTCCAGAGTTAGGAACACTCACTTCACTTGCAGATAACACAGGTTCAGGACACAGCACACCCATGGTGGCTCACCCCATTTACAACTACAGTTACGGAGAATGCAACATGCTCTTCTCAGCCTCTGCATGCATACATTACATATATATTCACTTACAATCACTCGTGCATACATATAAAATAAATAAATTTCTTTATTAAAGATAAGAAGAAAGAGTAAAAGAGAATAAAAGGAACTCAGTGAGAGATTCCAGAAGAAACATTCACAAAGTCAGAAGAATGAAAGAATGAGAAGGCCTAGAAAACTACCCTGAGCAGAGAATGGAGGGGCTAATATTGCACAACAAAACACAATTAATGTAATTTAAGTGTTATTTGGCTGTCTCTCAGAAACAATTGTGACTACTAGAAATCAAGGTTGCAGAAGGGGCATTTGGAGACAGACCGCATCATATACACAAGGGTGATTGACTTTATCTAAAGAAGAGTGTTCACACACATTCAGTGTGTGTGAAAATCAGAGATATCGGTACACAGGACCATGGAGTCCAGTCCTGTGTTCTACCTCTGTGGAAAGGTCAAGATCTGTGGTGCTGCTTTCTATGATCAGCCATCACTAATATAGCCAAGTGGTCATTATAAAGGGAGAGTCCTAAACTGCAGAGGGGCTTTGTCATTAACTGCTGGGCCATGATATCAACATAGAAACATAACAAACCTACATCACAGAGTTAGGCTTTGCCACAAAGTAATTACCCATGGAATATCAGCAAATAACTTAAACAATTGGTTCTCAAATGTAGCTTTTATAAAGAAACACTGTCCTTAATTAATATGATAGGGTTGTCTTGACTTTAAATGTTCAAGAAGTAGACCTCAAAGGAGCTTCCCCTGGGATTGTGCATATCGTGAAATCATGATTACACCATGCACTTTAATAATGAGTGCTTATATTCACTCCTGATGCTTCACGTGGCCAGTCATCAACTTCAATAGCAACCATGGAGAAACACAGAAGTTCTTCACCTTGTTGACTGGAGAATGTAGGAAGAGCCACTGGACAATGAGCCAAGAATTCTTCCATGACCTTATTGTTAAGGAGTCACCCTTGGATGCTGCCATCTGCTCCTCAGGCATACATTGGACTTTCAGGGGTATTTATCTGTATGCCTTATTTAAGGCTCCAAGAGAAACTTAAGTGCAGCCTCTGGAGGTGTCTTGAGGTATGTCTTCACAAACCTAACTTCAGAAACGTTGCCTGGACTCATCACCATAGAAGTTACACAGCCTGCCTCCTTTCCCAGATGTGGTTTTTTTATCTCAACCACAGTCTCCCGAACCACTCTATAAACTGGGTGATGACTATCCGACAGAGAAGTGAGTCCTGGCCACAGTCTGCACAGACAAAGGGACGAAGTCCTCTCTCTGTGTTCTGAATTTATTCTCTGACCTCTATGATATGCTAAGTGAGCTGACATCAAATGTAAGGAATAAATTCAGGTAGAAGAACAGCACTCATAAGTGAAATGCAGCAACCCTAACTACCCTTTTAGAAAATGCAAAGTGATACTATGCTGAATGGCCCACTATGCAAAATAAAAACACTTGTTTCTACCGTGCTTCTGCCACAAGAAAAACTGTGCAGGTCCACAGCATACATTTTCACACCATTCCACACTTGTCTTAGCCTCTGCAGAGGTGGTAAAACTCTCTCCAGGTCTCACAATTATTTATCAGATTTTGTTAATGATGGACAATTGTTACAATGCTCTCACTGTTGTAAGAAGCTGAGCATGCTTGTAGCTAACCATAGGACTGAAAACAGGGACCCCAATGAAGGAACTAGAGAAAGGACTGAAGGAGCTGAAAGGGTTTGCAACCTCATGGGAAGAACAACATTATCAGCCAACCAAACCCTCCACAAAACCCATGGGCTAAAGCACCAACCATTGAGAACACATGGAAAGACCCATGGCTCTAGTTATATAGGTAGCAAAAGATAGCAGTTGGAAGAGGCCTTTGGTTCAGTGAAGATGTGTTTTCCAAATGTAGGGAAATACCAAGACATTGAGGTGGAGGGGGTGGTTGGGAGAGAATGCACCTTCATGGAGACAAATGGAGGGAGGGATAAGTAGGGGTAACATTTGAAATGTAAATACAGAGAGTATTTAATTGAAAAAAGAAAATGTGAAAGAAAAACTGTGGAAGAGTAACTCTAGAGGAACCCATGGATGCTATAGGACCCCAAGCTTAGGTGGACAGGGACAGAACTAAGGCAGAACCTGAAGGATCTGACTCAGATCATAAGCCTAACACCACAGTAGGGTAGGTAGGGTGAGGCGGTGCAGATTTAGGAAACAAGCCCAGCAGTCAGGTGGGAAGTATCACTTCTCTCCCACACGGCCCCATTCCCTCCTGACAAAGCATCTTCCCATATTCTTTCTGTACATCCCTCATTCCCCATGGCTGGTCCTACTCTTTTCCCAAATAGCCCCTTCTGCTTTCATACTACACATGGCATTTCTCGCCCATCTTCTTTCGTTCCTTCCCTTTTACCCCTCATTGTTGCTTCACTCATGTTATACACACACTCTTCCTAGGAGCCTATGGGGACACTTTTCATTTAAACCCCTATAGCACTGATCAGTTCCATCCATTTTTACTGCAGGTGACACTGTATTCCTCTTTCTAGCTGACCAGAATTTCATCCTCCGTGTGTGCCACGGCTACTCACAGGCTGGGTCCTCACATTGGCTTGTGAATAGCGCAGCACCAACACAGGATGGGCAAAGGTGTTGAGCCCCAAATTCACTGTGTAACCAAGGATGATCTTGAACTTCTGACCATCCTGTTTCTATATCTTGAGTGCTGGTTTTACTGGTATACACCACCATACCAGGTTTACCTAGAGTTAAAGACCTAATACATGGTCTTATGCAGGCTTGGCCAGCACTTAATACCAAGTGATCTATGTCCCCAGCCCCAAGTGTAAATTTTATTTGTATTTACAAAAGGATGCTAGACATCTTTTCAAATATTTAATGGGGAATTCACTAGGAAATATTCCTTGGGGAATTTCATTCTTCCTGGGAAGCTAGATCATGCTTAATTGTGATATTTTAAAATTGTACAAATTTTGACATCTGCCCTCCCACTCCATATTTAACCTCTTAAAAGGACAGGAAACCTCACCAATCACAAGAAGAGTTTAATGAGGCTATTCTTTCAGTTCCTACCTGTAGAACCCAATATTCTTCTTACATGCCAATCAGACCCAGCAGTGCCCAGCGGGTAATTTTCATCCCTCAGAGAAAGTTCATATTCGCTGAGAATATCTATTCAGTTCATTGAACCATTTGTTGATTCATGGTTTGCTCAGGAATTTTGTATCCTGAAATTCTATATAGATCCTAGAAGTTTGTCTATAGGATGCTTTAGTGGTTGCCCTCAAGCTGTGATGAAGTGTCTGACAGAAAATCACCCGAGGGGAGGGATGAATTCTTTGAAACAGGACAATCTGAAGTAGTGGCAGGCATTGCAGCCGGAACATACATTTCTCCTCACGTCTGGATCATAAAGCAGAAAAATGCACATGCTCACAATCACCTGGTGCAGTGGTTTGATGAAGAACGACCACCATAATGCCTCCTCAGAGTCTCTGCCAGAGCCATACTGGTGCAGAGGAGTTTACTTGCAGCTAACCATCAGACTGAACATGGGAACCCCAATGAAGGAGCTAGAGAAAGGACTGAAGGAGCTGACAGGGTCTGCAACCCCATGGAAAGAACAAAATTATCAACTAACCAAACGCACCACAGCTCCCAGGGACTAAAACACCAACCAGTAAGTTTGCATGGAGAGACCCATGGCCCCAGATGCATATGTAGCAGAGAATGGCATTTTCTAATATCAATGGGTGGAGAGACCTTTGGTCCAGCGAAGGTTCATTTTCCCAGTAGGAAATGCCAAGGAGCTGAGGTGGGAGAGGGTGGTTGGGAGAGGGGGCACCCTCATGGAGGCAGTGGGAGGGGAAGGGACTATGGGAAAGAGATAACATCTGAAATGTAAATGCAGAGAATATACAATAAATTTTTGAGGGGAGAATGGCCCCCATAAACTTGTATATTTAAACTTAGTCACCAGTAATCTTGGAGTGGTACTATTTGAAAAGATTAAAAGGTGTGACTTTTTGAAGTAAGTGTGTAACAAGGGTGTGCTTCGAGGTTTCAAAAGCCCATGCCAACAGCACCACCACCACCACCCTCTGCTACTTCTCTAACACCAGACTTGTCTGCGGCCATGCTCTCTGTCATGAAGATAATAGACTAAGTTCTAAAACTGTAAGCCAACCCCCAATTAAAGGTTGTCTCCTTATAGCAATAGAATACTGGCTGAAACACCTGGGTTCTCACTTTTTCCTCTTATAGTCTAGCAATGCAGCCCATGACTGTACAGCTCACACACAGCCCAATTCATTCTGCCTCAGCTTAACCTCAGAGACATCTCCAAATCAGTATATTCTACATAATACCAAACCCAGTAATACAGTGAAGATTTACCACCACAGTCCTTCCCCTTCACCTTCATATTATAATACTCCATCCTTGGTCCTCAAAAGCTCATGGACATCTTATGATATGAAATACAGTCAGCCCATCTACAAAAGTCCCCAATGTCTTAAGAGTTCTAAAATCATTTAAAAGCCCAGGGTCTCTTCTGAGACTTAGAGAGTCCTTTAAGCTGTGTGTCTGTGAGATACAGAAGTTAGTTGTGTATTGCTGATACACAATGACACAAAGTGAATACCCTCATTCCAAAAGGAAGGAATAAGGGCACAGCAAGGGAAGACCAAAGCCCAGCAGAAAAAGACCAATGCCTGGAGTTCCGTGTCTGACATTTGAGGCCAGGTTGGGTATTCCCACCCCTCCAACTCTGTTGTCCTCGAAAAAAAAAAATGTGATCTATATCTTAATTGGAATCCACTTCAAACCTGCAGCTCTCCAAAACAAATACCCAGTGTTTCTGGCATCTTCAATATCTAGTGTGTGGATTGCAACTTGGGCTTTACCTTTATAGCTTCACACAATAGCTCTTTGTCTGGATTCTAACCTTGCTACAGCCTGTCCTCAACAGTTCTGGAATGTGGGAGCAAGTACTTCCCACACACCCCTTCATTCTTGTGTCTAGCATGCCTGCAAAATCAATACCTCACATGTTATTCTGCCAAATTCTGCTGCCAGCACACGATGTAGCCTGGCCCCTGGGGCCATAGGCACAGCAGCCTCTGAACACTTGCAACAAGGAATGCGTGAAACACTTGTAGGAAACCATTTTGAAGAAACTTCTGTGGAAGAATTTTTAGTTCAAGCCCCACCTGGTTCTAATGAATTTATGTTTCTACAAGCTAGGGCCTTGAATGGGTAAGGTTTTATCCTCAGTAAAACTTCCCATGATACCTAAGCAAAGTACAGTTTCTCCTTATGGACCAATCTCTGTAGAAACTCTAGCCACTATGAGCCACCATCTGGCCTAGAGGATCTCAGTTTCTCCTGGCTTAACTCTCATTTTCCCACAGATGTCTCGTCATCAGAAACACCTGCCTTCAGTGGGCACAAAATTCTACCACTAACTGAAGAGCTACTGATATTTTTGTTAGAGAGAGTGGTTGTGTGAGAACCAGCTCTCTTCAATAACATGACCTTGGTGGGGAAATGAACTCAAAGTTGGGTGAATAGAAAGGAAAAGGTGCAGAAGATGGTTATAAAAGGAGTTGGGGGTGTAAATGGTTTCAAAAAACATTAAATGAGATTCTCAAAGAGTTAATCTAAAAAAAAAAAAAAAACATAGTGCAAAATGTCTTCTTTTGTATCTCCCCTTTCTGTGCATTACACACATCTTCTTTATCACAGTGCTTGACCATCCTGTGCACCTGTCACTTGCTTCTCACATAGTTCCTGGGATACAGGACATGCCTCAAGCACTGGTGTTGCAAGAGAATGTGTCCTCCACTGAGACATGCAGCGGGAGGAAAGAGACAGAGCTCACACAGCTTCCTAGGATAGGGATCTGTTAAATGGTTTATGTCTGCCTGGGGTTTTTACTTTTATTAAGATTTCAACTTGTGACTAAATTTTGCCCCAAGATGTTTCTTTTGGAGCCAGAAAAAGAGGAAGAAAAATAAAATTCCTCCGGGTGTTGCCTGTATCTTGTAATACTTGAGATGGGAGAGAGCCCAAATCAACTTCTTGATCTCATTTTTAGTTCAAGAGAAGCTTGTTGATACAACACTGTATCTCTCTGGTCAGCCACTGAATATTTATGAATACCAACCACTTTACTAGAAAAAAAGTTAATGTAAGAAAGCAACAGTGACAGAGAGTGTGTATGCAATTAAGGACCGTCCTCTGCTCCCATGTGTCCCACGTTAATCCACAATGCTACGCAGGTGAAAAGTCACTGTCTCAGCCAGCTCTGCTCTTGAACCTTCTGTTATCTAGCTTGCTGGGTGTACAGCATACGTTTCTCAAGAAAGAGAAACAGAAAAGAAGATGAAGACCATCATTGGCAGTTTTTCTAGGTTGTGAAAACAAGAGAAATTTAAATTTTTGTTTATTTACAAATTGAAAGCTCTGGAAGTGAGTGAGATAGCTCAGTGAGTAAGAGTTCTTTTCGAACAACCATGAAGACCTGAGTTCAAAGCCCAGCACTTGCACATAAGGCCAGATAGAGTCAAGATCTCGGGAGCTGATTAGGCAGCTAGTCTAGCTAATCTGTGCTCTATGAGCTCAATGAGAGAAACTGTATGAGGAGGAGGAGGAAGAGGAAGAAGAAGAGATATAGAAATGGAAATTGGAAATAGAAACAGAAATGGAGGAAGACATTCAACACTTACCTCTGATATCAATATCCATATACACAGAGAAACAGTCCTGGAGAGAAGAAGACAGGGAAGGGAGGGAGAGCAACATGAGAACGAAAACAACTAGCCAGCACATTTTCTAATCCTCTCTAAGACACTGACAATCACTGACTCAACCAGCATGTCCTAAATAATCCATGTTGTAGGATGTGGACTATGAGCTAGAAACAAAAGAAAAGCCTTCTGACAAAACCTGGTCAAAGGGGGAAACATGCCAACCAGCATGTAACTGTAAAGAGGCAGAGGGTAGATGTTTAATTATCAAGGTTCACAAGAGGCTGATCAATACAAATGACAATCATAAAGAAAATATTTTTTCAGAAAAGACAGAATTTGAAAAATATGAAAATTTTGTAGCAACAAATAAAAAGCGACATTTGAGGTGAGGACCCACAGGAAGAGGGCAGCTCTGTCTGGCCAGCTTCTGTAAGGCTCTTGAAGTAGGGAATACAGCAGTGAGGTCTTGGTAAATGGGCTCTCTTTGGGGAGCTGAGAAGCTGCTGTAGCTTCTGGAACAGAGTGCTGTATGTAATAGAAAGGTGGGTCCCTGAGGCTCCAAGCCTTCCTGAGAAGCAACAGGTAGCTAAATTTTACTTAGGGAAGGAGAGTCTTTTCCTCTGTCTCATAGCCAGTGGTATGTTGCCCTTCTCAAGTCAATAATCTCTGCCTGTGCTCATTCAGGTACCCTTCATTAAATGCACTGGGATGGACACACACACATGCATAAACAGATGTAGGAGAGAGACTTCTCAGGAAAAGATGGAACAGAGTGGGAGGGCAGAAGTCACACCAAGGCTCATGCCAACTTTAACAAAAGCCCAAGTGGGCAAAGCCTCAAGGGACTTTATTTCATCCCCTCTACGCTCCCCAAATGCTCTCATTTTCTTCTGGTCTCTGCTTCATTCGTGCAGATGCTACTCTGGGAAAGGCATAATTAACTTTATACCACTTATCCAAAGAGCTAAAAAAAATTTAGTGCTGGGGTACAATCCCAAAGACCTTCAGCTTGTCCTAAACAACCCTGCTATACTCAAACTGGTATCTTTATTATAGCCCCCTTCCTCCTCAGTGCTGTTGGGCTGAGATGACATGCTATGCCTTGGTGATGGGGTTCGTTACAAAGCTCTACATTAGTTTCAATTTTCTTATCTTATAATCAGTATTAATATTTGTGGTTATAAGCCAAAGTCAGACCCTTAGAAAGGGCACTAGAGATCCTAACTGGATATTCTAGGAAGATATCTTCTTATTCCTAAAATCTCAAGTAACAAAGCAAGCCCATTATGATGAACTAAATGCAGCCTTTAATGTGTGACCCAAGAATGGACCATAACCTTGAACTGTGAGCCAAGAATGGACTGTGCATCCTTAAACTGAAAGCCAAGAATAGATTGTGAACCCTTGAACTGTGAGCAAAGAATGGACTGCTGTCTTGAACTGTGAGCCAAGAATGGATTACACCCTTGAACTTTGGGTCAAGAAAGGACTGTGGACACTTGAACTTTGAGCCAAAAATGGACCATGAACCCTTGAACTGTGAGCCAATAATGAACTACACCCTTGAACTTTGAATCAAAAAAGGACTGTGAACCCTTGAACTGTGAGTCAAAAATCCCTTCCTCTCTTTAAGTGTTTTTGTCAGGATTTTATCACAGCCATGAGTAAGTAATAAACTGTTTTGTTTTGTTTTGTTAAATAAAACTGTGGTAAAATGATGGCACCAGTCCCCTGGACACAAAGGTTTGTTTTTATTATTAATAGTTAATAGAAACTCAATAGTTTCCTTCGTAGAACATTCCTTACCTTCCTCTGAGGGTAAAGAATGGTTTTCCTGTTTATAATGAACCTTGAATTCAGCTTTGGATAAATTGATGATTCCTTACTTAAGATAAGGCAATGCTAGTTTAACAAACTTTTATATCTGCACATAATGAAAATCTCCAGAAGACTTTTGCCGACAGCATTACTGTGCCTGGAATAACCTAATATTAATGGAGCAGAAATCTTCATTCATAATTCTGTAGATTCTCAGGCTTAAGATATCTTCAACTAGTCTTGATGCTCAATAGAAAAACCATAGCTGAAGACACAAAACATGTGGTGAGAGTCACTCATGGCAAAGAGTATGGCATTAACCATTTTGTGTTTTAGTCATCTGAATGCTCACCACCAGGAACACGACCTGTTTCTTTAGCCTTTTACCTGTGGTTAGATCAATGTCTAATACTGTCTGTCTGTCTGTCTGTCTGTCTGTCTGTCTGTCTCTCTCTCTCTCTCTCTCTCTCTCTCTCTCTCTCTCTCTACCTCTGTGTGTGTGTGTGTGTGTCCATGTATGTGTGTACAATCTTTCTTTCTCCCCCTGGATTACTTTAAGTAATGAAATAGGATCTGGTGAGCAAACTTAATCATAAGAGCTGTGTGACTTTTTATGTCACTACTAATCTATACATAGGCAGCATTTGATGTAAATCTGGCATTCAAATTACACCCACAGAATCAGAATTGGCTGTAGAAAAGGCACGCATATTGAATCATGAAAGAGCAGAGTGTTGTCTGTGTTCACGGATATTCAATCTGTATCTCTCTTCTTGACTTCTTGAAAATAGCATCCAATCCCATCCATTCACTTTGGACATCTGCCAGATTCCAGTGGTGATACAGTGTATGGCCACCATCCTGTGGGACTGGGGCATCCAAGCCTAGTATCATTGGCCCAGTAATGGGACATTATGCTACAATGGTGACAAACTGAGTGAAGAGGCAGGAAGAACATAAAACCACAGGCACTTCCCCAGAGGATCCTCTCTAGGCACAGAGACAGCAGATATCCAAAGAAGCAATCTACCTCTAGTCTGACAGAAAGTCCCTGAGCCTCATTAAAATGAGATGGTGACTCTCGAGAAGTCTCATCATCCACAACTCCCAATCTGCTGAAATATTCAGCAAGGCTAACAACCAGATGCCTGAAGGAATTAATAACAAGATTGTGAAAGCCTGTCGCCAGCTACAGCTCCAACCAGGTTGGATTGTGAAGAAGTAAAAGTCTCCCTTGGTAGAAGGCTTTAGGCTCATGGGGTTAAACTGTTTATCTTCATCTGTGAGATGGAGCTGTGCTTTAGCCTGTTGAAATGCCAAAATTTCAGAAAGATCCAGATTTAAACATCTTTTATGGAATTCAGCTTTTGCTTCAATTCATGTATCCCTCAATCCTCTATCACTTTAACCATCCATCTCTCTTTCTATCCATTTCTCTCTCTCTCTCTCTCTCTCTCTCTCTCACACACACACACACACACACACACACACAAACACACACACACACACACCCATACACACACACACACACACACACACACACACACACCCATCCACACTCATCTGTTTGACATTAACTGGGGACTTACCCCTTTGTACACAGAAAAGTGACTGACAAATGGGCTTGCTTGGGAACTGCAGCAACCCTCCATTACCCTTTACAACCAGCCCATAAATTCTCCTCCTGAAGACAATCCTAAGCATCAGTTCACTGAGTCTAGAAGTCTTCAGCTTTACACACATCTTCTTTTTACTGCCTGGAAAGCTTTCTCTACTTCCCACCTATTTAAGTAGCCTCTGTTTCTCTTTCAAAAACATCATTTCTGAAGCATTTTTGCCCCACCCAAGAGTTCTGAATAAATTACTCAACAACAACAAAACAGAAAGACTCATTCTATTAATGGCTGTGACATAAATAGATCCCACAATACATACTACTGTGTCACTACAGTCTGTATACCACCACTAACCATGAGATCTTGCCTATTGCCTATGTAGGACATTGGCACAGAAGACATCAGGCATCTCATAGTTATGTGACCTTTTCACATTCAAGACACCTCCTGGCTAAACATAGATTTTGTCACTCCCTGTATAATAATAATAATTGTTGTTGTTGTTATTATTATTATTATTTCTTTGAGTTTTAGCCATTTCAAGAAATTCTGAGAAAATACTAAATCCTATGACTTGTCTGCCCTTATGTTTACTCACTTAGAATATCTCTCTTCATCTCTCCCATTCTCCCTCCCTTTCTCCCTCTATCTTCCTCTATTCTTTCTTCTTTTCCCTTCTTTCTTCTTTCCCCTTTGCTTCCTTTTCTTCCTCCTTCTCTGTCTCCTCCAGTGGACTTATTCTTCTACCAGTTTGCACATAGAAAATTTGCTCTTATTCTTCCCCATAATATGTTCTGTTGTTATTTGAAGGAGAAGGACCACATAGCTATAGAGAAAAATTTTAACTGTCAGGGTGAAGGGAGAATTATTAACAAAGCTAACCCTGGGAACTAGATTCTTTAACCCGAGTAGAAAGACTGGAGGGAATAACTTATATCATGGATTCTCCAGAACCCCACAGCTGATATCCTCTATGGCTCAACCATCTGTGAAGTTGCTGTGCCTATCTGAAGTACCAACTAGAATTATAGTAGTTTGCAAAGGATGCATGAAAGGGGGCTTCTTGAATTTCAGCCTTCACTAAGTCACCGGTGACTTGGGACAAATAATATGCTTACCAAACGTGGTAATTGTCAAGTAAGGGTGAGATTTGTTAATTGTCAGTGAAGTGTTCAGCTGTAGATAGAACATGGGCATCATACACAATCTCCCCAAGGCTCAGGAACCATCACAAAAGAGCCAGGTATGTGAGAGGAATAGAGTTAAACCCTGTCTTCTGGATGTATCAAGACCACTACACTCACAACAACTGTGATTGCTTTCACAAGACCTACAAGAAACCAAGAAATTCAACATTCTAACATGGAATATGGAGAGATTCAAGAGTTTCCAAACTAACTGAGAAGTTACGAACAGTTGATAGCTTCTGGGGGAAGGCAAGTCAATTTTAGGCAAGGAGTGTCTTATCAGACACTTGATAGGCTGACCATGCTCCAGTGAGCAGCATCACAGTCAGGGGTATTTGCACAATACCAATTTGAGTCCATAGGCTATTTTTTTAAGGATACAAAATTGGGGGTTAGGGGATGTAGTAGAGATGGGAGTAGTTGGCAGTAGTAGCTGCAGGGGATGTGATCAAACTACATTGTATAAAATCTCAAAACTATCAAGTAGTAATTATCCAAGATTTAGAACCAGAAGGCAGGAAGCAGGAGGTGCAGTATCTTGCATGGACTGCTTGGCGCAAAGGCACAGAACAATGGCAGGAAGCAGCGACCTGTGCACTTCCCATCATGAGAACATGAACCCAACCTATCTATAGCATCGCATAGGATGCCTGAGTCCAGAACTTTGGAATTCCAAATGCTATCTCCCAGCAAACTGAGGTAAAGCAGGCTTTTCAGCAGGTAGCTCTTATTCTGAGTAGCAAAGAAGCACCCATCCTGAGATAGAGAATGGTCAACAATGAGATGCCCTTCACTTCAGCCTGTCGCCTTCCATCTAATGAGCCAGAGGACAGAAAGAGTTCATACCCTGTCCTCTGCTGTCAAGTCTTAAAGCCTTTATCAGGACTGAAGTTTCAGTCTGAGAATCCAGCGGATCCCCGGAGCTCAAAGGCAGACCCCAGCCCTACCTCACAGTCATACAAAATGCAGGAGCTAATTACATGCACATCCTCTGAAATAGGAGGAGATCACAACCCATAAGATGGCTAACTCTGAGGTCACCCTGACCTGAAGGTGAAGACTTGTTTGTTCTTAATCACTTCAAATGTATACTGTTATGTAACTGGAATACCCAGCAGAAACTGTTCTTCAGTTGAACAAATTCATGCCGTGCTCCCTCCTACAGGGTGTCATGTGTATAGACGAATTTCTTTTCTGGCCTCCAGGTGCCTTGGAATCAAGGCTGGAGACAGAGGGCAGGAAGCAGAGGAAGAAAACCCTCAGCTTTACAGTTTGCATTGCTGTCCTTTCTGCGTGAGTTGAGAAAGGCTTTGGGATAAAACATTCCTTGTTCACATGCAGTCATGAGGCATCCTATTTGGCAAGAGCTGTGGCAAAGCCATCACCAATTCCAACAGTAAACAAATTCCTTCTTGCACAGGAAAAGGTCTCATGTAAGACGATGTTCTGGTAATGATCTAAAAACCTAGTAAAAGATGGTTTTTGGTTTTGGTTTTTAAGAAGGAGAAGCATTTATTAAGCCAGAATATGTTTTGTGAGCACCAGAATTTGCTCAGCCCCTGCTGCCAGGGCTGAAGATCCAGAACAGTGGAAGTTTGTACCTTCCACTGGAAAAAAAGTTGACTCTAAGAGTGACCCCAGTCTGACTATGTCAGTGTGATGAAGGCAAATGTGATGATCCTGGGGAGGATAAAGGATGAACGCCCAAGGCGGGCTGACATCTAGCTGTCATCCCAAATAGCCACACCAGAAAGTTCAAAGTTCAAAGCAACAGGATGATCATGAGACTGACCACCATGTGCGATGGTCTTTTCTGAAGATTCCTTGATGGGGCACTTAAATGTAGATGCATCCCTTGCCCCCAGCAGAGAGATGCAACATAAAAACCATGGGTCTCACATCTGCTGATTGAGATCACAGGGGAGACATCATGAGATCCACTTCTAACCAATCAGCTTCCTGTTCATTTTTTTTCTATTGTATGTTAAATAGTGTGTGGAGTCATTTGAACCAACCTTCTACATATTGCCAACTTTAATGTGATAGTGCAAGTCTCTTGTGGGCAGGAGCATCGTGCATTTGAGCAGCTCAAGTAGGTGAACCAGTTCCTCAGTACACCAGGTGCCTGGAAGCATCTACTGAAACAAACTATACTAAAATCCAAGTGAGACTTACCCAATATTTCCCTAACCATTCACCCATTGATAGGACTTAAATGTTGAAGATAATGTGAATCAGAATCATGTAATAGACACAATACTTCTGTGTACAATATTGTTGTATATGAAATGTATGGTGCTGTAAAGACTACCGCATATTTATTGTTTTGTAACATTGGGTCATTATATAAACTCACCATGGGACCTTTTCAATGATAAGAGGATGTCACATCGGACAAGACGATTCCTGTAAGAAAGCAAGTTCTTTTCTCTGGGTTCAAGAAGACAGCACACTGAGAGTAAAGTGAACTGAGGTCTTTGGAGTAAAGGTTGTATGTAAGTAAAAGGGCTGTCATGCCCCTGCCTTGATACAGAGCTCATCCCCATCATGACTTTGGAGACACAACAATGATCTTGGTTACTATCAGCTTGAATTTTCTTCATCTGGAGTTTCAAATTCAACTGCATTCTGAGGTGAACATGAAATCAGTCAACATATCGTGATCTTACCCAGGTTTTTTTAAATGCTATACTCTAAGAAGACAAACCACTCTAGTGTGGTTTAACATTCTACTGAACTTGGGAGGGAGAAAAGAGAGGTCTTCTGTGCATATTCCTAGAAAGCACTTTAAAATGTGGAATTTGTGTGTGCTCAAGCATGCACACAAAGACCTGGTGTTCATATGTCAAACAAGTGATACCTGGGTTAATTGCACACTCAATAATTCAGCTCACACATATGAATGAAGTGACTCATAGTATAACTCGAGGCTCAGAAATGCTGAGTCAGATTTTCACGGGCTATGGAGACTCTCAGGTAGATAGCTTAGAGCACCTTATGGCGATCCTAAAGTAGGGACTTGAAGCTGTACACAGGGGCTCAGGAGTGACATGAAGTCTTGGAACTGAGGATGAAGATGCCAAGAAAACAGCAAGGAATGAGGAGGCAAAAACTATGAGAGGTGACAGTGGCCAAGGCAGGATGACAGTGAGGGGGGCTCTGCACACTCACTGTTCATACAACACAGTCATTTCCTAAACTACAGGGGGTTCTAAAATAGAAGAATTTGTTTTAAGGGTTTTTTATCTCCAAATCATTTAAATTCAGTCTTTTCTTAATTAAATAAGACAGAAAGATGTGATAACATTGGACACTAATAAAATCTGGATTGTCTATAGTGGGAGGTGATTCTAGCATGAGTATCAATGAGGTAGAATCAATTCTGACAAAATTATATTAGGTGAACAATTATAAAATTGGTGATTGATTACTCTCTGAATGTGTGTTGCAACCCAGCACACTCAGGATGTGAACACTAGGAACCAACAGTTTCCAGGCAAAGCCAGAACTACATTTGTCTTTCTTGTGGTAGAAAAAAGAGTAGAGTTTCATGAGTTTCAATAGAGTGTGTGGGCAAGTTTCACAGGGCATAACTTTGTATGAGTAGATAGCAGTGTGTCAGAGCATGCAAAACTCCTTGCATGATCATAATTTCCCCAGAAAATGTCCTCCAAATGGAGTGGCTCTGGGGAGTACAGTCTCATGTGCCAGGCCTGGGCCAGTCTTCCTACCCCAAACATGCTCACAAGTTTAATCACTGACATCTCTAAAAACGTAACATACTTGTATCTCACTTTGGAAGGTCCAAGCCAAGATGAACAGCTCTAACTACGGTTGACTTAATCAGCCCCATGAAGCCCCTGACAACTGGGAAAGCTGAGGGAAAAAAAGTCAATAGAGGTAAATGAAAATCTAACAACCACGAAATTGCCATGTCTCCTCCAATTTAGTAATCTGGGGTCCTGGGAGAGACTATTTTCAGGATATTTTCTTGTTTGCTGTAATAGCAAGAGCTTGTGTCACAGCAAGAAGCTCCTGTGGTTGCAGACTTGGTGAACTGAGTGCTCAGAGTAAGAAGAAAAATTGGTCATGGCTGTGGGAGTTCCATGTGGATCAAGCTCCTGCCTGAACTGTTTCACGATGAGTGTCACCATCTGCACTGGAGTTTGATATGTGGAGCTGATGTGTGGACAAGTAGAATCAGTGAAGAGGCTTAGTAAGTACAGTCATCACACTGTAGGACCACAATTCTGAAGAATGCTAAAAAGATCTAGTAGTATGCAGTGTACTGAGAATTCCTAGGAAGGAACTCTAACTGGATAGAACATTTCAAAAGTGGAATAAACACACATGTACATGCATCTATATACACACATGCACATGCATATACATACATGTACCATACACATACTACCACAAGCATTTTAATGAAAAATAACACATAGGAGGACAGGTCTTGAGGAATAACAACCAACAATAATTGCTGCCCTTCAGATACATTCATACACGTGTGTACCATGCACACAAAAATATATACATGCAAACCTGCACAGAAAGAGAGAGAAAATTACAAGTGTTTAGAATCAAGTTAATAAAAAGCATACAAAAAAAGCAACCAAACGAACAATATAAAAATATAACTAAACCTAGACTAATCAAAAGTAAAAGTAACCAAAACATAGTATGTGGTTTCAGTCACCTAGACACTGAATGATGATCTAATTGAAAATATAGTGTCATCTTGGGAAGACGGGACAACAGGAAAATCACATGAGTTGAGTGTGTAGAATGTAGTGTTTGTGAGAGGCAGCAGATGAAATAAAATTAAACCATCACCCTATTATATATATATGTAATTATATATATAAATATTAGCAAATGATTTACTTAAAAAATGGTATGAGATGAAGAGATGGCTCAGCAGCTAAGAGCACTCGTTGCTCTTCCAGAGTATCCAAGGTCTACTTCCAGTACCCACATGGGCGCTTACACCTCTACTCCCAGGAGATAGGACACTCTCTTTGGCATCTGTGGGGACCAGGCATACATATGGTATACAGACATACATGCAGGTCAAACACCCAGAAACATAAAATAAAAATGATATATGAAGTATCTACTATAATAGGGTAAGCGTAACGAAACAAACCAAGAGAGCAAGCATCGCAGCCATAAATAGAAGTAGTCAGACAAGGAGGCCATCGGAAGTCGTGTGAGTTGTGTCAATGTCGGCTCTGGATGTATGTCACTAGCCCTTGTGTGGATCTCTCTGAGGCTTTGAACTCTTATAAACTGGGACTTGTGGCTGCTGCACTTGGCAGCCACATGGGATTCCCCACAGGTGAAACCATCCATCAGCCAGCTCAGAATTCACACGGAGCACTACAGTGCCGATTGTTTTACATTTTATTGATATTTTCAAAATAAGTGTTTTAGCAGAAATGGCCATATCTAGCTTCATTTATCTCACCATGACAAAAAAAAAAAAAAAAAAAAAAAAAAAAAAATACCCTGACCGAAACCAACTTTGGGGTAGAAAAAATTGATTTGGCTTAAAATTCCAGGTCTTGGTCTATCATGAAGAACATCAAGGCAAGGACTCAAATAAGGCACCTGAAGGCAGGATTGCTTGCCGCCCCACCCAGCATCACCACTGAGGAACTCGCCTCACACCAAGAAGCTTGGCAGAAACCGTGGTGGATGCTGTGCCCTCGCTGGCTTGCAGGCTTACGCTCAGCGAGCTTTCTCACTCGGTTCAGAGTGACCTGCCTCAGGAATGGTACCACCCCCTGTGAGCTGTGCCCTTCCACAAGAATTACCAATCAAAGCAATGCTTCACAGAGATGCCCACAGGACAACATTATCTGGGCAATCCCTCAACTGAGACTCTCTTCCCAGATAATTCTAGGTTGTGTGAGAGTTATAAGCTAAAGGCTGTAGTCATAAAATTGTGATTTATAAGATTTCATACTACTGGCATTTAATATTACATATATGAGGAACCTATAAAACTGGTGTCATTATGTCAGCCTCTGCTCCACCAGGGTGTCCTGGGGACCTTGTGCTGTCTGCTATCAGACAAGCTTGTTGGACTAGCCTGCAACACCAGTCTTGCTTCTCCCATTCCTCTGTGCCTCCTCCTCCATCCATGTCTTAAAGCCACCATTTAAGCTTACTTTCTAATTTAAATTTTTTGTTCATCCTACATGCACACATACAATGATTGAGCTAAAGGTTCGCTCCTTTATAAACAGAATCAAAGTCTGCAGTTTGTACCACAACCTTATAAATGCCCAGTTCTCATAGAGTAGTAATAGGATAGGGGGAAAATGACAAAGCCACGGCATCCATTTAAGAAGCTACCAATGAATACAAAGTACACCCATTTCTTCCTCACTTAGCAGCTATCATGTTCCTGGTGGCCACATTTCATCTGCCTATCAGCCACATTTACATATTTGAGGCTGTGTTTTCTGCATGTTCCATTTTATATACTAGTGAACATATTTAAACCTGACCACCTTTGTCACAATTCTACATGCCATTAATGATGTTTCAACGTTAACCAGAGAAAACATAACAAATGAGCACTGAGTGTGTGTGGCGTGTGTGTACAGTAATACTTACAGAAGAGGAGGTCATGAATTTTAGAGAGGGTACCAGGAGGATTTGGAGAAAGGAGAGGAAAAGGTAGAGATGATCCAAATACACCGAACTTACACAGAGAGCTCTTGAATAAATTTTCAAAGGGGTAAAAGAGGTTTAGACAGAGGTTAATCAAGAGATATCACTGCTAGCGTGCTGTTGACATCTGCATTAACCCATCTTCTTTAAGGTAGGCATGAGCGTTTCTGCTTCTGATAACCAGATCACACAAGAGGGAATGTCCTATGCCAGGAATGTACACAACAGAACAGAAAGTTGTCATGTATAAAACACACCGCGCTTTTCTTCCTGTCCCAGGCCACCTATAACCACAAGCAACAAACAGCAATGCCGTCGCTCACCAAAGTCATCTGAGCACCCAGCCACTCAACATTGGCACACTGGTCTGCTCCCAGAGTGGAGGGAAAGGACAGAAGACTGGGGAGGGGACCGACTGTTTGGGTGTGTCACAGGGAAAGACTGGCGCTCAGCTCCTCCCTCCTCTTCGTTACAGAAGTCAAGGCAAGTCTTAGTTTCTGTCTTCCCTGGGGGAAAAGGTGAAGCGTGTGGAGACTGCTGTAAGTGGGTGCACATTCTGAGAGGAAGAATAGAGTACTTCAACCTCAAGCCATAAACAAAACACTGAGCGTGAGGTGAGCATTATTCTTCATAAAGGCACAGAAACCTAGATATCAGTCCAAATTCATGGCATGACACAGGAGGAACTTAATTTATTGGCCCTTTACTCACCCAGAGATGTCTACAACATGCCAAATTTGGAGCCCAGCAGCAATCATGTCTGTCTGTTGCACCTGATGCTAAGAGGAGAGTCAAAGGCAGGAAGAGTACAGTCTCTGGACCACCTAACCAAGTGATTCAAAGAGCCAAAGGCAAGGAGACTACTTTCCCTGGACCACACATCCAACTGAACAAACTTGTCACCTGAACTTTTTGTACTTTACTTCCATCAAAATACTTTTATTCCAGGCAAAAGTCCTTTGTTATTCATAATACTCTTTCTGACTTTTTTAAAAATTGTATGTGTATATAAGATGCCTTTGCAAGACATGCATGCAGTTTCTACTGGGGCCAGAAGAGGGCACTAGATCTCCTGAAATCTGAAGTTACAGATGGTTGCGAGCCACCTATGGGTTTTGGAGGCTCAATCTGGTCCTCTAGAAAAGTGCTCTTAACCACCGAGAAATCTCTCCAGCCCACATCCTTTCTGTTCTCATGAGAATAAATACTCATGCTGACTCATGAGACTATATAAAAGACATCCATTTTTCTTTCTAGAAGAGCGGACTGTAATGGGGACATGCTGTGGAAGCTCCTGAGGATGGAGAAGAGCTCATAGATGGGATAAATGAAAGATAAGAAGTTGTAAAGATAGAAAATGAATTTTTAACCAAGTTTGCCTTTTGGGTGTCTAACATTTCACTCTTTTCCCATATTCCCACAAATGACTCACTCATTCATGCCTAGTGGAGTTGTACTGGTTCACAAAAACCATGGCTCATATGTGGTCGTTTACTCCAGGCCTTGGTTCCCTGGACAAGCCTCACGGTACACTATGATAACTCTGACCTTGAGATGTTCCTCTTAGCTTGTCCTGTAGACAAGCTGAGACAACCACGGAATGACCCATCACTAGAGCAGCCGAATGGATGGATTTCTGCTTCTACAAAAGGTGTTGTGGCATTGGTCAAGGCTTTCTACACCATAGCACAACCCACTAGATGTACATGTTAAGCCTAGCCTGTCACCAGATGGTCAGAGATGCTGCACACCTGTGCTAACGCATACACGATGACTGTACTGAATCACTGTAATAACTGAGTCCCACTGTCTACCCTTGGGACCAAGGAAGCAGAAGCGAGATGACTGCTTGTTGATTCATTGTCGCCATTGTGGTTTAGACACCCATTGTGGTCTTCTGGGGTATGAAGTGACAATATTTTTCTACCAAGGGCGATGCTATAGAAAATACCATATTTTTTCAGACCAAGAATCTAGTTCCATTCGCCAGTGGGCCCCAAGATAACACATAGACTATTCTGTGGGGACAAAATGGTGCCCTGAAACAATTCTCCCACTTCGGAATTCAGTTTCAATGACAACTCAGGGATTTTTCAGAAGCCTAACGCTTGGCAAATAAAATTTCACAGAGTATGCTGGGAAAATGAATAGCTATGAAAACAGAAGTCAGAATAGTCTTTTGCCTCACCTCCCCACTCCTACAAACATCGCTCACTCTGCTATTCATACTAAGGGACCCTGAGAAAAAAAACCTATCATGACACAAGGCCAGAAGGTCCCTAAAATACAAAGAAACGAAAGACTAAAAACCCTCACAGTTTCTAAAGTAAGTTGGAGAATGAAAACAGTCGGAATACAAGCCATTCGCTCCCCAGGAAATTCAGTCAGCATAATATGACTCTTACCGTAGGATGCTCTCAAGGAGGAGACCAGTGAGCTGCAGAAATTGAGCCCATCTTTCAAGCAAAGCCCTGTCGCCTACCCCCACTGCTGCAGGCAGCAAGTCACAATCCTGTGGCCCAAAGTTCTTTCTGAACCTCGATCTACCCCAGGGACCAAGAAGTTGGAGCAGCTTCTATGACAACAATCTCTGTTACCTTACTTAGGCTTCTAGGCGCTATTCCTAGGCCCTGCTTTGAGAGGGCAGAATGAGGCTGGCTGAGATCTCTCTGCCCCTAAGGGCAGAACAGAGGCTTTCTGCCCCAGTGAAGGTACAGTGGGGTGGGGGCGGGATGGTCCTTTATGGTAAAAGAGCCTAAATCATCTAACCAGGCTCTCTTGGTGGAAAAGTCCTGTGAATCCAATAGGCTGGATCTCTACACAGTACAAGATAAGGAAGAATAGAAGCTGTAACTGACTAGGCATCCCTGCTATGTTCCCCTGCATCATCTGTCTGGATTTGTAGGATGTGGGTGTTGCTGTGATTTCACTCTGACAGTTGGCATGTCTAGAGGTTGGACAGCTAATGCACAATGGATCATCAAGATTTTGGTTCCATCCCTTGCTCTACAATGAAGGCAACACAATTTCAGAGGAGGAGACCACAACCTCGTTTATGCCTTGCAGATGGCAGGAGTATTGGCCAATGCTCTGAGGACAATGTCTGTGTCCAGCAAGCTGAAGGCTGACTAGAGGCTGGAGGATTACAGGGGATTATTGCCATGTGAATTAGCCTGCCAGTCTCGGTGCTCCAAAGGCACAGGCAGCACAGCATCTCCCCCATTGTCTTGAACATTCCTGAGAGAGGATGTGTGTAAGTAAGTGTGGCAGGGGGTCTGCTACTTTCTTCTTACTTATTTATCTCTTTGTTTTACATCGGAGTGTCACATACAAACCATGGCACCACAGCTCTCCTCTCCTCCAGCTCTTGGTAAAGTATAACCTACTTATTATTTTCTATGAATTTACCTGTGCATAGGATGGCTAATACTGTGTGTCAGTCTGGTTGGGTCACAGTACTCTGATTCTATTCAAACATTCTTCTGTATTTTTCTGTGAAGATATCATTCTAAAGTGCTTGTGTTTATTCTTTGATGACTCCATGAAGGTACATAATATGTTTTGATAATAGTCATTCTCATTAATCCCACAGACCCCCTTTTCGTTCCCCCATCCCCTCCGATTTTGGTGACCCACAGAGTTCCATTAGGGTTGCTTGCATGAGCACGAGTGTGTAATTATTTACTGAAGCAAGGGCAACTTGCCAATGGCAACACCACTGAAGGTGATACCAACCTCCTCAGTAGCATTATCTGCCAATAGCTCCTCAGCTAGACACGGGGCCTCCTGGGCTTCCTCCCCTACTGCTGACATGCTCAATGACCATGTGATATATATATATATATATAGATATAGATAGATAGATAGATAGATAGATATAGATATAGATTAGATATAGAGATAGAGATAGAGATAGAGATAGAGATAGAGATAGAGATAGAGATAGAGATAGAGATATAGATATAGATATAGATATAGATAGATATAAATATAGATATAGATATAGATAGAGATAGAGATAGAGATAGAGATAGAGATAGAGATAGAGATAGATATAGATATAGATATAGATAGATATAGATATAGATATAGATATAGATATAGATAGATAGATATTTGTGTGTGTGTTTTATATATTTATATTATAATATATATATATATAATTTCACAGTCCCTTTTTTTCATTTGTCTGCCTTGACATTTGACCTCAGAACATCAAGCTCCAGTATGTATCTGCGCACACATTCTAGAGACACTGTTCAGGGCCATACTTTTAAATGTATCTGTCTCAGACAATGAGACAGATGTCATGTAAGACATGTAAGACAGAAGCTAAAGGGTTGCCTGTGTGATGTCTGCAGGAGTCTTCAGTTCGCTCTCCTAGCTCTACCCAGAATCCAGTGGAAACCCCTAAAGTTAGCTTGTTCGTTGACTTTGTCCCAACACTCAGTTTCTGTGTTCTGTCAGTCAAGTGTGTTAGGACATGAAGTAGTGAATTTTGGCCCAACTGGTCAGTGTATCTCCTAGAGGAAGACACTGGGGCATGACAGTGTCAAAGTTCAGGCTCAGGTAAGAGCTTGTAGGAATCAAGAAGTCGGCACTTTTTGGAAGAAAGGCACCCATACATGTTCTCGGGGCATATGTGATCCAAAGACCCCACTAGTGTTTATAAACCAGTAGACAGAGCCACAAAAGGAGGCAAAGCAGCTACAGCCTGCCACTGTCTTCTCTGTGTTAGATAGGGAGGGCACTGCTGGGTGCATATTTTACAAATGGTGCTTATTTCTAAGTATTTCAATTGTGGCACACCTCCTGCATGAAGATCATGTTCTGATCCACCACATTATCCAAAGGACTTCAGAGATGGGAACACTTCAATGCTGCTATCATTCTTCTGTGTGCATAGAACCCTGTCCCCATGGTCAATGGACTGTTGCTCCATGACTTCCCAGTGGAGCTGCCTTTAGATGATTTGTGAGCTGGCTCACTCATCTTGCTTGGAACCTCAAGTGTTCAGATCCTGGAACACTGGGCTACCCTGACTTTTGGCAAGCAAAAGGAGCAAGGATTCTTCCCTAACACATAAGATCTGGCTTTAACTCTATCGAGTCTTGAGTGAACTCACAATGAGATCTCAAGATATAGATAGTGATTGGGGTGTCTGAATGGCTACCTCTGTGATGCTGAGAATCTAAGGAAGATGGGGAGAAAAACAAGGAGAAAGAAGCTGAGCTATAAGAGGATAGAAAAGTGGAGTCAGGTCCAGAGAAGTGGCTCTGTATTTCCCCGAACATTGTCTGTTTTTAATTTCTAAACTGTGCTTGCGGGTTTATATGTGTGGGGGCTCACTGTCCATGTGGAGAACTTCAAGCATCAGTCTACACCCTCATCTTGCTTGAGACAAGATCCCCTGACTACTGCTGAACCCACCGAGTTAACTGTCCTGCCAATTTCTGAGGCTTCCTATCTCTGACTCCAACCTCACTGTGAGAATACTGGGCCACAGCATATGTTCCACCTAACCTGGTTTTACATGAGATCAAGGGGTTCAGCCTGAGTTTCTGCATAGCAAACACATTACCCACTGAGCCTTCATCTCCCGGCCCATCCTCTTTTGTTCTGCAATCTACTTCTTGAACAAGAAGTAGGAGGAACTGAGGATGACACATCACTAAGAAGCACACATCTAATCTTCATAGCTCTATATTTATGATGTGAACATAAGTTTGTGGGGATAGGAATGAACAGGTTTCTCTATACCAACAGCTAAAACAGATGGCAGTGGAGCCAATTTATTTAGAATAAATTACTGATCCAATAAGTGGAATAATTTACACATGATTTTTTAGTAAATCTTCCAGCTAAATCAGCTAGTCTTCAATAACATTACTTAGGTAATGACTCTCATTAGAGGATATAACTTGTTGGGTACCATGAGGTAAACAAATTTGTGACTGCAGCTGAGCAGTGATTTTGGCGTGTAGATGGCGATATGGGACTCCTTGTGCAATAAAATTGCCATAAAGTTGCCAGGCTTTCCAAATGAAAAACTTAGCCCGTTATCCTCATTCATTGCACACATTCCAGGGCATGGTCTAGCTGTATTTACACCAGAAATGGAAAGATCAGACCAATTAAATTTGTCTAATTCTAACGTAGAGCTCACCCACATAACACACACATGGTTCCATCAAACATTCTCTCCGTAGGAGACTCTCAAGTTGTCTCCCTACAACTTGCCTCCAAGCTTCATTCTTTGGGGTTCATACTTTTTTTTTTTACTTCCACTGAATGTTTTTCTGTCTGCACTTGCCCATCAATGCAATTATCCACTTCCAGGTCTTTAAGAATTGTCCATTCATGTATTATATCCGAATCAGCATCTCAGCCTAGAGACCTTCCTCAGGTTCCAGATTCCTATATCCAGCTGCTTCCTGGAGATTTCTGATTGTCTATTACAGACCTCATCTCAAAAACCCTTTCAGTGATGTCTCTCTCACTCATCCTGGACATGATGCCAGCTGTAGTTTCAGTTCTTGGAGTAACTCCTTTGAGGCATTTATCTCCCCCAACTTTCCTCTCCATTCTAGAAGCAAGTTTACTGGCTCTTTACCAACCATTCAGAGTCTCACTTCTCCCCAGCTCCATCACCCCTGGTCAACTAGCTATCATCTCTAGTACAATCCCTAGATTACTGTCCTTACTTCACAACAGGACCATCTGGTTCTTCCCTTGCATACATGGTTCTCCACATTGCCACCATGTAAATTCATCTCACCATGGTACATTTGCTCATAGTGGTCATTGCCAACATCTGGAGTGCTCTTGTACAGAAGCTCAAGAAGACTTTTTAACCTCCAAATCTTTAGTAAGAGTACTGGAAACTTGGCACTACCAAAATCCTCGTACATTGTACTCTAAGCTTAACCTACTCCTTCTACCCTTACCCAAACCCAAACGCCTCGGAGGAATTACTCCAAGAACTAAACCTTTGGTTAAGCTCTTTGCCTTTAGTCTTTCTATGCAACTCAATTTAGATTATGACCATTGTTTATTATTTGTCTCCCATGAAGAAAGCCATATCCAGCAATCTTTGGCTGTTTTATTCGTTGGCTTGGAAAGGAATAACTGACAGATAGAAAGGACCCAGCCCTCGATTGCTAACCTAAAAGAGGAAGTCAGAGAAGTATGTAGATATGACAGGACCTCGGCATGGTGACACAACACACAAGAAGATGTAGATGTCACTTAAAGTGACACAGCTACAGTTGGAAATGAGAACAATGAGAAAGGAGCAGCAATGGGATTCCAGGCTGGGGCCAGCAGCATTGTGCTAAGGTTGGACATGGCTAGGAAGCCCTCAGCCTTAACAGCAAGCTTTTATATGTGGCTTCATTAAGTTCAATAAGCCCAGAGAAGAAGCCCTAGTCTGATTTCATTTCATAGACCCATTTATTTTCCCCTTGTCTGGCAGAACATGCTGTTCCTCACAGGCTTAATAACTGAAAATTTACCTTGACTAGAATCAAATCTAAGGAACACCAAGTGACCTCGATTTTTATTTTATGCCAGTGTTTGGGGTGTTGCTTATGGTTGCATCAAGCTATAGTGGCCATATCTTTTCTAAAACAGAGTTACTCAGAATCAGAGACTATGTAACAATGGTATCTCTCTTTACTTGGGAAATTGACATTAAATGCCTGTATTCACTCCAGTGGTTTTCTAAGGAAGGAAAGAGAACTACATTCTCTGTGGTGGGTGAGTCATCTTAGAAGAATAAAATCTCAGCATGAGCATATTAGGGGAAATAATCAGAGGCAACATTCTGAATTTCAATTGCTCTCACTATGTGTGACTCAGCAACTCAGCTAAGAAAGTTGTCTGCAGGAGGGAAAGAAAGAATAATCCAGAATCTCTAGACCGCAATTTTATTGCAAACATTCAAAATTACACTAGTCGTACATGCTGTCGATGCTGCTGTTGTGCAAAGAAACCCAAAAGCAGAGCTGAGGGGGATGGCTCTTTCAGTGATGTCTTTGGTTTATAAACATGAGAGCCGGGCTTTGGATCCACAGCACCCATGGAAAAGATGGCTGTCACAGAAGGTGTTTGTAACTAGGCAGACAAAGGCAGACACACGGAAGTACCACTTCAAGTCATACTACATCCCAGAGCTCCCTGACTGGTCAGCTCCACCAAGAAGAAGAAGCTCCAGATTCAGTGAGAGATCCTGCCTCAAAAAACTTAAGGAACATGGTTGAAGATGACACCCCAAATCAACCATGGGCCCCTGCACATATGCACACAGGCAAGTGCACATATACCACTAAAATGGCACCAAAGGGGCTCTTTGATTCTTCATCAGTGGTGCCACAGTGAACCCTTGACCAGTCATTTACCTCTGAAGTAGCAGACATAGGATTATACATTGTCTGGATCCCCTTCTTTTCTTCTGCTATAGACGTGGTCACTTTTTTCTTTAGAGAAGACTTGAATTCATATCTATCTTTATATTATATGTGTGTTGAGGTGTGTGATGTGATTTAAAAGATTTTTGAGGGGTGACATAAAATGCTATCTGCATTGATCAAAACTATTATATTCTGTTAAAATTTATCTTGAGTAAAATGGAAGAGGAGCACAATCGTCCTTTGGTGGATGTCTTTATTTCAGTTTTATAGGCTTTGTTGAATGGAGTCTGCATTTGATCATCCCATAATGGCCTCTCCTGAGAACTGAGCATCTTGAACGTGAAATTTAAGGACCCTTTCAAACATAACTCATTCTTGTCCTGTACTCCAGGCTAGTGTTTCTGAAAATATATCCCAAGAACCAAGGTTCTTCCTTCTAGACTGCAACTTTGAATTCAAATAAGCTTGGGGAAGGCTATATGAAACATCCTTCCTGTTGAGATTGGATAATCTACCCCAGTATATGAGAGTTCTAGTTAGTGCTCTGTTTTGAAGATTGGGAGAAGCATCTAATAGATTCTGAAATGTTTCCAAATTTATTAGATCAGTTAATAATCCTATCAGGCACACTGGGGAAAATTACTCTCGAGACAGTGTTTATGATCTTTCTCTCTAGAAATGCAAATATGCTAAGTGGGGGAAGCACTGTGTTTATAACACAGTAGGGAAATGCTGGCAAGGTTAGAAGAGTTTCAGGTACGGGAAAAAGCAAAGGTGAACATGAATCATGTTTGTGGCGAAGTGGCCTTACCCAGTGACCCTGTGTCTAGATAGAACCTGACCATGCTTATCATCCAGTGGTTGTGAAACAGATCCTTAAACACCCCCTCTGGAGATTTGGTTTAGCAGGACTGGACAGAATCTGAAATTTCACATTATTTTAAATTATTTATATGTAGATGTCTGCATCTCAGTAGATGCATATGAGTACGGATGCCCCCGGAGGTCAGAGGGATCAGATCCCCCTGGAGCTAGCTAGAGTAACAGGTAGGTGTCCCCAGACCCAGTTGCTAGAAATAGAACTTGAATTCTCTGTAAGAGCAACATGCATTCTTAACCACCAAACCATCTCTCAAGCCCTTCTCAACAACCTCTCAAGTGATGACGATGATGATGATGATGATGATAATGATGATTATGAGGGTGGTGATGATGATTATGATGATGATGATGATTATGGGGGTGGTGATGATGGTAGTGGCAATCATTGTAGTCATTGGTGATGGTGGTGGTGGTTGAGATGACCGTGATGATGTTCAGGACACACTTGGGAATATTAGAACTCTGCATTAGGATCCTGCCATACACACGTCAGCCCTCACAAAAGACAGTGTTGTTTTGATTATTAGAGGATAAAAATCATGAGAAATGATTCCACCTCCCATCCTATAGAAAAAGCCAACTTTATAAAAACTGCTAATGTTCAAATACCATGTGTGTTATCTGTGATGTGCTAATACTTTAACAGTGCCCTCTGGAGTAAACTCACACATAAAGCCATCCTGGCTCCTAATGAAGGTCCCACATGAGAAGCACAAACATCCCCTCTTTGTCACAAAAGGAAACATGAAGAATCAGGTCAGACAGAAAGACGGAGCAGTTTCCAGGTGTGGGCAGGACTGATTCCAATCTCTGTCACAGGAAGATATCTGAGCTGGCGGGAACAGTAGCACAGGAAGGGAACTTGAAGACAATGGATGAAATTTAAATTGGAATTTTGGAGTACAGGACATCGTGCCATCTGTACCAGGTTCCTGGGTTTGATGGGCTTGCTGAGGTTCTCTTGTCATTAGGATGGTCTAGATCTTTTCAGGGCAGAAGGTAGCATCACTCTCCCGGGGGTGAAGGATAGAGTCCTCACACTCTTCTGTACGTGTGAAAAAAAAAAACACTTCAAAATGTAAAAGCTAACCAATATCTCTTTAGGTTCATAAAGAGAGAGACTGTAGAAAGCACAAGCTTACAATTTTGTTGGGATTTTAAAAAACTAAATAATATGAAAAGTCAAAAGTGTCTATTTCACCCGAGACAAATGCATTCTGTTAGGTGGCTGATCTGCACAGAAGTTGTTCCACTCAAACCTAAGTGACTCAGGGCTGTGAAGGGCTGATCCTCACCCGTATTCATTTTGCTCTCAGATCACGGTAATCAGAACCAGGTGCTTAACCCCCAGTGCTGACGAGCTTAGAAAGACACAAAGTTAGAAAGTACTGGTTTTTCCACATCATTCTACCCTAGATTCCTGTCCAGGCACCAAGTACACATGGAATCTGACAGTTCTGACTGCAGGTTGAACACCCCACAGGGGTGACAACCATATGTTCCAGGATCTCTTTTTCCTCTCCATCTCTGCCACTTCTGGCTTCATAGGTTCCCGCTTGTTGGTGAATTTAGATCCTTAACAATGAGGTAGAAACTTGGATTCTGCATGAGAAGCAAGTAGAAGTGAACCTCTCCATTCTGGTTTGTTACTATACAAGAAATCTACAGTTAATTTTCTTTTCTGAAACATCTAAATGTTTTAGAAAAATCTTATCACTGGTGCTAATTCATTTCCCACACTGGAAAAACTCATAACAAAGTCTCTTGGGAGGTAGAAACATTTGCTCTGGTGACATAAAACTAGCACTATTCCATTGAGATATTAAATGTACTTTGCTAAAAAGCATATACCCCCTTCTTGATGTTGTTACATATTAGCTAAGGATGCCATCAGATGAACAGAAGCCTTCTCAAAGTGATTCCCTCCTGTGATGGTGCATGTTATCTGGAGATCCAAGAAAACAGAACCAAATTGGGGTTCATGCAGGTTCAGACTTCTCAGTAGCTTTGATTCAGAAACCCTCGGGGTTCTGGTATCAACACTCTCTGCACAGGCTAAAGGCAGTCTGTGGAGGACAAGGGCCTTCCTGGAAGCATTTGAGTGGGAATTATACCTACCAGAGCCGTATCACTTCATTATCTCACTGTCTGCTAATGACGTGTCTTCTGGAAAGTTATTAGGGAGTGGGTCCAGTCACTTTATTAATCTCACTCGGTCTCCTTCTCCTGACTGTCCTGGGGCTTCTCCTCCTGATGGGTTCTGAAGTTGGGCTCCCTTTATACCTCATGCTCCTGTCTCAACCACAGCCTACTCTGCCATCCTGCTCATAAACCCACAGTATAGAAAGCACAGTGCTTCTGACACTGCACTTCACCGCTCTGCTGTGCATTCCACCCAGAACAAAACACAAGGATTTTGTCTCCAACGGCTCTCATCAACTGACCTCCCTTCTCCTATCACAACATCCTCTGTGACACTGTCCCAGCACTCAGGCATTGTTCACTGGACATTGGGTGGCACTCAACACTCAGACTACGTGCACACAGTCATCCACAGAACTCACCCATCTCCTTTCATGTATCTGCTTCTCTCTTTTACTCTCTCCCACTCTCTTCCTCCCTCTTCCCCCTCCCACTCTTCCCCCTCCTCCTTCTACCCCACCCTCCCTCCCTCTCTCTCTCTCTCTCTCTCTCTCTCTCTCTCTCTCTCTCTCTCTCTCTCTCCCCCCCCCCATATACATTCTTGTTCTCACTCTTTCTTTCCCCACATCTGATGCAACATGTTTTATGAGAATTCCTATCTGTCTGACTACAAAATAAATTCTACAGAGTAAAATATTTATACTTGGCCTTCATCTATGTTTCCACCGTAGGCATTAAACACATACAGTCTCTGTTTAACGTGGCTGTTACCTATATTGGGTAACATGTCTCTTTATGGCATACTTTGGATCTTCATGCAATTCCAATCTCTGTGCCTAACTCATTAATTAATTACAGATACACTTTATGCAAATGATAGTGGTTTTTCTAATCATCTAAAATTAAGGGTACTGTGTTATGGCTCAATTGTAGCTTTCCAAGTAGCAATTTATTCCATAGGGATAAATGGATGGTTGCAATCAAGACTGACTAAGAGAAGATTTAATAAGTATCTTGGTCTTTCTCAAGAATCTAATTGCTCATGTTAGTCTGTCATCTCTGAAATCTCTAAATAATACAAAAAAAAACCATATGGATCACTCTAGATGCTAACCCTGGGTACCCAGGAAATTGTCCAAGAATCCAGCTCTTTTTATTACCCATTTACCTTTGATAGACTTGTGTGCACAGTGTTTCTAGTAAAAGATTGCTGCAATTTTTCTAGTTTCCTTTGTAAAATTGTAACAATTAATTTGTAATGTTTCTATTCAAATTGTTTATTTTGCAAAAATCAGTATTCCTATAGAAATATGAGATGGGAAAGAAAATACAAGTTTCAAGTCACCTACTCAAGTGACTTAGTTAGAACAGGACACATTTGCAGCCCTTCCATTTCCCTTACAAACTTCCTCTGGAGGGTATGCTTGGGATACATCAAAGAGCCTGAATAGCATGTACATGCCCCCCAGGTCCCCAGTGATACACATAACACCCTTATGACCTGTGATGGTCAAAGAAGAAAGAAAATACCTGCTAAAAATTTAGCCACCAACTAGTCACTGACTTATGAGTATTAACCAGCCAAGAGTCAGATGTTTAGAGTCAAGGAATAGTTAGAATCTTCTCATCTTCACAGATGACAATAAAGGCGGTCTTAGTATTCCATTGCTATGAAGAGATGCCATGACCATGACAACTCTTATAAAAAATTAAATTGGGGTTTGCCTAGAGTTTATTCCTATAAAATGGAATAAAGATTTTTATGGTCATGGTAGGAAGTATGTCAGCATACAGGCTGGAACAATAGCGAATAGTTCTATATCAGGATCCACAGACAGCAGGAAAAGAGAGAGTCACTGGGCCTGGCTTGGCTTTAGAAACCTCAAAGCCCACCCCCATGACACATTTCTTCCCAAAAGGCCATACCTTGTTCCTTTTCAAGTTGTACCACTTCTTAATGACCAAGCATTCAACTATATGACCCTATGAGGGCCGCTCTTATTCAAAGCGCCATGATCCACAGAATATATATTACCATTATTAATTACCATTACAAATGGGAAGAAAAGGAGCGAAGGGAGCAAATGCACCAAAGAAGACAAAAAGCCAGTTGTACAAACTCCAAACTCTGCATCTCCATGTCTCATGTCAAAGCACTCTTCATATCTTCAACTTCTCTCAGCTTTGTTGATTATAACATACTTTAGAAACCACAAAGATCACCCCCAGTGACATACTTCTTCCAAAGAGGCCACACCCACTCCAACAAAACCACACCCCCTATTCCTACTCAAGTAGTGCTACTCCTTGATGAAGAATCATTCAAACACATAAACCAATTCTTATTCCAACCATCACAGAGGCCTCACCTGGGTTAGAATCCTAGTTCACAGAGCCTTTCCAAGGGTGCTTATCATGGCTGGCCCCAGTGAACCAATGACAAAATGCCTATTATCTATGACAATATATTTTAATAAGATTCAGAAAATCATAAGGATATATTTTAAAAACCTATATTCCACTAAACTGGACAATCCAATAAAAATACATGTATTTGTAGATGTTTGATGTAATAAGCATTAAATAAGCCATCTAAACAGATTTTTAGGGGCTGGGGAGATGGCTCAGTGACTAAGAGCAACAACTACTCTTCCAGAGGTCCTGAGTTCAATTCCCAGCAACCACATGGTGGCTCACAACCATTTATGATAATGGAACCCGATGCACTCTTCTACAGTGTACTTATGTACATAAAACAAATAAATAAACCTTTTTAAAAATCAGACTTAAAATGTCTCTTAGCTGAGGGCCAGCAAGATGGTTTAGCAATGAAAAGCACTTCCCATCCAGCCTGACAGCCTGAGCTCAATCCCTGAACCACTCAGCAGATGGAAAGAACTGACTCCTACAAACTCTCCTCTCACCATCAATGCATGTCACGCATGCATGCACACATGAACAGAGAAATGTGTGGATGGGAGGAAAGCAATATAATCTAAGTCTTTCAACAGAAAAAAGGTAAAAGGGAGCTTCCACATTCTTCTTATGAAGCCACTACCCTAATAAACACACACACATGAAAATTACAAACCAGGTACTCTGAAGGACATAGACACACACTTTCTCACTAAAATATTTGTAACCTGAATTCAAGATCATATCAAAAGGATTGTGATCAAGTTGGCTTAATTCCAGAGATGCAGGCGTGGTTTGGCATGCATAAGTCCATAGGTGTAGTCCATCACATACAGACTTGACAACAAAAATCGGATGATAATCTCAATGACTTCAAAAAAAAAAAAAAAAAAAAAAAGGAAGAGAAAAATGAAGAAAAAATGGAGAGGCCAAAAATGGAGAAAGTATATTTCAGTATATACTCCAGGGCACCACCAATAATGGTAAGCTTCGCTCCTTAACAAGGAAGCTTCTCTTTGCAACAAAGAGAGGTCATTACAAAAAATTACAACCAATCAAAATGCAAAATTCAGGAGTCCGGTTCCACCAGTCTCAAAGGATATATAAAAAACACACTACACCAAAGGTTCAGGGGACACTGCAGAAGAGGGGTAGATTGTGTCTCCTGGGAGTGTCAGAAGATTTACCCATAAAGTCTCATAAATACAATTGCCCAAGGATGAGTTGAGTAAGGACAACAGACATGCCAAAGTGAGCAGGGAAAAGCACAGGAGTCTCTGATCTACACCAGGAGCTACTGAAGAAAGCACAACAATTGGATTGTCTGATAATAAATGGTTAATATTGAAAACATTCATACAAGTAGACACAATACAGACTCAACAGGAATGTGTGTGTGTGTGTGTGTATGCATGTAACAATAACTCATGAAAGTAGAGGCCATAAAAGCAAGGAGGGATGTGGGGGGGGGGAGTTAAGGGAGGAGAGGAAAGGGATAAATGATGTAATTATAGCATGATCTCAAAAGTTAAAACGGAATACAATACTAACATCTTTAAGGATAGGGACCAGATTGGACATCTTCTGTTTTCTTATTCTTACTACAATCTCCGGCACATGGAAGGCACTCAATAATAATTTATAAATTAACTTGAAAATCTGCGGTTTGCAGCATTGTGGAGTAGCATGCATCTAAAGGTTACAGGACAACCCAGAGATACTGACCAACTGTGGAAAAAGGAGACGTGAGACCACCCTCACGTGCAACACAGATATGCATTCTTTGGGCTGCTTAGAAAGATTAACTGAACTATTGCATCAAATTTCTCAATCAAATTGAAACCAGCTGACCTGGAAGCTTCTGGGAGCAGATAATCTTAAGTCCGCTGATGACCTATGCAGAAACAGCCCTCCTTGGCATGAGCATTCACTCCTGAGTCGTGTATCTTTGCCCTGTTTTCTGATGCACTCCAAGATGGTTCCTGGGCACTGGTTTCTCTGCAGGCATCTAGCTACAAGGAGGCTGAGCTGGGTGTGTATTTACTATGGCATTAGTGGAACTGAACTTGCTGTCCGGCTATTTGAAACATCAGGTTGTCATTATTTGTCCCTGAATAAGCCTGTCACCCATCTGTCAATCATTCTGAAAGCGAGACCACTGAGTCAGAGCCACAGTTGGCAAGTTATTATGAGCATGTTTGCAGTGGGCTTTTGGAGTGCCAGTATTGGAGTACATAGGTGATGGGTGGAGACAAATGAGGTCTGAAACGAGACCAGCTGAGCCAAACCTGTGGAGAATTATCTGAATCTCCAGAGTTGTAAAATTAAATATAGACACCTCGGGGCTGGCTGCCACATCCTCTGTTCGTCGCCATGGTTGCCTACAAGCTGGTGCTGATCAGGCATGGCGAGAGCTCCTGGAACCTGGAGAGCTGCTTCAGCAGCTGGTATGATGCCAACCTGAACCCGGTGGGCCACAAGGAGACAAAGGTGTTTCGAGATGCTGGCTATGAGTTTGACATCTTCTTCACCTCTTTGCAAAAGAGAGCAACCTGAACCCTCTGGACAATCCTGGATGCCACTGACCAGATGTGGTTGCTGGTGGTCAGGACTTGGCACCTCAATGAGCAACACTATGGGGGTCTAACAGGTCTCAATAGAGAAGAAACTGCTGCTAAGCATGGCGAGGGATAGGTAAAGACCTGGAGATGATCTTATGATGTCCTGCCACCTCCAATGAAGCCTGATCATCTCTTCTACATCAACTCAGCAAGGGTCACCGGTACACAGACCTCACCAAGGACCAGCTGCCCTCCTGTGAGAGCCTGAAGGACACTATAGCCAGAGCACTGCCCTTCTGGAATGAAGAAATTGCCCCCCAGATCAAGGAGGGGGAAAGGGTCTTGATTGCTGCCATGGCAACAGCCTTCGTCAAGCATCTGGAGGGTCTCTCAGAAGAGGCCATCTTGGAGCTGAACCTACCAATGGGCATTCCCATCATCTATGAACTGGACAATAACTTGAAGCCCATCAAGTCCATGCAGTTCCTGGGAGTTCAGGAGACTGTGCATAAAGCCATGGAAGCTGTGGCTGCTCAGGGCAAAGTGAAGAAGTGAAGGCAAGGAGGCAGACTCCTACCCTGCACCCTCCCTGCCTGTTCCTGCCTCCTGCACCCTCCCCAGCACCTGCCACACTGACTACATCTTTAGGATCTTAAGTTTAAGTTGTAGCTGCAGACCCATTTTAGTATTTTATCCCCTGCACCTGCTTTCTTAGAGATAGTAATTACAGTTTTCCTTAGTTCTTTGTTTACTAAGGGTCTGCTTAGGAAGAAGTCAGGGAGGAACTGCACTGTGGTGTGACCAATGAGAGGCAGCGGTCCAGTTTTGTTCCTGAAACCTGTCCTGCACTCTTTCTGCAATTAGGTAACTTGGGGCATAGTCATTCCAGTGGAGAGTGGAAGTATCCTCATAGTGATTTAAAAGACCCTACTTTCTCTCTGACCTTAAAGAAGCTGTTGACCCTAGAAGGTTGGGACCAATCTTGTCAAGTCTGTGTGTTACAATTACTTTATATATGTGTGTATATATATATATGTGTGTGTGTGTGTGTGTGTGTGTGTGTGTGTGTGTATGTATATATATATGTAATATATATATATATATATATATATTATATACATATATATAAGTATATTTATACATATATCAACACACAAAAGCAACTCTGAGGTTGCTAGTGGCAGTTGAAACAGTCCTATGTGGTCACCAGAAAATAAGTCACTCCTCATATCAAATGGAATAAACCTCTTGCTGTGTTTGGATCCTTTTGCCTTGTTTTGTAGAGGTCATGTTCAAGTTTTTGTCTTTCACTGAATCATGTTCCAGCTGCTTGACCCTACCGCGTGGGTCCAGAACTCATTTGGGCATAACAACTAAGTCTCTTTCTTTCCAGATCAGTATAATAAAGGAGTGATGTGCAATAAAAGAAAGAAACCTCAGGGCTGGAGAGATAGTTCAGAGGTTCAGAGCACTTATTGGTCCTAGAAAAGGAATCAAGTTCAGATCCTGCAACTCATGTCAGGATGTCCATGACCTCCTATAACATCAACTCCAGGGATCTCACACTCTGTCTGGCTTCATCGGGCACCTGTGCACATGTTGAATGAACACACAAACACACACACACACACACACACACACACACACACACACCATGCATGTGTGCATGCATGTAAATGCAAATCTTTAAAAGTAAAACAGAAAACTTTTCATCACATGGTTCCGATGACAAATCGAAAACAAACATGAACTAACAATTACAATATACAAATTTGATCAGATATAGTAAGAAAAATCCACCTCCCCATTATGGTTTAGAGAGATGTCCTTCACTCTGTGTTCCCAGTAGACAGCATTGTTGGGGAAGCCTGGCTATGGAGGAGAGAATGAGGAATATAGCCCAGCCCTGCTTCCAACCTGACCTCCCCTTCCTGTCTGCGAAGTGCAGTATACAGAGATTAGCTCCAGCTGCCACAGAGCCCTCCAGCCTGAACCATGAGTACAGCTCCCTCCCCTAAGTTGCTTCTGTCTGGCATTTTGTCATCGTAGTGAGAAAAGTAACCAATAGCTCATCTATCAGAATTGCACTGCAAAACCATTACCAGAATAGGGACCATAAATTATACAAAAATCACTACAAGGTAATAGTGGGCTTTGGCGATGTGTAGCCTTTAAGTGCTGTGTGAAGTCCGAATTTCTCAGCCTCTTTAAGTTTGAAGCTGCTGTTTTACTCCACTTCCCGTTCCAAACAATTAGTCAAGTTTTCTTTTTCTGTTTTATGGCTTTTTCTTTTGTTTGAATCTTTGTGACTGTTTTTTTCCTTAGGGAATGTTCCCCATAAACAATAAGCATTAAGCTACAGAGAGAGAGATAGAGAGACTATGTCTGGGCTTTCAGGTTATCTTCTGTCCTCCCGCCCCCCACCACAGCATTATCACATGTAAGCTTGAATGTGCACACAGGATGTTCAATAGCTTTTCTTATTTCCTGTATGTCCAAGTTTGACATATTTAAGTAAACACTATCATTTTTTTTTTTAGACTCTAAACATATATCCCTTAGAAAACAAGGAAAAGATGGTGGTGCACACCTTTAGTCCCTGCACTCGGGAGGCAAAGGCAGCAGATCCCTGAGTTCTAGTTTACAAAACAACTCCAGGACAGCCAGAGAGAGCTACACAGAAAAATCCTGTTCTGAAAAATCAAAGAAAAAAAAAGTGGAAGATTGGAAATAAAAACCACGTAGAAGACAGAAGGGTCTTCTTCAGTGGTGGAACTCCATATGGCAGGTAGGGAAACCGAGGCCAGGAGAAGCCAAGCTTTGGCAAAGACGTACATAGCCTGGCCATCAAAAGTCACTTAATCAGACTTAGGAGTCTGCTTTATTCATTCCACCTTGATTTTCTGTCCCAGAGACAGCTTGAACAATATCTGTTTCCCTACGTTAACTAAGACACACAGTATCACCGGCAACACACAGGCTCCTACGAATGTGTTATGCATGTCTAAGTTTTAAATATAAATATAATCATTAAGATTTATACTTTATGAGCTATTTATGACTGTGGGATAAATCACATGGTGTGGCTCTCAGACTACAGCAGTGTGTGTTCTTGCTAATTACACTGTAGAAAGTTGGAAGCAGGCTTTCTGTGCATTCTTAATGTGTTGCCCAACTTCTTTTTGCAGTACTAAATGAACCCTGGTACATTCACTTCTAATTATTCATACCCCAAAGCTATAACCAAATACATTTAAAATTAAACACAAGCAAGCTCACCCGGAGAGAAAAAAAATTCTAATAAAATCGCAGAGATGTACTTAAATTTCTGAGTTAACTCAAAAGTAATTTAAATATATTATACAATGGTTCATTGTTGTTTAATAAAATTTAGCTTTCTCTCTCTAGATTATATAATCAAACTTACCTTTTCATAAATACACAACCCATAAAATCGATGAAAGTTAATTTTGAGCAGGATACTATTGTGTCAAAATTATTTCAATCATGAAATACCCTTGTCAATGTGAGATTTTAACTTTTTGTAATGAATAGGACTTTGATAGTAGCAAATTTCTACTGAAGATTGTTATGTGTATGTGGGCCATGTGTGCAGTGCCCACAGAAGCCAGAAGAGGGCGACAGATTCCTTGGAACTGGAGTTACAAATGACTGTGAGTCACTAGAAGTGGGGACCAGAAACCAAACTTGGGTCCTCTGGAAGAGCAGCAAACACTCTTAAACCCTAAGCCATCTCTCCACCTGATATTAATCACTTTGTAAATGACTTTTAAGAGCATAACCAATATGAGCAAATCTCCAGAAGATGAAATCCAAGTGTATGCTGGTATTGCACCCAGAAATAGTTTCATGACCAGCACAAAATCACTATCCTTAAGAGCTTCCAAACCAGACTGCATGAGCAAGCTGACTCACTCCACATACTCACTCCTGGGCTGGGGAGCCCAGTGAGCAACTAAACAAAAACACCCACACAACTCAGGTAGACACGTTTATGTGAAAACCTTTATACCTGATGAGTTTAAGGTCCAACCTCTCCACAGCTAAATGTTTAGACATTACTACAACGGTGGTTTAAAGCCTGGGTTTAGTGCCTATATTTCTAGAGGTCACATAGGACCTGTTTCATTTTCCAAGCCACAGTTAGGTGTTATTTAAGATTTTATACAGCCAAGGCATTGTGCGTCCAAGCCAATGTCAGATAAATAAACTAAATGATGCAGCTGACCCATTCCAAAGAAAAAGAAACGCTGAACTGAAAGGTCCCTGGATGCCCACTAGGGTGATAATGTAGAATGTTAGCTGCTCACATCTGTGCTTGAGATATTATCGATTACCCCCTGTTCCTATTAATCACTCTAAGTTTAAAGAAGCTGCAAAAAATGCTATAAAATAAGAAGCAAAAATGTCATCAAGACCCATTTGTGATGATTCCAAAAGAAAATGTAAGATTTCTTGTCCAACCTTTCATATTAGCCTGTTTTTCCATTTACAGCATAGGGACTATGAGCTGATTCTAACATGCAGCCTAACTTAAGGGTTTGTAATTTGCAAGCAGTTATGTGTCTCAATTCAATGTTTTTTTTTTTTTTTTCATTTACTGTGATAAAAATCCTAGCTGGAGAGCTATAAGGTAAAGACATTTTTAAAGATACAATGCAGTGTCTATTGAAGACATGCTGTAGAACAGATCTTAGAGGTCTTAAAAGAAAGAAGGCAGTCATCTTGTATAACTAAAACCCATTTCCCCTCCTTTCCCTTTCTCTTCAAAGATCTGACATCAAATTCCCATTTTGGAAATGAGAAGTGTGGTCATGTGGTTATGTGGGGTTTTTTGTTTTGTTTGATTTGGTTGGGTTGGGTTGGGGTTTTTGGTTAGGTTTGGTTTGGTTTGGTTTGGGTTTGGGTTTTACTTATTTACTTTACATCCCACTAACTGACCCCCTCTCAGTCACCCCCTACCACAATCCCTTCCCCTATTACCTCTCCCCTTCCCCTTTGAGAGGATGAAGCACCCCTTGGGTATCCCCTACCCTAGCACATCAAGTTTCTGCAAGGCTAAGCACAGCCTCTCCCAGTGAGGCCAATCAAGGCAGCTGTGGTGGTTTGATTATGCTTTGCCTAGGGAATGACAGTATTAAGAGGTGTGGCCTTGTTGGTGTGGGTGTGGCCTTGTTGGAGGAAGTGTATCACTTTGGGGGTGGGCTTTGAGACCTTCCTTCTAGCTGCCAGGAAACAGTCTGCTACTGGCTTCCTTTAGATGAAGAGGTAGAGCTCTCAACTTTTCCAGCACCATGTCTGACTGAATGCTGCCATGTTTCCCACCATGATGATACTGAACTGAACCTCAGAACCTGTAAGCCAGCCTTAATTAGATGCTTTCCTTTAAGAGAAATGCCTTGGTCATGGTGTCTCTTCACAGCAATGGAAACCCTAAGATAGCAGCCCAGCTAGAAAAACGTATTCTACAGGCAAGCAACAGCTTCTGGGACAGCCCTGCTCCAGTTGTTCAGGACCCACATGAAGATCAAGCCCCACACCCACTACATGTGTGCAGGGAAGCCTATGTCCAGCCTACGATTGTTCTGCAGTTGGTGGGTCAGTTTCTGTTGACTCTGTTAGTCTTCCTGTGGAATTTCTATTCCCTTCAGGGCCCACAGTCCTTTCTCCTATTCTTCCCTAAGCGTCTACAAGCTCCATCCACCTTTTGGCTGTGGGTGTCTAAATCTGTATTAGTCAGAAGCTGGGTGGAGCCTCTCAGAAGACAACATTCTCCTGTCTTCACGTGTAACCGAGTATCAATAAGACTGTCAGAGATTGGTGCATACCCATGGCATGGGTCTCTAGTCAGGACAGTTATCGGTTGGCCAATTCCCTCAGTCTCTGCTCCATTCCCCATCCCTGCACTTCTTGAGGACAGGATAAATATTGAGTTAAAAGTTTTGTGGGTGGGTTGGTATCCCTATTGCTTCACTGGGGTTCCTTCGTGGCTACAGGAGGTGGCCTCTTTAGGTTCCGTGTCTCCAGTGCTGTAAGTCTGGGTATTTTGCCAGCATGTATGTCTGTGCACCATGTGTTCCCTGGAACTGAACATACAAATGTAGATGCTAGTAATTCAACCCAAGTCCTCTGGAACACTGCAGTTAACTGCTGAGCCATCTCTCCAGCCTCACTTATATGATTTTTCTAAGAGTCACATAAAAGACCAAATACAGCACAGGATACACTCTCAGCTCTTCCACTGCCAATGGTCTCAGGGACACACCTCACAGATGAACAGCATTTGATCCTGCCTGATATTGTTGACTGTCTGATATGAACCAAATACTATACTTGATAAATGGAGGGAAAATTACGTTTTAATTTTTATAATGGTTCAATCACCTAAAGAAATTAAACTTCTCATATTAATGGGGTAAATTAATAATCCAAAATACTAAGAATCAGTACCAAGTATCAGAATAGTGAAAGAATTAATTGATGTGACTATAATGATCCCATGACCGTTCACCCTAAGATATATTTTGAATTTATTTCCCTCTGCTTCTAAGGAAGACATCTCTCTTGACTTACACTTATGCAGGAATATCTCTTTTAAATCAAAAAGTCTAATGTTGTAGTCAATTACTTACCACTGTGATCCCACTGATCAAAAGAACAGGAAGGAATCCCAACTTTGGGGGACCACACCCCACCATAGAAGCAAAGGGGTTGCTGAAATGAAAGCTAAGGCCTTTGAGAAAGTAATGCGCTTGTCCTTTGTGAAGCTGTCAGAAAGGAGCTGTCCACATTGCTTCGAGAGCTTCATAAACTGTACATTCGGGTGGATGCTGAGCACTCTTTTAAAGCTTGCCCATTATGCTTATCGGGAGCATTAATGGTGAAAGAAAGTGGAGGAATGGTTGGGCCTATGTATGGGGGGCTGAGGAGGGATGGTTTATTATATAAAAAGGAGAGAGCTCCCCCATTTCTTCTTAGAACACAGCTTTAAACAGCTGTGCTAGATAGCAGGCTGAGAAACAACAGTACTTTCAGGTGGTGAATTCCAAGTTCAATGTTCTCTATGAAACTTCAATAAAGGGCAGTTGGTCAGGTCGAAGAACAAGGATTGGGCCTGCTTAGCTGGTTCAGAGAGCCTGGTACCCCTGGTGTCCTCTATCCCCTCTGGCTTTCACGATCTTCCCACCTCCACCCCTCAGGATTCTCTGAGCTCTGAAAGGAAGGATTTGATGGAGAGGTCCAATTTACTCTTTCTCCCTCCCTCCATCCTCCCTTCTTTCTTTCTCTCTCTCCCTGTCTGACAGGAGTCTCTACATCTGTTCCCATCTGTTTCTGGAGGAAGTGTCTGTGAGGTGACTAGGCACTGATCTGTAAGTATAGAAGAATACCACGAGGAATCATTTTATTGATTTGGTTTTGTTGTTGTTGTTGTTAAACCATTAGTGTTTGGTTTTGCACTAGGTCTCTGCGCTTTCTGGGCTCTGAATCTTAGTTACCCAAGTTATGTTAGGTGTGATGGTTTGAATATGCTTGGCCCAGGGAGTGGCACTATTTGGAGGTGTGGTCTTGTTGGAAGAAGTGTGTCAGTGTGGGTGTGGACTTTAATACTCTAGTCCTAGCTGTCTGGAAGCCAGTATTCTGCTAGTCACCTTCAGATTAATATATAGAACTCTCAGCTCCTCCTGCACCATGCCTGCCTGGATGCTGCCATGTTCCCACCTTGAATATAATGGACCGAACCTCTGAACCTGTAAAACAGCTCCAATTAAATGTTGCCCCTACAAGAGTTGCCTTGGTCATGGTGTCCTCCAGCAACAGATGGGAACAGATGTAGTGACCCACTGCCAGACAGTATGGAGGGAGAGGGAGAGGGAGAAGGAATTGAGGTCTCCATGGTGTCTATTAGGTGTGGATTCCTTCATGTAGAGTCAGCGTTACGTCAAATCAGACATCAGTTGGCTACTCCCACAAATTCTATGCCACTACTGCCCTAGAACGTTATTCAGGTAGGACAGACTGTAGGTTTGTGGCTGGATTGGTGTCCATGTCTCTCTTCTAGTGGCCTGTAGAATACCTTCCTATATTAAAGAAACCATAGCATAGGGTAAGGGCTCCATGTGGGCACCAGCTTGACTTCTCCATATTTAATGAGTCATGTGGGCGTAGTCCTCAGCAATGGGGCCCCACTGTTTGGGGTGTTCTATGGGACCCCCCTAGACCCACAACTCATTTGAATTCAAAGCCAGTCCCACCACTGGAAGCCTCATCAGATTACAAGAGATGGCCAAGTTGAGACTCTGTGTCCCCCCTTTCCTAGGAGTTCTCATTAGGATAACCTTCGTTGATTCTAGGAAGTTTCCACTACACTAAGCTTTCACACCATCTTCCAAAGTCCCCTAGTTGCAGCCATCCCTCGACTCTCCCTCCCTCTACATGTCCCCCATCTACTCCCTAATCCCATCCCCAATCTGCCCATAAAATCTACTCTATCCCCCCCACACACACACACACAAACACACACACACACACACACACACACAAACACACACACATACACAAACACACACACACATGACAATCCCTGCATCCTTCTAAAGCTCTTCTTTACCTAAGTTCTGCATTGTAGATTGATTATCATTTACTTAATACCAGTATCTACCTATAAGTGAATATGTACCAAATGTCTTTCTGGATCTCAGTTACCTAACTGCAGATGATTTTTCTAATTTCGTCTATTTGTCCACAAATTTCATGATGTCGTTTTTAATAGTTGAATAATTCTCCATTGTGTAAATGTACCACATTTCAAAAATCCATTATTCTATTGAGAGACATCTAGATTGTTTCCAGTTGCTGTCTATGTCTATTATTAATAAAACCACAAAGAACATATTGGTAGGAAGGAGCACCCATTGGTATATGCTCAAGAGTGGTATAGCTGTATATTGAGGGAGAAAAATAAAATAAATTTCTGAGAAACCACCAGACTAATTTCTCTAGTGGCTGTACAAATTTGTACTCCCACCACAATGAAGGAGTGTTTCCCCCTCGCTCTTCACCTTCTCTAGCATGAGTCACTAAACGAGGTTCATATGTGTTCACAGACACTGAAGTAGCAGGAACCGGGCCTACGCAGGTCCGCACCAGGTCCTCTGCATATATATGAAAGCTATTTCCTTAGTGTTTTTATGGGACTCCTGACTGTGAGAACAAATGTGTCTCTGACTTGTGTGCTCAGGGAAGACTATGGAAGAGGAAGTGGAGAGACTGGAAAAGTCAGAGGGTGTAACTGCTACCAGGGAACCAGTGTCTTCCAGACACAGCAGGACTGATACACATATGAACTCACAGACTATGGCAGCATGCACAGTGTCCAAACAGATCCAAACCAGATGTCATCCTAGTGTTGAGAAGGGGAAGAGCACATAAGCTTTCATGTCTAACCAAGATGCTATCTCCAACTGGCAACTGCTAGCAAAAGAAAAGGTTTTCTCCAATGGAGTCTCATTGGGTTATATAAACTACATTCAAGAGTAGGCCCTATTCCCAGCAGTAGATGGCCAACACAAAATAAACTCAGTGATATTTTGGAGATTTTTTTTGGGGGGGGAGTCTGGTCAGTGGCTTTGAAGAGGAGAGCCTACTGCACATCCTTTGCCACTTTTACATTCTCTTCACCCCACTAGGGGACAGCTGTGGCTCACTTGCCACACTGGGGCCAGCATGACCAACACATTCAGGTCACAGCACACATGAGCTAGGAGCCACACTCCCTGACACCAGTCTTCCCCATGCTGCCTCCGCCCATGCTTTTATGTGAAACAGAAATGACTTTAACTCCTATTGAGGTTCAGAGGTTTGTTGTTTGAATCCTGCCCCAGATATGACTGGGGACCAGACACCAGTCTGGAGTATAGGCCTCTACCTCCACATCATGGCCTGAGTTAGAAAAGCAAATATGGAAATGTTGTGCCCCCCCCAAAAAAAAACTAAATTAAAAAGAGAATGAACAAATCTATATATGTACAAGTGGATCCTGGGATGCTGCCAGAAATCTTTAGTTGGAAACTCTGACACCTTCAGAATCTGGACATGTTTTACAGTATTGATTTTTCTCTTTTGCAGTCACAGCAGCTGCTGGTTCATAAAATTGGGATGTAACCTTTTCTTCTTCCATGTGATTTACTCACTCGTGTGTTATTACTTGGCAAACAATTTAGAATATGCAGATACGTCTAAACCCTCTGCTCACTTGCCCCCATGCTGATTTCAGGGAACACTTAATGTCATCTGGAATATTTTACATGGAAATGAAGAGAGGGAACAGAAAGAAGTGTCGTGTAGATATGTGGTTCAGTAGCTTAAAAAGCCATTTCCTTGGCAAGGGGTCACTGGGAATGTTTCACTGAAACTATTTATGGTTGCATAATCAAACAGAATAGAGCAGACATTCAGTGCAAGTGCTCTCCTCACGGACTCTAACCCAAATATTTGACTTTATTCTCAACCCTTCCACTTACAGTCAGAGTTCTCCAGCTCATTCAGACTTGGACCCTATCTGTCTTCACTCACGGTTGGAGGGAAGCCTGTTAGGATGACAGAGTAGGATGTGCAAAAAAGAGACTGTAATACATTGAAATTTAAGTATCCAATCTAAGCCCCACCCCAAGATGATGGTGTTAGAAGATGGATTCTTAGAAAGGCAGTTAGGTTGACTGAGGTCTGGAGGTTGACTTCCTATGATGGGATCAGCCACCTTGAAGAGGGGCTGGACATCACTTTGCTATTATCAAAACACAGCAAGTAGAATACCATGAGATGGGATTCTGGAACATCTTCTGGTTTCTTCCAGGTTCCTCTAGGAAGGCTAACATGCTCAAAATCGCAGATCCCTATCAGTGACATGCCAATGCTTCTGGTGATCAGTCTATAGGAACTGAAATGACTGGCCTGGAGTCAGCTGAGGTCCCCAGACACTGGCCAAGAGAGCAAAAACTAGAGGTGAAGAACCTGTTTCTTGCCAGAAGGTAAGTCCTAATGTGTCAATAGAAGACAAGAACAGTGCAGAGATTGGAGAGAAAGGAACCTTCATTGCTCAAACAACCCACCCCGTTGCAACTACTAGTACCTAGCCATCTAACCACCACCATGGGTCTTCCACTTGACCCTGGCTCCCTCTCCTGCCATGGCTCAGCCAGTAGAACATCTCACCACCTGTTTGATGTTGGATAAATCATTTACTCTACTTGGCCCCAGTTGCTGAATCTTTAAAGAACATAGATTAGCATTATCCCCAAAATAATTGTGAAATTTAAGAGGAAGAGCTGTCAAAGGTTGTTCATGTGCCTAATGTACAGTCAGTTCCCAACTGATGCTTATTTCCCCGTGCATGGTATTCAAGACGATGTGGAATATGGACAAAAACCTGTTGGATGCCTGCTGAAACCTGTGGAGGTTTTCTTGTGCAGAGCAGACCTAAGGCAAGGCAAGAAGACTCTGTAGGCATAACCCTTGCCTAGTGAATCCTCATGAGGTAGAAGGAAAACAAGGTAGCTCCGGGAAGCATCTTTTAGTAAGAAAAGAATAATCCCAACCAATCCCTCCAAACCCTCATGACTTGGCCTCCTCTCATTTACTGTTCCCACTGTAGGGAATGACTATAGGGAGTCTGCAAAGATAAAAGACGGCCTGATGACGTTTCTGAACTGATGACTTAAAATTTGAAACAAGTTATTTCCCAGTGTGCAGGTGCCCTCAGTAGCCACCAGTCATGATGCAGAGATTACAACTTTGTCTACCTGAGCTTGCATTTAAATTCTGGACAGTTCATGTGTTCAGAAGGTTTTATTTCTATCTAGTCAAGAAGACTATTTTAACTATCTATCTCACAAAGCCAATAATTTTTAAGAAAAAAAAAACAAATAATAGCAGTGTATTCTATTTTGCTTAGGAACCCTAATCAGTCAATGCTGGGACAATGCCGGAACATGCTCTGACTTTCATGCTATCTTGTGTGAGCCATTGTCAGGAATCAGCTTTCATCCAACCCAGGCAAGACTCAAAACCTACAGCTCTTTCAGACATGGTCTGATGCATCTATTGCTCACAGCCACTCCCCATGGTGATGCCACACACAAAGTGAGAAGAGTTGTGAGGTTTAGTGATCCCTGGGATTAATGCTAGCCTAAAAGATCCCCCTGCAGCTGCCTGTCTCTGTCCTCCACAAGAGGATGCACCAGGAAGGTTCTCAGCGGACGGGATTTTTGTTGGCACTTTGACTTGGGCTACTTGCCTTCCATAATGCAACAAAGAGCATTTTGCTGCTTAGAACGCATCGATCCTAGCAACATAGTTTCACCATAGAAGTATAAGTAGATGAAGACGAGTAGATATTCACATTTTTATGAGTTCATAGTGTACACTTATATCCCAAAATATTCCTAGCCCACAAAACAAGATGGAAAAGATAAAACCTCCTATTCAAACCTCAGAGCAAATGAGTGAATTCTTCTCTCCTGTCCTTGGCAGAATTTTTCTCCCTATTTACCCTATTCTATGTTTTTCAATTTTTTATGTAATATCACTTTCTGGGGTCCTAGGGATCTTCATGAATCAGGCAAGTCTGCACAGGGCCCTCCAGGCAGATTCCCTGACTGTGCACACCAGGGGTAGTTCTCATGCATCACTATCAGCATGTTCTCAGGGCAAAGGACAAAGAACCAGGATTTCTGGAGACCTCGGGGCTCATTCATGATAGTCAGTCAAGAAGCAGTGGCTACTTCTTGGACCTGAGGGTGTGTTGACTAAGGGTTCATAGTAGGTGAGCACATATTTTCCACCCACAGCTTTCAACATGTTCTTAAGTGATAGACAGCAAGACTTTGGAATACAGAACCAAACAAATCTAGTGCCTGCCCCAGCTTTACTGCTTTCTATGAAACTTGAAGTGAGCCCCCTGTTTCTCACCTTTGGGTTCTCAGACACTCATTTAGAATTAGCCTTACAAACTCCAGTGGACTCATTTTCAATTGGTGTTAATCTGACTCTACGTACTGTGTAACTTGGTTCCACATGCTTGTCCTAACTTGTTAGGAAATAGCTATAGTGCAACACCTGCAGGATAATTTTACATTGTTATTTCTGACATCTGAAACAACAGACTGACCCCCTTCCGATGAGAGTTCCTTCCCAATGCCACTTCACTTGTGTGATACGTACTTAAGAGACCCTCTCAACCCCTTTCAAATTCCCTGAATGCAACATTTGGGCATTTTAATCCACTACTTTCTCTTTTGCCAGATAGTCCACAAAACTTTTGCCCTTTCCCCTGAAGGAGCTTGGAGATTGCTAACACAGAGCCTGGCTTATCATGTACCTGCCTTAAATGTGTGAACTTCCTCCCTCCTCCCAGCGGTGACAGGTAAGCATGGCAGAGTGGTGGCCAACATTAGAGACAGTGGAATTCAAAGGTTTGGGAAAGACAACACGGGAATAAAGTCCTGGCTCTTACAATTGAGTCCTGTTTTCTTTCTCCATCACACTAATTGTTGACTGGGTAGAGTCTGCAAAGGAGTATAAAACATAATTTCCAAGTGTTCCTGGTACAAACACAATCTTACATAGATTAGAAACAATATAGTGGGCTCAGAAGACTATGCAGGTCTGCCAGCACCATGTACCTGCAAGATACAAGAGAGGAGAGCAATGGAAACAGAGCTTGCTGCTGTTGTACAAAGTGGGCAACCACACACACACACACAGAGAGAGAGAGAGAGAGAGAGAGAGAGAGAGAGAGAGAGAGAGAGAGAGAGAGAGAGAGAGAGAGAAACTCTAGAAACCAAGCCTCAACAGCCTCACCTCTAGATCAGAGGCTTACATACATCAGAGTAGCTAACAGACTTGAACTGCACTCTGGCCAAAAACGCTATATAAAGATTAAGTATGTGACAAAAATTTGTAGCAACATCAGCTAATTGCAAAGTTGAGGAAGAGAAAGTAATTAAAGTTAGAGATGAGCCAGCAAGTAATTCACTTAATTGTAAGCAAAGAACATTCCCCAATCTGTAATCCTCTCTTTCTTTAGAGCAAAAAATATGGAGATGTTAGAAGATATAGATTTGAACCTGGGTTCTGTCTGTGATTGTTTGGGTTGGCACAGGCTGTCTCCATCATCTGCCACCACTAAGGGAATTAAAAATAGCATTGCTTAATAAATTTTAATGCCTGATTTTCAAATTAATTTTCTTCCAAAGGTGGTATAGTGACTCTATAGAATTTGGTTTGAAAGGAAAATACATAACTGACACTTTGTGTAAAAACAGGCAATCAATAGATAATGGCTTATGAACCAAGGCAACAAATGCATTGCACAAACATAACAGCAAACTCCCAAATCATTCCACAAGGTAGCAATTCACAGTGCATTTGGAAGAGAGAGAAGACAGCAGCTCAAACAGCTCACAAGAATGAGCAAAAAAGGAAAACTCACACACCAGTGGCCTCTTCGTGACTGTAGATCTAATTTGTGTTGTTTGCTTTACTTTGCTTTTGAACCATATGTTTCTAGTAGCAGACACACACACACAGAGAGAGAGAGAGAGAGAGAGAGAGAGAGAGAGAGAGAGAGAGAGAGAGAGAGAGAGAGAGAGACAGAGAGACAGAGAGTCAGAGAGACAGAGAGACAGAGAGACAGAGAGACAGAGAGACAGAGAGAAAGAAAGGAGAGGAGGCAGGGAGGGAAGGAGGAAGGAAAAGAACAATGCTGGGGTTTTTTTGGTTTCTGTCTTTTTTTAAAAAAACTTTATTTTAAAAAACAAAGATAAAAGAAAAAAATTTTAAACATTTTTGCATAAATGTATACAAATACAATTGTGTCAGTGCTTGGCTTTTTTTTTTTTTTTTTCTTTTTTTTTTTAAGGTTTGATACTCTGCATTAAGGTCTTACTAGTTACAATGAGCAAAAAGTACATGTAAAACAGGATGAAACCCGGAATTAGTCAACGTTTTCTTGATGTGTAAGGATTGAGCATGACTTTTTGTTGTTGTTGTTGTTTTGTTTTGTTTTCTTTTATTTTTTTTTCTTAAGCTTCACACAGTCTGTGAGTTGTTTCTGGGGCAGTCCGAGCCTCTGGGGTTAGCATCCCAATATCAGTGACTGCATATTATGTCTGTTCTTTTGTGACTGGGTTATCTCACTCAGGATGGTATTCTCTAGATGCAACCATTTTCTTAAGAATTTGGTTAAGTCATTGTTTCTGATGACTGAGTAGTACTCTATTGTGTAAATGTACCACAATTTTTGTATCCATTTATCTACTGAAGGACATCTGGGTTCTTTCCAACTTCTGGCTATTATAAATAGAGCTGCTATGAACATTGTGGTGCATGTATCTTTGTTGTATATTGGAGTGTCTCTGGGGTATATGCCCAGAAGTAGAATAGCTGGATCTTCAGGTAGTAGTATGTCCAATTTTCTGAGGAATCGCCAGACTGATTTCCAGAGTGGATGTATCAGTTTACAACCCCACCAACAGTGGAGAAGTGTTCCTCTTTCTCCGAAACCTCGCCAGCATCTGCTGTCATCTGAGTTTTGGATCTTGGCCAATCTGACTGATGTGAGGTGGAATCTCAGGGTTGTTTTGATTTGCAATTTCCCTGATGGCTAAGAATGTCAAGCACTTCCTTAGATGTTTCTCAGCCATTTGATATTCCTCAATTGAGAACGTTTTGTTTAGCTCTGTACCCCATTTTTTAATAGGGCTGTTTGATTCTCTGGTGTCTAGCTTTTTGAGTTCTTTGTATACCTTGGATATAGAACAATGCTGTTTTATCCACTCATTATATTGCTGGGCAGCTCTGGCCTCTCTTTCTTACAAGGCTGGAGAGTCCAGTGGCTGTCCTTACAGGAATTTGCTTATCATTTTGAAAATCCAGGTACTCTATAGGAAGAAGCAGTGGACAGCCGTAGTTCCCAGTAGGAGGGTGTTTGTCATGTGTCCCCTTCTCACTGATGGTATAGAAAACTCCAAAGTCCAAAACTATGAGGATAGATCCCATTATTAATCATTCAAAAAGTCCTGACCACTTCTCCCCTCAATCCTCTGCATGTGATCTTGTTAGGAAGTGGGCCCAACGAGATCATGATAGAGAAGAGTGGGCTCTAGATCCTGTTGTTTTAATTGTGTGTGCGTCCAGTAGCCACAAGAAAAAGGGGAGGCAGAGTGTCTATCTATTAACAATAATATCTTTATAAGAAACTGACCATGTAAAGACAGAGATGAGGACAGACACAAAGGAAGGGATGAGGGAGATGGCTCAATCAGTAAAATGCTTGCAGCCTAAACATGAGGACCTGAATTTGACTCTCTAGAACCCACATTAAAAAAAATCTGGGCTCCGCGGCATGCAACTGCCAACCTAGCACTGGGGAGGTGCAAACAGGAAAAATCTGGGACTTGCTGGCCAGGCAGTCCAGTCAAACTATGAAGCTCCCAGTTCAGTGGTAGACTGAAATAAATCACAGAGAGAGAGAGAGAGAGAGAGAGAGAGAGAGAGAGAGAGAGAGAGAGAGAAGAAGAAGAAGAAGAAGAAGAAGAAGGAGGAGGAGGAGGAGGAGGAGGAGGAGGAGGAAGAGAAGGAGGGGGAGTAGGGGGAGGGGGAGGAACAAGAACAAGAAGAACAAAAACAAGAAGAGAAGGAAAAGAGAAAGAATTCATGAAACAATAATGGCAAAGACAGAGTGATGTTCATACAAGGCAAAGAATGCTAAAATGGACAATGTGCCACCAAAGGCCAGGGGACTCCTAGGGAAGATTCTCCCTCAGTGCCCTAAGGAGCCAGCCCTAAGGAAACTATGGCCTTAGAATTTTAACCTTCAGAACTGTTAGATAACATAGGTCTATTGATAGTTCCCTTGCTAATTGCCCTTTGTTATAATACCCTTAAAAAGCAAGCATAGATGATGGATGGATTGATGATATATGGAAGATAGATATATACATGTCTGGATGGATGGATGGATGGATGAATGGATGGATGGATGGATGGATGGATGGATGGATGGATGGATAAATGGATGGATAAATGGATGGATAAATGGATGGATAAATGGATGGATAAATGGATGGATAAATGGATGGATGGATGGATAGATGAATAAGTGGATGGATGGATGAATAAATGGATGAATAGATGGACAGATGGTCGGACGGATGGATGATGGATAGATGAATAAATGGATGGATGGATGGATGAATAAATAGATGAATGGATAAATGAACGGATGGATCATGAATGGGTGAATAGATGATGGATGGGTGAACTCTGACTACAGGAGAATCTCTGGGTAGTCAAACATCTGTCCAGTAAAAGTCCTTTCTCCTATTGAGAATAGATAAAAACTTCAGTTGTATCTCTAAAAGAGTATTTGCCCCAATAGCTCAACATAGTACAGGGCACTGGACACATTCCAAAGCAAAGTGCCACCCTCAGAACCCAGTTGGAGAGCTGGTTGGGCTGTGGCAAGGGGCTCCCATGTATTGCTGACATCCTTGATGCCTGAGGGCAGAGGGTACAAGGAAAGTCATATTTATCAGCATGAGGCCTGGGCTCACCCTTTATTCAGACCTACACTGAAGCCTGAATGTTTGCTTTTTTGTCTCATAAACTACACTTGGGTGTGAATATCACACCTCAAAAAACAATCAGCTTGACACATACATGTAGAGTCAAAGAACGTATACACATCTCAAATAGTCAACCCTATTTGAAGGTAAATCACGTGAAAACCAGAAACAGACCCAAATAAACGTGTACAACATTAAATCTCCAAGAAAATAAATATTTTCCAAACTACATTTAGACATTTTTTCAATTATTCAATACTGTACAAAATAATGACTTAAAGATTAACATTGCTTTTAATATCACAAATATTCTAAATGTTTCTATTTCCTACTGACAATCATAGTGAAGAAAAATATTAGTGTGAGGAAAAGTACACTGCCTCTGCCTTAATAATATGCCCTGGGATTGAAGTGGGGTATGTTCTTTCCAGGAGAGACTACACCAACTGATTATCCAATATGAAATGTGGTCAGCTCTAAAACCACACACACAGTAATATTATAAAGACTGATCAGTTTCTATTTAGGAATATATCTATATGTACATAACATATATATATATACATATACATGTAATAATTAATCAAAAGAGAACACAAACTTGAAAGATAGAAAGGATGGGTACAGGGATGGGGATGGCTTGAAGGGAAAAAAGAAAAGGGAAAGAGATATATTATATTATTCATATTATATATGCATATTATAATATAAAAATAAACCATGTAACCACATGTGCTTCTCACATCTAAACATGACTGACATCTCACTCCTAGTCTTAGCATTATACCATGCCCACTTCATTTCAGGTCTTGCTGAATATCTTTGCATCCTAAGAGCAAAACTCCACCAGCTCAGCTCAGGCAGCACAGATCTATCTCCTGACCTCTAAACACAGAAACACAAAGAGGGTGCTAGATTCTTCAGAGAAGAAACAGAGGTGAGATCAAACAAGGCAGAAAAGACAAACTCTCAGCAAGGGCATCATCCCTAAAAAATCTAGCAATTTCCACTTCCAAGTAATTCCTGCCACAGACCCTCAGCCAAGCTCTGGATTTCTCCGTCCTAGACCTACAGGAAGCAGGCAACTATTTCCACCATGATGTCTCTGTAGAATGTGGCAATGAAGTTTGCTATTCTGTGCATATGCAGAATGTTCCAGCATGCTTGGTACATCTGTGTTTTAAATGACAGAAACATAATTGCTTGAAAATGACAGGGTCTGTGTCCTCCTGACCAGACGATCACAGGCTCTCTGAGAGAACCAAGTACTCTACGTGCTTCTTCTTCTATGTGTACATCACTTCCAGCACCAACACCTCTGTTTTGATTGAAATCTTAGGTGTTGCTTTTTTTTCTAACTCCACAAACTAAAAATAAACTTCTGCTACATAAAGTAATGATGACCTTGGCCAGATTGTTCAACACAATTAAGGGCTTCGAATTTACACTGGATACACAAAAGATCCACGTTTCAATGCAGATGTGCATTAACACAAGATCATTTAACTGTAGATGAAAAACACATTAGAAGCTGTTTAGGAATATTGACTTCCAAAGGTAATGACTGCATGAAAACTAAAATAGAACTTGAGAAGAACCATACAATACTGGAGATGTGGGATTTCTTCCAGAGGAACAATGCCATGAAGAAGAGCAATTCCTGGGTACCATTTACTGCAATTTAAACATTGTATTTTTATGTTTGCATGAGAGATGCAGAAGGGAGAAAGAGAAAGAAGAAAGTGGAGAGAGGAAAGGGGAGGAGAGAGAAGGGGGTAAGGAAAGACATGTGTGTTTGTGTGTGTGTGTGTGTGTGTGTGTGTGTGTGTGTACACCTTTTTGGAATTAGTTTTTACCGTCCACCTTGTTTAGAAATACAGACTCTTGTTTCTGATCCCACACAGCATACTCCAGGTTAGCCAGCCTGTGAGCTTCCAGGTGACTCTTCTGTCTGTGTGTCCCACATGACATTAGCAACTCTGTGATTACAGAGCACGCCACTGCATTCAGCTTCTTACATAAGTTCCAGGGATGTCACTTAGATCATATGACTTGTGAGGTAAGTGCTCTTTCCAGCTAAGCCACCTCCTGGGGTCCGTCATTTACTGTGTTTGTCAGTTAAAAGTGATGGCATTGTGTATTGTTGGCTATGGCTGGTCTCTTAAATAATGATAAATAGAACACAACCAAAAACACACTCCACCCAGTTCATCCTATTCCATTCCACCTATTTGTGCATGAAGACAAGGATTGATGACTACCTTTGATTAAAAATACAAAAGTGGGCTCATAGGATATTAAAGTCAGTAGGAACTGCCACGCCTGTCTCATCCACCCCCTGAATTTCCAAGAGAAGGTGCTACTGTGAGTGGGAAACATAACTGCTCCTCAACCTGCTTGTTCCAGCTGGAGCTCAAGTTCCCCCTCTCTAGTTCAAGAGCAGGTAGAGGCAGGCAAAGAGAAACAAAATGTAATAAAAGGCCAGAGTCCAAGGTGTTCCTCCTCTGACTCTGAACCCCGTGATGAACCTGCATCAACAGGCAAGAGGACATCTAGACTCATAAGTGGGACCCATCAGCCCTTCCTGCTGCTCTCAGCCAGCTCTGAACCACAGACTCCAGTGGTTTCCAGTTTGGAGCAGTACCAGTGAGCCTAGATATGAAAAAGCTGGCCTTCCTCAGATTCCCATGCCTCTGTTTGCCATCTAGCAACCCTTTCAATATAAACAAAGCAGAGGGCAAGCAATGACTCTGTGCCCACTGTTCACACACTGAGAAAACCCAGCTATGTAGAGCTCTTGTATGGTTGCTACACATCCTGCACTTTGATCTCTACCTAAAAATCAGCTGTGAGCCAGAGTTTTGTGCCTCATTATTTACTGTGTTAATCCAGAAGCACGTGAAAATCCATTTCAAAATTTTTACAACCACTATTATTAAATGGCATTTCATGAGCTGTAATTATATTTGCAAAATATTCTTTCAAGTTTTCATTATATGTTTATTTTTATATGACATATTTTTATTATATTCATAAATACAATTTCTAAAACATGACCAAGTGTTATTTCTAGTAAGGTACTTCATTGTATTCAGTGTCTATAGGAATCCTATGCCTTTTATTTATGAGTACAAGAATGCTGTGGAAATAAATTCAGGAGCCTGCCAAGTGGGTTCCAGCATAGCATCTTTTAGAGCCTGTTAGGGCCCACCGCAGTCCCCTCGACCCTGGTGCTTCTGCAAGGACACACTTCCATATTCCCTGAGCATTCTTAACTTTAATCCAAAAGCATACCTGTTCAAAATGCAGAGAACAACTAGCCATGAGTTTTCCAGCCACAGATGATGTATTTATACACAACAGCCACAATTAAGGCTCAGGGAACATCTCAGGAGAAGGAACAGAAAGATCATAAAAGCCAGAGGATCAGGATGTCTGCTGTGAGATAGCATCTGCTATATATGATAAAGAAACCTCAACAATATGGTTGCCTGGACAATACCTGAGTGAAGATACTACCAAATGATTTGTCAACATGGTCTGGGGGGGATCTCCCAAGACCTCTTTTGTTATGAAGAACAGCTGCTGAAAAGAAGAAACTCAGTTTTGTCCAGGATGGGTCACTGATCCTGGACACTTGTCCATGAGAGGTTACTCAGTCTCAACCAGTTGGCTCTAAACATGCATGCATAGGTTCAACACTAAAGCAGCTTGGTATATGCCTACAACCTATCCCCCCAGGTCAACCACAACCTCTGATTCAAGAAAAAGATTTACTTCTGTTCCTGGAATCAGTTACAAGTTTGCAAAGACTCAGACTGTCACTAAAGAGCACTGTTCAGTATTTCAAAACTCTGAGACAATGTTTTCATTTGCCAGGTTTTCCCTGAAAGCATAATCCAGAATTTTGATTGACTACTTACAGATAATTACCTATATCGTCTAACACATCAAAAAATTAAAGAGATAAAATACGAGTAAATTGCAAGTTTAATTACAAGGTTTTATGACAAGGAAAAAATTTTCCCACTGAGCATCTGGCAAATTGTGTTTTTCTTTCCCATGAAACCTCTTTCTGATCTTTCCAAATCTTTTCTTAATCACGGGAGAATCTTCAGAGACAACAGAGATGGGCCCTGGGGTGATGGTCTCTTGTACATGACATCCTTTAGCTTGTTTCTCTGTGATCTTTTTTCATGTCCTTTTCCTAAGCAGGCATGTTTGCTCTTTTATAATTTTGTTTTTATTTGTCTGAGGTTGAAAACACTCCAGAGTTTTAGTGTTCAATTTAAATTATAAAAGATATTTCCAAGTTTCAAGAAAGATACTCTAAGTGAGAAGCCAGCAATGTGTTTTAAGCCTCTGATATCAGCTCAGAATTCAATAGTCACTTGGTGATCTTTGATATTGGAAAACGGGCACATAGTGAAGATATTATTAGCAAGCATCTTCACTGCTTCAAAATTAAACGAGAGACAAACCATTCAGACATCACGAAACATCCAGATGCTACATCTAAAAGTTAGATTGTCACCAAAGTATTAATAGAGATAAAAGGCCTATCTCATCAGGTTCTTGATTGGGGTGAGAGTAAGCCCATTGCAGGTATAGGTAAGGCATGTAGATGGGTATGGCATGACCATTGTCATAAAGAGATTTGGAATCATTGGCTAGGACTCTGTCCTCTTCTACCGTCTGAAGACCAGATGTGGGCAAAAAGCTGAGACTTAGAGTTCAGAAAACTGAATCCAAGTAAGCAGAGAGCTGTGACCGGTACAGTCAAGTTTGGTGGATGCGCTTAACACTCTCCTCCTTCACCACCAACGATTCTCCCCTAAATTGTAAGGACTTTGATAGGTGTAACAGTAATAGGTGTGGTAGGAGTTCTATTTATTTCAGTCCCTGATCTACAGGAGTAGACAAAACAGACAAGTTTGTAGCTCTTATGAGGTATCTTAAGAGATACCATGTCCTATGACAGATTGTGTAGAGAAGGAAGATGGAGAGTGAGAGTAAAGTGATCTTGGAAGGTCTACACAGAGGGTAGCCTTTGAGCAACAATCTAAACAGAATTACAGCATGTAGATATCAAAGACGGACCAGAGAACAAAGGTCCTGGGGTATCAACCCATCTTGGTTCTTTATAGAACAACAGAGACTGTGGTATAAGAAAATGAGTCGAGAAAAGAAGGAGAGAGAGTCAGAGGCTTTGGGAAGATTGAGTTTGCAAGGTATGTGCCTTTTCTTGCACAGTCAGGACTCTACCTTTCACTGAGTCACCTGCGAACATTTCAACCGTGAGCAGAACCTGGCATGGCCTTCAAGTGGGGCAGACATGGGCAGAAAGTGCTCAGCAGAACACCAGTGCCACCATGTGGGAATAAAAACATGGGGACTCCTGGCTGTTTGGGTATGTGGTCACTAAGAGAGATAGGTAGTAAGAGGCTAGAGGTAGGTATTGATAGGAAAGAAGGGGGTGGCTGTGGAGATTTGCAGCCCAAATGCCAGAAAGATGATGTTTCCAGCCCAGAAGTGAGGAAGAGTGTCAAAGAATGGAAATTCATTGGAAGTTCAGGGATTCAGGAAATCACTTTTTGGGAAGTTCAGCTAAATCTCCCCTGGGCATTTTGCTAAGAAAAAGAGTCACTTGCTGCCTTATTGCTCAAATGTATTCTACAAAGAAACAGAAAGAGTAATTCTTAATTCTGACTATCAAAGAGGAATTGTTTGTTTGTTAGGGTCTGGGTAGAACACTGAAACAGAATTTCAGTCTACAGTCCATGTTGGCATCCAACCCACACTAATCCTCCTGCCTCAGATTTCTCAGCACTGAGATGGCAGTAGTAGACTACCACAGTGAGCTCAAAATTAACTTTTAAAGGGGAAAAAAGGTGCCTTTATCTTAGAACACATGCCCAGTTTTGCATCCTCTGGAAATTTTATCCCAAGAAATCACTTCGGTAGGTACAACCCTGAGTCTCCAAAATTAGCAATATCACAGAGTTCTCTTTTCATGAGGCACATGTGACTGCAAGGGTTTACTGCTGTGTATTTGCATGAGGGCATATACGAATAGCTATCATTTTAAAGTATATATATATTGTACACCTGAGGATAAAATGATTTTGTAAAAGAAGCTGGGGTGGTGGTGGCCCTCTTTCACCAATCACAGCAAAGCAGGGATCAGAAATGCCTTGATTTTGGCATGTGTTATTTTCTTTATGAAACAGCAGGTTAATCACATTCCTTTTGACCACCTAGGAAATTTGACCTTTGATCTAGGAAATGAAATCCACACCTCTGACCTGGACGGTTCCTGCCATCCATCACTGGAAGCTAACTCGGTTAATGGCCTCTGAAACACTCTCCGAGTGGATGAGAAAGTTATGGAACATAATCAATACTGCTTCCTCCATTTTCCCCTTTTCCCTTGAAGATAACATACACATTTCTTTCAACATACCAAACATTCTTCTTCCTGCCGGTGCTCAAATGACAGAGAGAGAGACTGCTTACCACAGTCAGGTTTTATGTGACCGTAACTAACCAGTCAATCAATAAGCAGCTTTCCAAGTGACCTGCTTATAGGAATGGCTCCCTGCATCAACTTCTTCCCATTAAGCAGAGCTTCTGCCTCAGCCTGGGATTCTATGAATTGGATACAAACCCACAGGCGGCTTAATTTCCAAATGGAGAGTGTGCAGTAGCTGGTGTTACCAGAGGCAATCTATAAAACTCTGGTCCTATCACACATACACACACCAAAAAAAATAAAAAAAAAATAAAAAAAAAAAAAAAGCTTGCAAAATGGCCTAGTCAGAAAGTTAATGTTCCCTGTAGTACAGAGAACAGAGAAAATAATGAGCCAAGGCACCCATAAAACATATTGATAAATACTGGGTTTGCCAGGGTTAATCTCACCTGGACCAGGTTAACCACATTATCTATGGACATAAACCAAATAGTGAGAAGCAACTACATCCCTCAAAGCATGACAACCTGCCTACTGGGCTGCAGCAACATTCTCTTCTTGCTAGACTGTGTGTTGGCATTGGCTCTTCTCAAAGATTTCTCAATGTAAGCTTCTACAACATTCTTACTACAGATCATTCTTGGCCAAAGCCACCATGTACGACTTAGACTGAAATCATTCTGAACATACTGTTACCCCACCAAGAACCAGATGAGGAAAAAGACTTAGTACATGATGTTTAGTAAACGTTAATGACTTCACTGGAAATATCTATATTGTACCAGTTCCTTTGCAGGTGCCATAATGTAAGCACCAACAAAACTCACTAAAGGAAGAAAGGGTTTCTTTTGGCCGACACTTTCAGAGAACTGTCTATAATGGTGGGGAAGACATGGTGGCAAAAGCTTGAGGCAAAGCAAGGAGTGAATGGTGGTGGTAAGCCGGCTCTCTCCTCATTAAATCCAAGTCCCCATTCAATATAATAGTGCCATTGACACATCATACGCCATTCAGAGCGTATCTTCCTTCTTCAGTTAGGCCAGTTCAGAAATGCTTGTCTTTCAGTCATTCTAGATCTTGCCCAGTGGTCACTAATACCGACAATAACATCTCCTGAAAGCTCTAAACAAGGTTTGAAAATACTAAAGGAAATAGCTCGCTGTTATCTGTCCCCTGTCTACATCCAGCAGTCCACTATTCCTGCAGGCTTAGGATTTTATTGGCTGTTCGATCACGTATTGACGAGATGGTCCTCTACAGCACAGGGTACCAACCCACAGTGTTTACTATAGACACAAAATTCAATCTTGGGCTGGGTAAATGGTTCAGTGTGTACAATTGGTACACAATGATGAGAATCTAAGTTCAAATCCTCAGAACCCACATAAAAGTCAAATAAGGTCACATGTGCCTATCACCCTGGGATGAGAAAGTAGAGGTAAGAGGATCTCTGGAACTTACTGGCCACCAGAACAGCCAAACAATGGTAAGAGCCAGTTTCAGTGAGAGATAATATCTCTTCTCTGATCTCTCTCTCTCTCTCTCTCTCTCTCTCTCTGTGTGTGTGTGTGTGTGTGTGTGTGTGTGTGTGTGTGGTATCATGCACTAACATGGTGTCAAATGCTTTCTTTGCAGTGAACAACAGTGAATATAGAAGTCATGGCTATTCAAGATGCCTAGGATAAATGGAATGGTGGCTGAATGTTCATCCCTAAACAAGATCTACGTGTGTGCCTTCTAAGGCTCAGGGACCATCAGAAAGAACACAAGAGTTAAAGATAGGGAGAAAGACTGTGAAATGCCATCTGGACAGGCACAGATATTTTTATTACGAACTCACAGCAATCCAGTTACCTGAACAGGTCTGACCATATCAACAGTCGATCATGGATCATGAAGGGGCTGATGGGGGCCTCTTCCCCAGTGAATTGTATACTATTGACAGATTCTGGGTAAGGGGAGTCTGTGTCTTCAGTTGTACACTGACTGCTAGACCCATCAGGCTTCAGGGAAACTTCCAAACTTATGGGCATACAGAGCTCTGGTTAGATTCAGTAGGTCATAAAACAAAATCAATAGACAAAGATGGTGGTAAGAGACTTACAGGGAGACTGGGGCAGTGGCAACTCTGAGAGGGAGTTGAGATGGAGTTGAAAGCTATCAGAATACATTATACACATGTGCGGAACTGTCAAGGAACAAATTTAATTACTAAAAAATAAAGACTAAAAATCAATGAGATAGTAAAGGTGTTGTTTCATAGTAAAGAAATCTGCATGGAATAACTCAATAGTACCTAAATGCACACACACACACACACAGAGAGAGAGAGAGAGAGAGAGAGAGAGAGAGAGAGAGAGAGAGAGAGAGAGAGAGAGATAGATGGGGGCCTAAAACATAATTTCTTCCTACACAAGCTTTAATCTTTTTGGAACATGCTGTGACTTCTTCAATTACCAGGAAGAGAAGTAGGTCTCATAGCAAGGTAATGCCCAGGAGGGACATTTTTCTCTTCAGAAACTAATGAAGGCATTTACCCCCTTGAGGAGCAGTGGCATGAATAGAACTGTCATTGCAGGGAATTTTTTAAAGCATTTATGTTCTATTCTGAGCACAGATGGTTTCAATGTTGATATTATGGTGGTGATGCCCACAAAAACATCTTTTAGTGTTTTTTTTTTTTTTCATATCTTCTCAAGCCACTCCAATGATGGTCTCTGTGGCCCTATAGCATAAAGACCACTGACTCTACAGAGCACTCATGATATTCAGGATACACGTTAAGTTTCTATGACTTTCACAAGGTTCTATAACACCAATCAGCTGAACTAATGTTTTTGTTTCCTTTTCGTGTTGTCTTAAAAAGACAAGGAAATGCCATAGGCCATGGGCTCCCACTCATCCACCGGGGACATCGCCATCATAGGCTGCTTCCTGGGGACTCCAAATCCAGTCCTTTGCCAAGCTGTTCCATGAGCTAGGCAAGGCTGTCAAGAACACGTCATATTTTGTGTTGGAAAAATCTGTAGTGTGACAGGCAGGCTTGCTGTCTCCTTTCTACTTCCTTATATAACAAGAAGTGAAGTAGCCGAGAGTCATTCTCTCATTATGGAGAGACTGGCAAGTGCTGGGGTGTTCAGCTGGACCCTCTAGGTTTCATGAATATGCCCACAAGTGTCCTAAATAGCAAGCTCACTGGTCCTCCTTGCTCCAGGCTTTCTGCTAGCAAGTCTCACCACAGACCTTTCATTGGGTGTGCCTTGTCGCTGGGGTTTTTCTATCTATTCAGAAGGCCCAGCCCAGTGTAAATACACTAGAGTGTTTATGTCTTTCATTGTTAAAGGGGAGAGGTCCCCTTTAGGCCCTGGATCAGTTTCCAGCCCTGATCCTACTTTCTTTAAGTTCAGATTCTATATGTCTTTCCATTCTTCAGCCTCTTCCATTTTAAAGTAACCATATTTGGGGGGATAAATCAGCTTTCCTCTAGCCATTTTGTTATGCCCTTGGTAGAAATAAGAACCCATGAAGAATGGGACATCAGGGCTTTATCCCTTCCCATCTAGGACATAGTACGGATGGATGGGAAAAGTCACACATACATTTGAATGCATGAAAAACATTTGTTTACTGAAAAGCCACAGCTCTGGTTTGAAATTAACATTCCTACTTTGGTATTCTAATATGCCTTTTTGTATTCCCCAACATTTTCACCATAGATTTCCATTTCTCTTATAACTAGGCAAAGCTATCATTTAAAAACATATTTATCATTTAAGGAGTAGTTTGGCATAGGTAAGTTTTCTGTTCTCCACTACTGAATCCATATAGAAATATTTATCACACTCTTGTATAATTTTGTACAATATGACATTTCTACTCACTTCAGACAGAGCACTGATAACAGACCAGTTCCATCCAAATCCAGTTTGACAGATGAGAGTTTATGGGAATCAGGTACAGCAGCATGTGTGAGGGGATTCTCTGAGGGGCATAAAACATTCTCAAGAACCTACAATACTCAAGAGGGATCCCCAGCATGAGTGACAACTTACAACGGTTCCACCCTTGGAATTCACTGCACAACTCACAGGCAGATCCACTGAAAATTCCTTCCTCCTCCAAATGCTTGGAGAGGGACATCGTAGGACCTTTAAGTTTTAGGAGTCTCTAACCCCCCTCTCAGAAGGAACATTTCATTCAGAATTCATAGCAACGCAACACACAGCAACTGAGCCTTTCTGCCCACTCCAGCTACCCAGCAAACATGCACCATCTCCTGTGAGTCTGCAGAGCAATTACAACCATTTCCTCTCTATACCGGAGAAAATCAAGGCTGGGTTTTACTGTCCTTTCCAGTCAAGGCTTGACATGTGGAAGAGCAGTTAATTCTCAGAGTCCTGGAATAATCATTTCATTTACTACTTACCCTGGGCCAAGTGATACTCTAAAAGTTTACATATCTTAATTCATCTAACCATGATGAGAAGCCATGCCAGGGACTATCTCTATAGTTCTCTCCTCCGTTTGCAACCTGTAAGAAATCACATGACCTACATATGGTAGAATCCAGTAATCCTGTCCTGCCTTAGGCAAAAGAGGTTCTGACAGATAACCATAAGATCTAGGACTACCCTCCCATGTCCGTGTTTCTATAGCAACAAACTTCTGTGTTTCCAATTGTCTCTGACCAACTGCTTGTCATGCAGAGAACTCAGGTTTTGCATTGTTGGTTTTCCTTGAGTTCATGAAGCCTGTGAATGCACTGAGTGGGATTGTGCCAGCACCTGAGACACAAAAGTCAGTGTAGGGTTGTAAAAGTTGGCTCAGCAGCTTAAGAGCACCAGTTGCTCTTGCAGAGGGCCTGGGTTGAACTCCCAACACATCTAGCACATACATGGCAGGTTACAACCATCTTCTAAGTCTAGATCTGACATCCCATCCACGTCACTGGTGGCAGCAGGCACACACATGGTACACATGACATATATGCAGCCAAATAGTCATACTCCTAAAATAATTATAAGTAAATCTTCTTTTAAAAGTCAGTGTAGAGAGCTCACAGTTGTGTGGGAGGTAAACAAGTCCTTCAGGAGCACAAAGTGAGACAGATTCTGATGAGATACTAAGAAGTTTAAAAAGAAAAAACAAACAAACAAAAAAAACAAAACAGGGGTTCCCAATCCAACCAGGGCTCGTTACAGATACAATCAATGGGGAAGGGTGAAGAAACAGCACCAGCAAAGCTCAGCAGCAGGAATGCAGAAGGCAGCCTCTTGTCTGCAGCAAAGGTGGGAGTAAGGGAAACCCGAGCCAAGAAAAGAAAGCTGTTAACTCCTCCCACTTAGGATTCCAGACCTAACTGAGCCATCAGCAGATTTGAAGCAGGGGAAGCCATGATTGGATTGATGCTGGAGAAAGACTCCTCTCTCAGCAGCCTGGGGAATAGCTGAGAGGGAAGGAGCTGGAGTGCAGGCCCAATAAAATCAGGGTATCTGTAGTCTTAGCCACCTTCCTGCGGAGATCCTAAAATGTGTCTTGAATGGAGTCTTCAAAGTTCCATGCAAGGATAACAACCTACTGGAAATTATAGCATCTGTAGCCACCAATTTAAACTCCATTATTAGAAACATCCAGGGCAAAGTGTGTTACCGTTTCAAACAAAGAGGTTGCCATTGATACAGGGGGCAGGGCAGGGAGCTCACGGATGGCAGATGCTCAAGGTTGCAGGCATAACATCCAAACAGCACTGTCTGCTGTCTAATCAGAATGAATACTTTTAATTTTGTGTTAAGGATTACACTCCCCCTCTCCCAAAAGTGGCCCCCCACAAAGCTACTCTTGGTGATTCTGCTGACTCACATGAGATGGATTTCTAGTTCAAGTACTTAAATATCACTCTGCCTGCCCTATTTGCCTTTTCTTTTCATATTTAGGCAATTAAAATTAATCAGTGATAACTTAGGAATAACATGCTTTCTCCTTCCACCTTTCTGTAATGTGTATTTGTAGTCATTTCTGTGGCTATGTTTCCGCATGCACACCTACAATTTTCAGGTAGTGGTAACACGCATGCTTCTTTATGTCCCTATAGCACTTTCTTTTGGGAAACTTCCTGCATTGGTCAAGGCTCTCCAGAGAAACAGAATACTTCCTCTACATGTCTAAACATCAGACATCATATGAGACTCAGCTCATGTGATGGTAGAGGATAGGCGGCCCTGCATCAAGCCATCATAGCTAGACATTGCCCAGCAGTATAGCACAGTTCAGGCCCAAAGGTTTAAGACCTATGGGAATCAAGCATCTATAACCCAGAGGCTAGAGAGACACAGGTGGGAATCTCCCATTTCTGAGAGCAAGGGAAGATGACTTCTGACTTCTCTGGTTCAGTCAGAGCACAGTCTCCTCCATCCTCCCTCCATATTGCAACAGAAAATGACTGTCCCAACTCAAGGCATTTGGATGCTACATTTCTAGGTACAAGAAGCCCTAGCAACAGTATCTGGGCATCCCTTGGCTAAGACAAATGCTATATGTTAACCATACCACCCACCATCACCACCATCACTTTCCTCTCCCCTGCTGTGGATTAAAGTGGTTTGACTGCAATAACCCTTATAGAGGTGAAGTTGATAAGTTACAGTCAACCTGGGATTGCCAGAGACATTGGGACAAAAATAGTCTGTCCTCTGGGAGAGGCCACAGCATTATCATGGGCTGCTGGCAGCTGTGTGGTACCAGAGAATGAAGATCATCTGTGAAAGAATGAAATTCGGAGGTGAGGTTAAGTGAGCTATGTTGCATCTCTTGAGCACTTGGATTTTATCCAGTGGTAACCTGTGACCTCATGGGTCAGTGCCCTGGCTTTGTCCTCCTGAGCAAAGGATGATGGGGTTTCCGTCCCAGGCAGCAGCATTTCTGAGTTCTCAGAATCTACAACCTATGAGAAGGGAAAGAAGAGAATGCACACAATTGTTCTTAGAGTTAAGAGTCATCAGCTTGGACACACTCCTTCAAGAAGGGCATCACCATACTCCAAAACCATTGTCAACATCTTCTCCACTACTCATCCCTCTCACACCTGCTAGCATTCTTGCACTCCCTGCCCTCAAAGGAATATAATAATAATAATAATAATAATAATAATAATAATAATAATAATAATAACAACAACAACAACAACAACAACAACAATAAACTCAGAGGTCATCTTCCCTTACTCTCAGACACAGAAGATTCCCCCCTTTGGATCTCTAGACTCTGGGTTGTAGATTGTTGATTCCCATAGGTCTTAAACCTCTGCACTTGAACTGCATTACACTGTTGGGTGTGCTGTGTGCCCAGCTCGGTGATGGCATGCTGTGGGACCTCTTACATGTTCATGTATGTACATCATCATCATTATCACTATATAATCTGTATTTATGTGCATCTGTGTTTGGGTGTGCAAGTGTTTAGACTCTCTGCAAGCCAGCTTGCCTATTTGACTAAACCCAGATCAATAAAAGATCCTCCCTCTCCAACCTCTCAAGATAGATCCGCAAAGTAATCGAGTCTGAAAAGTGACGTCCAAGATTTTCTTCTAGTTCACACATACATATTTACACACACACACACACACACACACACACACACACACACGCATGAGATAGAGAAATATACAAATATACATATACACACATATGTGTGCTACAATTATGAACTCCAGGGCTCTGGTACCACCTTGCCTGACACCCCGAACCATCAGAGACTGGGGCCTTGAGTCATGACCTAGCTATGTGGCTTTTCTCACTCCTGGACCTCTTTTGAAGATTTTACATGTAATATGTTCAATAAATGAAACTGAGAGGCCTTCATTCTCTGACAAGAGACACTGCCCTTCCAGACCACTTTAGGACCCTTCCTGTCTAATGGTTTGAAAAGGACTTGCGCCCCACAGAAGCAAACTCAAGGACACAATTACACTGTTTCTTGACTTTTTTTCTAATCAGTTGACTTCTTAACTCCATGACATGAAGACATAAATGTGTATGCACCATAGGTACATTTGTTTCCAGACATTCTCTTGAGGGGAGTGGAGTACTTCAAAAGATATATAGCAACCCCTGCTTTGACATCAAGCCTTAATTTAATATTACTAATTATGGAATTGCATCTCAAATTCAATGAATACATTTAGCTCTCTGTATTGGAGATAAAATCATTTAACATGATTTGACAAGCCTATGCCTCAGCAACTAATTAATTTTGTTACAACCCACCAATCAATATGCACAGACTAATGTTAACCGGTGATGACATCCTGCCTCCACTGCTATTGATGTGCACTGCACAGAAAATTCAAGAAGGGATTTTTGCTAATGTTCTTGGAGAAAGGACCAAATGGCACAGGATGATAGCAAACTTGAGGCTTGACCTCTGGTCCACATATGTTTGCTTTGATAATTATATTCTTCTAGTCTTATTTCTGAAAACCTCCATCCTGTGCGCTTCAGTTGGTTAAACCTTTACTTTATAACATCAGCTTTGCGCATTTTCCTATAGCACAACTCAGAGGAAATAGAGTAAAAAGTCAGGAAGTGAGAGTCAGGAAGCCTAGGAGCAGAGAGGTAACATGAGAACATGCAACAGGATCAGAAAGGGGCCTTCCACTGAGGAAGCAGCAACAACTCAGAGCAGGAAGTTGAGTTGGCAGAACACGAAAGCTCTGGATCAACAGCCGTGTGCAGTAACAGAGTGTCCTTTTGTCATACCACATAGTCAGACTTACAGGATGGCTACAAAGATGACACTCTGGGGACCACAGGAAGAGGACCAGGGCTCCCAGCTTCTCTATCCACTCAAGGAAGTACAGACACATGGGCTCTCCGAGCCGTCGCAACTTCTGGAAGTAGGGGGTTGGGTTTCATGACATTTCTGTCATGAACATGATCACAAGGACATAAGCCTGAGACACGGGTTTGTTCAGCTCTGGAGTCTGTTCTAAGTGGATTTCTGCAACAGAGGGTAATTTCCTAGTGGGCACTGAGACAATGGTGCATTGCTTTATAATCTGGTCTTTTTGCTACCCATTCCCTATCTTCAGCCCTTAGAATCACCAACCCAGCACAAAGTGCAAGACTTAAGAGGTTTTATTAATATGTATCTTGTCAATCTTCTCAAAGATTAAAAGCACTACCAATTTTTTCCAGACCTGGCAGGCTTAGCAGGACAGGAAAAAAATGAGTTGGGCTATTATGTACTATTAGCTCACTAATTCAGTCTGTGACCACCTAGCCTAGAAAGTAGTTTCAGTCTTTACATACCTGAAATGCCCAAGTTATTTTAAAATATACTTCACTTTTCCTACATTTGCACAGAACTCAAGGCACAGACCTTTTCATAACTCCACAGTGGCCCAAACTTGGCCACTAAGAATATCCCAGGTCTGCAAAGGAGCACAGAGGTACAGCCTGTGACAGAAGACATCTCTGGGACCTTCCTGCCATTATCAAGAAGGAGCATATTTTCTTTCTGCAGTAGTTAATATTGATCTGACATAAATGGTCAGATTTATGATGTGGCCTCCTCAGCAACCACGTGGAGAAGACATAACTGGAAATCAGGGTAACACAGGGGGAAGTTGGCTGTACATGTTGGCTCCTTTACACCCAAGGGCAGGATCCAATTGTACCCCTCATTTCCTAACCATGCATGGCAATGAACTCCTCTACCATCCCATACCATGAGCTGAGAGTCTCCTATCTATATTACAATTATCCCACATTCTGACGTTATACTTGAATAGACAAAGCAATGCCTACGAAGTATAGCCACAAACAGGAGAAAGTGAAATCTAAAGGTGGGCCACCTCAGACTCCCTGAAAGAAAAACATCTCAATAGACACATAGAAAAAAATCAAAACTGAGAGAGGGGACATAAACCTACATGATTTAAATACACAGAAAAGATGAGTTATGCAAAAATTAATCTACGTTCAAAGTGAATAATTGGTGGTAGATTCCTGCACATGCCGTAGTAACAGAGCAAAGGAAGAAGAGCTCAAAGTGCTTGTCCCAAGAGCATCCTCTGAGCCTTGACAGGACCCATAGGAAAGCCACCTAGTATTTAACTCATGACTACTAAAGGATTGGTTCTTTTCTTTATGAGATAGGTAACTTTAAAGAGGTTGCAAGTTCCAGTTTGTACTTTTCCTAACAGAAGAATCATAACTGAAGCTCAGACAAGGCCACACCTTCACCATCAACACCAGCTCTTCCTAGTTTGAATATCATCATAAGAAATGAACAATAAAGCAAATATTCCTCTCTAGTATTCATTTGCCCCAGCACAGCACAGTTGCTAAGAAAGCAGGAGCTTAAACACAGATACTGACAGACATAAACAATGAAGGAGACCTGCAGAAATGTTCCCTGTATGAGAATTAGCCAGTCAGGCAAACTCTAATTAAGTAAAAGTGTTCTTGAATTGGGAGATCAGATGGCAAAGATCCAGGGGGAGCTGAGAGCAGGTTCGATCAAAATAAATTATATAAATGCATAAAATTCTCAATATATGTGTGTTAATAAATACCTACACACATATATACATACATACACACACATATACGATTTTTCTAGCTAAGCAACTTGATAGTGTCCCTTAATATAGTTCCTCGTGGCAATACAAGTATCCTTCTTAGGAACAGGAAGTGGCTTCTAATCCATCTACCCCTTAGGAAGAAGCCTGCAGTGTCTGTACAGCTACACTATCAGATAAACTCCCTATGAGGCAGATACATCCAAAGCTACACTTTTTAGGGGCTTGTATACACTCAATATGGTAGCCCAACTATGCCTAAGTCAAAATAGGATTCAAAAATAACAGGAAAGACATAAGTCCTATAGGCAACTGAGCTATTTGCCAAGTTAGACAATCCACATGACAGTGGCATCCAGAAACAATTTGCTTAGTTAGATATCTGCTGAGTCAAGATGTTCCAGCTCAATGGTACTTCAATTATTAGATGCTTGTATGAGCCCCAGAGAAACAGACATCAGTGCCCCGTTATACATATAAGGAAAAGTTATGCACATGAGTCGCTGCCCTAGAAGCCAGTCGTTGCCGATCATTAGCCAATTTACTTATCTTTCCTCACCTGCCACTAGTGTGCTGTACAGTGTATCTTATCTATGACATATCTCTGTGTCTTAAATGCCTTTGCAAGGCTTCATGCTTTTGGTCTTCCTGAAGACCCCTATTTTGCAATGGCATGAACACATACACCTGTTTGCATGACAGTATCAGCCAACCAAAGCAAAGCAGCAAGCTAGTTGGCCTACTTTCATTCCTGTTGCTGTTATAAAAAGCAATGTAGGGGAGGAAAGGCCATATTTATTCCTAAAATTTCAGGTTACTGTCCATCATTGTGCGAAAGTCAAGGCTGGAACTTCAAACAGCTGGTCACATGACATCCATAATCAAGAGTAGAGAGAAATGAATGCATGCATGTTCACTTGCTTGCTCGCTTACTAATCAGCTCATGTAGTTCAGGAAACCCCTGCTTAGGGAATGGTACCACCCACAGTTGGCTGAGTCATCCCAAGTCAATCAACTTAAGACAGTCTCCTATAGATACGCCCACAGTCCTCACTGAGACTTCCCAGAAAATTCTAGGTTGCCAGGGTGACAGTGAATGCGAACTATCACTCAGACATTATTATCCACTATACAGTTCCTGTGTCACAGATTCTCGGTATGTCACAGTATCAGAAGCATCCAAGTCTGCTACTCCCTCCATCTTTCTGTGGACCTATAATATGCAGCACAAACGACTCCCAGTTGATCATATTCTTTTCCTGTCGATGTGACCACCTAATTACTTGCAGCAGGTAACGGAGAAAGACATGACTACCTTACCACAGGTATATTGTCTTTATGTCACTTAATGCAGAAAGAACATAATTGTCTTCCATTTATACATCAAAGACAAAAATCTGGGGACTTATTTCAAAAAAGAAAAGGAAGTGCAAGTAACAAAAATTAAGATGAGCTTGAATCTTAATTATCCGTGTGCCTCCATGCACAACAGAGCATACGATGTTGCTATAACAGCTCTGGGAAGGAAACAGGACCATACTTATTTTCTAGCCCAGTTCACACGGGAAAACATTTTTTCACCTAATGTGGGAGCTCAGGAAACAGCTCCACTTGCCCGGTTCTTTTTTTTTTTTTTTTTTTTTTTTTTTTGCTCCAGTCAGAATCTGTTCTTTATCTAGTGGGTCCTATGACAGAAATTACCTTGTACCTTTCCTAAAATGCTTCTTGGCTTTGTTTTTTGTCTTTTACAATATTCACACAGATAAATATCAGTTTGTAATGCATGCCCTAGGTAAAGACCATCAACTGGGCCGGAAGAGACACATGGGATTTCAGCAGAGATTTCACAAGCGAGGACAGGTTCGTGTGGAAATCACACAGAGATCCATCCCCCACCAAACTGCCCTCCTCTCACAGAACAGAATGGAAGGGCTGCTCATGGCCAGCATCAGAAGAACCACATTAGGGGTCAGGCTTATGGTGACAATTGGGCTCTTATTTTAATAGTATTGTCCACACAGACTGCACTGTTGTTGCACGCTAGTATGACATTTTACCACTGTGTATATTGGAAAGGCAGATTTGTTTCCATGTCGGGTACTGTTTATTATTTTAAACGCCAACTGCCACTTCTAGGACTCATGTCAGGGGCTGAACTACTAAAAAAACAAAAGAGGTGACATCTGTTTGATGTGACTGTCGAGTTCCAGGAGGCCTGTGTAGCTGCAAATGCTGCCCAGGCTGGCTCAGAGCTCAAACTTGAGCTACAAGAATACCAATTCACAGTCAGAACAGCAGAGGTGAAAAGCTACTTGCTCAGTTTTAGTTGCTGAACCTGCACTAAGTCATGTGGCATTTATGAGCTGAGATTTCCCTTCTGCTAAACTGGAAACAGTAATATCCTGCAAAGTACCAACCTCATAAAGAATTATGAGTGGAGGCTGGCAGGTAAGCACAACATTTTTCCAGGAATACAGGAGCCTGCGTGGACGTTCATGGGGGCCTTTGTTTGGGCTAAACCTAGATGTGTTTACAAAATGAGGAAGGAAAAATTGGAACAAAACAGACAGGTCATTGCATCTAGCATCCATATCCAAGAAGGGATACTGACTCCATGTGGCCAATCTCCACCAGGGGTCAACCTGATGGGAACCAAAGTTACAATCTCACTAGGATAAGGCATTCTCTAAAAACATATGCAAAACAAACAAGGCCTAGACATCTGTCTGTAAAGGTTAGCAAAACCTTCCTAAGGGAGCAGAAGCTGAGCCAACCTGTTTACAACTTTGAAACCCCTGAGGACTCTTGCCATTATTATCCTAGGCTAGAGTCCTAATGAGACTAAGCCAAGGTGATTTATTCACTAAAAGTAATATAATTTGGGGGTTGGAGAAAGAGCTCAATGTGTGAGAGCACTTCATGCATAAGCATGAGAGTTCACACAAAAACCTGGGCATGGCTACACACATGAATACATACATATATACATACACACACATACACACATGAATACATACACACATACATACACACACATACACACATGAATACATACATACATACATACACACACACACACACACACACACACACACACACACACCTGAAGCCCAGGACTATTGAGGGAGATAGAGACAAGTGGATACTGGGGATTCCTAACCACCAGCCTAGTTCCAGATCAGTAGAAGATGCTGTCTTGGGGGAATAAGGTTGAAAATGATAGAGCAGAGGGACAGTAGTAATATGACATTGTTAATACTGGGATGCTGATAGAAAATAAGTTACAGTGAGAGGTAAAATACTGACCACTGCACAGCTTACCGTACTTTCTTGGGAGTCCATGTGTCCCTGGGGTGAGCTTGCACCGAAGCCTGTTCTTCCTGCTGCATACAGGACATGCACTGCATTAGCTGGAACATCCCTTACATTTCTACTCTCTGGTTCTGCCATCACATGGGTCCCTGAGCCACACTGGTCTATGGTAATGTTGAACATGGCTGCACACATGAATTTCCCCACCTCCACAGACAGTGCAAACAAGAGGGAAAAGAAATGAGAGTCAGGAAGACAACAGCCATCTCCCAGGACTCATGACTACATGGCCAATTCCATTCAGATGAAACTCATACGTTCTGATATCAAGGTTCAGGAAATACGGTCATGGTTCCAAGTGTGTCATCAGACTTTTCCCTTGCTGTGACAAACATCAGAGCATAGTGACATGGAACGAGGAACTTCTGGTTTTGATCTGTTGTCTCAGAGGCTTCTCAGCTTCTGTTTATTCTGGGTCCTTGGCAAAGCAGAAGCATGTGATATGGGCTACTCCAGTCATGGTAGACACAACGGAGAGAAAAGAAATGGCCTCCAAGGACACATCCTCAGCAACCCACAGCCTTTTACCAGGCTGCAGCTCCCAACTGGCCGGTTCCATGAATGTGCAGAGCCCCGGAAACTCAACCACATCAAAACCACCATGAGCCAGTGGTTTGTGAGTTTGTTGTCTCATGTGCAAAATAACAAGGAAATGTGAACAGGGAGCAATCAGAGAAAATGAGGTTTATTAACAGAAAGTAAAACACAAACTCTGGCAGTGGGAAGGGCTCCAAGAGGTGAACAGGGCCCTATCCAGGCCAATCCCATGGGCTTGAGGGTCAGGTATTAAAACAGAAATTGGGTAGAGACTTGGAGAATCTTTAACAACATTGATAATTGTTTAACATATCTCAGGCTGAGACAGTAAATAGTCCACATGCCCAATGTGTGTTCTCTCACACAATAGGAAAGTTGTTAGTTCATCCAGGGATGGTCATGTGTTCTATGTGACAAGCTCATAATCCACCATGGGCCTTGCCCTCATGACCTGAGAGGAGCTTGATCCTGTGTCATTAAGGCTTCCATACTAAACCATAACACCATCAAGTTTTGATAGTACACCAGTATGAACACAGATTGCTTGTTTCCATGACAACATGTACACATATATATACATACAAATGCATACACAGATGCACATGCACTCACAAAATCATATTCCCACATACACTGAGATCATAAATACCATGCACATGCACACATACACAAAGCATATACAGATGCACATAGCACACACACATACACACAACAAACACAGACATAGCATGTGGCATATAACACATAACAAACATACATCACATACATATACAATATGCATATATCTATGCAAATATAGCACAGGCATATGTGTACATACCACACATACATAAAACACACACACAACACACAAAGGTATAACACAGACCACACACATATATAACAAACATGTAACACACATATAAACAAAACACACATATACCTATATAGACATTACACATATATAGACACATAATACACATAGAGCATGCACATGGACACAACACACACACATACCCCTAAACAAATGTAGCACGCAGATATATAATACATACAGCATGCACACACAGCACATACATGCATACAACACACACATATCTATACAGACAACACAAACACACAAACACACACACACACACGCACATACAGTGGTCACTGTCCAATCTGACATGGACATGTCCTCTCTTCATGGTTATCTATAATACTTTTTGATAATGCTCATCATGACATAAAAAAGTGTGTTCACGGGAATTTGGTTGCCAGACTGGCATGATCTGTGTATTACCATAGCCCTGCAGCGCCCTGCTGGAAGGATCCCCAGAAAGAAAACACAGTTGGCAAACTGAGTACATGCAAGGATAATGAAAGCAGCCAGGTCCCATTTAGCTGCTCTCTCTCGTTCTGGCTTCCTGTGCTAGCACCATAATTTAACATAAGTTTCACATGGAGGGACTTGAGAGAACACCAGAAGCATGAGACTAATGGGAAATTAGATTACGAGTTTACTATAAGCAAACACTCGGCTCTGGTGCCTCTCGGCATCCCATTTGTCTGCAGCAGCTCTTCCCTGAGATATGCAACTGCTTCCCACACACTGAAGAGCCCTTCACCTCATTTGCTAGTGTGCCATGTGCTCCAACATCACCAGACCCACTAGTGTGAACCAAAACCATCTGGCCAATAGACAATGGCTAATGGACATTGGGATTCCTTGTCATATAAAAAATGTCGGTGTCAGCCAAATCTACACAGATAGAAAATAAATATAGACACCTAATCAGTAATAAGCAAGTCACCAAGCTGTGGTCCCCCACAAACTGCTCATTCTAAAGTCGCTCCTTTCATATTCAGTTTTTACTGTCAGGGTCACCATCTCACCTTTACACAAATGTGACAGACAGTCCCCAGGCAGGATGACTCGATGGCCAGACTGAGCTGCATGACTCCATTTGGAAACTGCCTCTGGGCCAGCACTGCCCAGGCTGACAAGCTGTGGATGTGTTCAAGGTCCGAGTCATGTGGCGAACCAGGTCAGGCCACAGGCAGAAGGAGCACAGAAAATGACAGACAGGTCACTTCAGTGGAGGTCGAAGGAGGGATAAGTATTGAGCCTCTTCCTGTGGAAACTAATGGATAGCAAACACCCAGGAGCTAGAGACCTGCAAATACCCATTAGGAACTTAGGTTCTGTCAGATTACTGCTCCGGTCTGTGAAAAATAGCAGGATGGGCCAAATATTGTGGAAATTAATTCCAGTTGGCATTAATTTTCCTTTTCACAATCAGATTTTTTTTCCGAAATTTTTATTGCCATTGTAGAAAATAAGAATGTATCCTTCTAAGGGGTTGGTTGGAGGAAAATGAAACATTACCTATGGGGTCCTCTGTGCCCTGGCAAAGAGATTATACAGAAGCACACAGGCATCCGGACCGCCTTGATAAGGAAGAGCAGGTCCCTGTTGGAGAACAGATGTGGATGATGCACATATTTCCCTCTAGATTGCGAGCCTTGGAGGAGAGCTATACAATATAACAAAGAAGCACCTTCCGAAGCCAGAGAGTGCAGCTTGCTCCCTCTCCTTGCACATATATACATGTGCATTCACAAACTCATATACCCAGATACACATAGCTCATAAACACCATGTACACACATGCACACACACACGTATATATGCACATAGCACACACAGACTGCCTCAGAAGGCATGGCTTTATAGTTTCGGCGACATTGGGAGAGGGAGAGGGTATAAAAGCCTGTTGTCATGAGCACCCACTCCATCAAGTCACTACAAAACGCATTATTCTAAGTAGCATTTACCTTTAAAAAAACAGAGCTTCCTTCCTCTCTCCCTTGCTTCTTCCCTCTCCCTTCCTTTTCCATGTGAGCACACTATGGGAAGTCAGCCATCTGCCAACCAGATAGATTCCTCACCAGATCTGACCATGGGCCATCCTGATTTCTGATCCTGACCTCCAGCATCCAGCACTGTCCAAACAGTCCCTTATTTGAGCCATGTGACCTCTGTGATGCTCTGCTACACAGCCTGGACTAAATGGGGCCATCAGGATCTCTACAGAGTGCATACAGATCACCATGAAACAACAATGAGCCCAAGTATTGAGCTGTCAGCCCTGTGTGCTGTGGAATCTTGTGTGGGTCTGGGAACCACTCCACTTCAGCCACTTAGTCCCAAGGGACCTTGAGTATTTAAATTTCCTCTGCCTGGTTGTCTTATTTTTGAAGAGCGGGGGTAGGAGGCAGTGATATGGTTGATGAAGGTGGTAGTAGCGGTAGTTTTGGTGCTGATGGTGGTCAAAATGAGGAAGATGAGAAACAAGATGAGGATGATGGTATTCAGCTTTCTAGGATGCTGGGAAGCCCTCAATGGGTTTATCTACTAGCACCAACTGGAATTGGTGTTCACACAAGCAAACATGGGAATGAGTGTTCTCATTAGGAGCCCAGGGCTGAGTAGTAAGAACTTGGATTGGGGACCCAACCAATCCCATGAGACTGAGAACGTTTCTTCACTTGTTTGAGCTTCAGTGCTTCTGCAGTAAAACGAGGCTGTGGAGCATCAGAGCTTTTACTTAAGCTGTAGAAATCTTGTCATCTCTTGTCTTAAACTTTTCTGTTTAAAATTGCTATAAATGGAGGCAAAGGCCCAATTTAGCATATGCCATATTTGCTTTGCAGGGGAGGCCAGAGCTGTGGAACTTGGAGTGGCCATCAGGAAGCAAAGTCAAGTAAGTCCCCACCGATGGGTAGAGAAATTTCCAGTGTTTGGGGTTATTGTCAGGAGTTTACACATACAAGTTCATCTAAATAGCACAAATATACACTGCAAGTGTTGCATTGCAAATACTGTGATGGGATGCTAAGCCTCACTTCTCAGCTGTGGGCTCTTTAGTGTACTAGCTTGTGTCCAGCCACTATTCCAGGTGGTGCTTGTAGACCAACTCAGTGAGGTTGTTCCAAGAAAGGCAGATACGGTTGTTCCCTTCACCATTGTCTTCATCTCCATCCTGAGTGCCTACCTTCTTCCATGCTCAAGACAATGAGGCAGAATGTAACTCCCCACTGAAGGTTCCTCAGGATAAAGTCATGTACCACGGTCCTAGCCACAGAGGCCATCCCGGCAGGGGGTAGGGGTGGAGGTCTGTACTGCACATGATGCCTAATGGCTACAAACCCAGCTCTGAACGTAGCCAGAAGTTCCAGCCTTTCAGTTGTCACTCAGTGTGTGTGGACACCAGCCTAACTGATGCCCTGAGGTGAGCAAAAGGTTAAGAAGACAACATTTTAAAGTTATTTTCCATTTGTAAAGAGCACGCGTGAAATTATTTTACATTAATTGTGCTCTATACTTCACCAAAGAAGAAAAAAAAAGTCTTTACTGTGATCTATTTTTCAAGGTTAAAGAAAATACAAAGAGCTGAACACTAACCTCTAACAATCTAAAAATAACTGTCGCATGCCTGTGCTTCTGTTTAGGAACAGCTTCCGATCTATGCATTTGAGTTGCTTAAGTTAAATGAGCTGTATTGAATTTAACATTACAAATTAATGTTTAAAAACCATTGATTGGTTCTTTGTGAATTTCTCATCATGTGCCCCAACCCCACTCATCTCTCCCTCCCCACATACCCACCCTTTTCCCTTGCAACCTCCCCCTCCCCAACAGACAGTAAAAAAAATTCTTTGTGGAAGCTGCATTGTGTCACAGTGTGTCCCACAGTATGCCTTCCTTTTGTCCACACTTCTTTGGTTGCAAATGTTCATTACAATGACTCACTGGTCTGACAAGTGGCCCCTGGCTTTTGTTCCTCTATCAATACAGAAAACTCCCTGAGAGTCCTCTCAGATATCCTGTTGGTGCCCTGTATCGTGGAGATCTTATGGTTTGGGATCTGTAGGACTCACCCCTTCATGCACTTCAGCAGTTCATCAGTGGGGTAGACTCTGGGGTGGGCCAATTCCAAACCCTTGATCTGGGCCTCAGAGGCATCAGAGCTGGTCAGCCTGCCATCTCTCCTGCTTGGGACCAACTCACCAGCAACTCAGACCACAAGGGTCACTTCTACCCTGCTGCCCAGGGAAGGTATAGGGCTCATTCTCTGGAACAATGCAGAACTGGCACATGGCCAGCTCTCCTGCCTGCCTTAGGGGTGAGAGTGTGGGAGTCATTTCTTCCTTGCCCATGTCACTACATGGCAGACAAGTTGCAGGGCCAGCTCTCACACACTTACACCCTCAGGGCTCACTGACCTGTACTCATGACATCCAGCCAGTTCTAATCTGCTGCCCAGCTGAGGTCCATGGTCTGCTCTCCCCAGTGCTGCAGCTACTGAGGGGCAGGGCCAGCTCTCCTGCTGTCATGCTCCCACGGCCAGCTTTCTCAAGACTCCCAGGTAAGGCATGAGGCCAGTTCTACACAGCCCTCAGGCATGATCCCAGGTGCTAGCCCAGACCAGGGCTATCCCCCTGACCTTTGGTGGTAACAGACCCCTGCTGCTGCAGGGCCACAAACCCAGATATGGCACCCACCCATGGCAGCACAGACTAAGACCTCACCACGGTCCCAGGTGGCATCACTAACTACTGCCATCAGGGTGTCCTTCCTACATCAAGTCTCCAGTTCTGCCTCTGTCCATTGGGCCCACATCCTTCTGTTTCTCTTTCTTTCCATTGCTCTACTACTTACTTGCTTCTCTTAGTGGCATCCGGGGTCTCGGAATGTCTGGGCTTATTTCAGAAGTGTTCTCAGGGGTGTTATACCCCATGGGTGCATTATGGCAGCAGGCAAGATTCAGCTTGGGCATGGTCTGTTCCCCCTGGGCTGTGTGGCACTGAACTGGCGGTCATCTCAGGTTAGCTTGATGTCCGTGGTCCATGGCACCAATCTGGTGGCCCTCTTGCTTGACCCTTGGTAGCTGGTCCTGCCACGTGTCTCTGGTGCGGTAGCATGGAAGAGGGAGAAAATACCCTCCTTCCTGCTTTGTCCCTCACCACCTGTGGCAGGCTGGAGTCCTGGCCCCGGTGTCATGAGAGCAGGAGCGCTGGCCCTGTCTCTCACCACCTGTAACACTTGGGAGAGTGTAGAGAGCCTTTGGTGCTGCTTCTAGGAATCTGGCATTTGTCACTGGCTCGGGTAAGAATATTAGAAACAATGACCATGGACTTTGCTTAATTACTACCTTGTGTGATCTCTTCTTCGTGTGATCTCTTGGCTTACTACTTTGCTTGATTACTATCTGATGTGATCTTTTGTTTACTACTTGGCTTGTTTGTCCTTGATCTAACTGGCCATGTTTTTTGGATGGACCTAGAATGAGATAAAAGCAGGCTGGAGAGAAATAAAACTGCTTCAGCCTTGGTACTGACTGCAGCCATGCTATAGCCTTGTCTAATTGTCTTTGTATTTTCAATCTTCACTCCCTCCTTTGAGATCCTTGTTGACTGACTAAGCTGATTTGGTCAGGAGAGCGAAGGGGTACAAGCTTGTTTCTAACCAGCCTTCCGAGGGTTGTCTGTCTCGGGCTCACTTTCGCTAGAGTCCCATGGTCCCAGGCAGAGATCTTCTAGTTTATGACTTGCTCCCAGTTCTGGAAGCTTTTTCTGAACGTGCCTGGTAGTTGCCTTCGGTTACAGTGCTGTCCCAGATACCCGATGCCTGATTAGTGTTGTCTTGGGTTCACATTTTCTCCCCAGGGACTCTTAGTCTATTAATCATTCAGACGTTCACAACTCAGAACACTGAGAAAAACACAACCTCTCTCCTCTCTGCCACCTATTGAAACAGACGTGACACAGCAGTCACACCTACAGTGCCACTGGGGGCAGGGTACAAATTAGTTTGGAGACATTAAATCCTTTCTGAATTTGTTACGTGTCACAGTAACAAAGTCAACTGTTTCTGGAGGTATTGGGCATGTTGACTGGTTCTTGTATTTCTCTTTTTCTATCCTCTTCCTATTCTGCTGTTGGCAGGCTACCTCAGATGGCATATAGGAGGGACATTGTCCTGAGAGTCCTTTAAAAGACAAACTACACTGCTGGTAAGGTTCATGGGACAATATGTACAAGCACTGTTGTTCCACCCCGATATGTGTTCCTTGCCTATATGTAAAGTTTCCAGTAATATCTCTAAAACCAACAATGAGGCTGTTCCTCTGTTGCTGAACTTCCTTAGACTGATGCCTCTTCATTTCTTACAACTCCCAAGTGAGAAATATCTATTAATATGGCTGCCCTTGTGATACAAATATTTGTTATTAGATAAAGGTAATGATAGCCATTCACTGAACAAGAGCAGACTGTATAATCCAGTTTGATACTTCAAGTTTAAAATATGTAAACCACCAACAACAACCCAAAAAAGAAAAGCAGCAATTAAACACCAGAACTGAGATGTCCCTCTACATGCACATTCACACACACACACACACACACACAGAGAGAGAGAGAGAGAGAGAGAGAGAGAGAAGATGAGATTTCACAAAATAAAGACCATATTAAAAAGTGGGGAAGACATCACATTGACCCTGAGAAGTGCATGTGACGTGGTGACATGCATGTGATCATCATGACAGAATGGCCCAGATCAGAAAGTTCAAGCATAAAACACCTACTTCTCACAGGAGACTAATTCTCAGAACAAGTTGTTGGCTGACTCCACTTTCAGTGAGGGTGCACACATCCTCAAACTGTCGGGTTGTAGAAGAGAGCAACTTGAGCCCTTTGTTTCTTTGCTTAAGTGGACTAATGTCAACCACAAGGTCTTGTCTTCATGACCTGATCCTTCCACCAAGGTACCCTCTAATTTTATCTCCTTGGGAGAAAATCTCGACCTATGAACTCCAAACAGGGGACACATATTCCAATTTATATTGTGGTATTTTAAATGCTATTACTTAAACATACTTTTGTGTAGGTAATCACTTTTTGGTTTTATAAATAATATATCTCCTGTGTCTGGGCAAAAATAAAATAAATTAAAATGCCACAGGGAATAATATTTACAGGATAGAAATATTGTAATATTGAGCAAAAAAAAATGAAGACTTTTATGTGTACAAAACATTCTTGGTATTTTGAAATAAGTTAGACTAACAAACATTTTATTGACAGCAAAACAAACTATTGTAATTATGAATTTTCACCATCTTCCATGTCCCTTGCTGCTGTTCCATGTCTGTACTTGCGAGCATCATGATTGATTTCTCAGCCCATTATTCTGTCTTCCTATTATTCCAGGCTATGAGAACAGAACTGTGAAAAAGAAGGTGAATATAGAAGAGATGCATAATGGTCAGGAAAGTATACCTTCGGCGATCAAATTATATGAAACATCATTAGGCGTGACGAATCCTTGGATGCAATCTGCAATTGCTGCATTTCTGGCTTCTCCCCGGGCCTCACTGGGAAGGATTCAAACACATTTGGACTAAGGACAGTGATCTGTTTCTTTTGTCAACTCATTAGTGGCTGGTGTGTACCCATACAAAACATTCATCATGGTCATCTCCCTCTTGTGCTTTTGTTTCTGTTGAAAAATAAAATAAAAGTATCAAATCCCAGTGGGGTACATGCTTCTGTGCTTGGTAATGCAAAGAAGACAAAGATTGATAGGACCTGGACCTCAGCTGTAAAGAATTCTATATGTCATCAGAGAGGAGGGATGTGAATGGGAATAACAATAGTCCAGGTAGACATAATTGACCGTCAATGGGAGGTGAGTATAAGAGTTTAAAGTAATCAAGAGCAGCATTGGTGGTGGTTAGAAAGTCCATGCTCAGGAAACACATGAGCTTGTATCCTTGCGGAGGGCGTAAGGGACAACTGTAAGAAGGAAACAGATTTGAGCTAGCCATTAAAGAATGGGAGTGGTAAGAAGAGAACATGGGACATTTTTCTTTTTGCATCTGGGTTACCTCATAATATGATCTTTGCTACTTCTGTCTATTTACCTGCAGAGTCTATGATTTCCATTTTTTTTTCTTTACTGATGAATAGTATTCCATTGTGTGTATACAGGTACCATTTTTGTGACCATTCCTCAGTCTCAGGACATTTAGGTTCCTAGATATTGTGAATGGAGCAGAAATAAACATAGCCTAGCAAGTATCTGTAGAGTAGGATTGCAGTCCTTTGGGAATATGCCAAGGATTGATGTGCCTGGCCCATATGATAGACTTATTTTTAGCTTGTTAGGATTTCTACAATGGCTGGACCAGTTGCATCCCAGCAGCAGCAGATGAGGGTTCTTTCCTCCACACTCCCTCTGACATCTGTTGTCAGTTGATTGCTATCTTGGCTATCCTGACTGGAATAAGATAAAAATCTCAACAGTTGTTTTGATTCACACTCTTCTACTTGCTAGAGACAATGAACTTTTATTTTTAGCTATTTCTTGGGATTTCTTTTTTCTTCATTTGAGGCTCCTAGTTCTAAATTTTCAGGTATGTGTACAAATACTGGAGTCACTTCAGAAACCAGAAAAGTAGAAAGGGGTGGAGTATGGCAGGGGAACAATAGGGATGGGAAAAGAAAAGTATAAGTGATCTGATGGGGGAAACAAGAAAAAAAAGGAAGACTCTAATTATGGAGGAGAAGAAGGTAAATGCAGAAGGAGGGAGTAGCCTCATATAACAGGAAGATGTTTGCAAAGGTCAGAAGGAATCATTAACATCCCTAAAAATGCCCAGAATACATGTAAGTTAGCATATGTATTTGAACATATAAAGTTCAGTTGAAAGTTTCTCATCTGGGCTGACAATTCTTTCTCCAAGAGAAAAAGACCACCTAATACAACACCAGGCTTGACAAGCCCTCTTTTTGAGCTGTTGGCTAGAGTTATTCAAGAGACTCCCCACACATTATAAACGATTTCTGTTGCCATTGGCTGTTGCCTAGGGTGGAAGATAAATCTCTATTGCTGAAGGCACCATGCACTTCAGACATGGAATCCAAAAGCCCCCAAGTGGAAGTTGCCTGAAAGCCTCTTCCCTGAGTCCTGGCTTTGTGGTCCCAGAAGTCTGTCTGCAAACTTCCAAATGAAACATTAAACAACCAACAGTCTTACCCAGCTATGAAACCTATGAATCACACCAATGAACAGCATGGCACCTGAGGGGGCAATATTGGCACACACCAATGTAATCATAACTCTCTAATTAGACATAAGACTCTCTAAACAAGAGGGAAGTCATGACTGGTACCAGAAACCCAGCCAACTATCTAAGGCTACTAAAGTCATGAACCATGAAGAAGAACCTATGACACATATATACACCATTTTTCTAAACCAGTATAATCCCTAGTTTTATTCTAGATATTTGTCCCAATACCACAAAGTGTGGGCAGCAAAGAACATCATCAACAAAGCCCAACAGTGGCCAACAAAGAATGACAAGGCAAACCAATACCGTACAGTGCCATCCACTGTCAGGTTATATTTGTACCCTATCCAAACATCACGTGTCCTCTCAAGCATCGTCTCCAGCAAAACATCCCATGCCCTTTTTCTAAGCTGCTCCCAGAAAAACACCAAGTGTCTGCTTCAGCAAAAACATCCTCTCATAAGACAATTTCCAGAAAAAAAAAAAAAAAACATCGTACAACTCAACTGAGTCGCCAAAGAAACCAGAACTTTCCACTTTAGCCTACGATGTTCACTATTCTTTGTTTGTTCTATGTATAATTTTACTTTGTTTTGTATTTTTAAAATGGGGTTTTTCTGTGTGTTCCTAGCTGTCCTGGAACTTGCTCTGTAGACCATGCTGAACCAGGCTGCTTTGAATTCAGAAATCCTCTTGTCTCTGATCTCCAAGTGCCGGGATTAAAGGCACACACCATCATACCCTGCTCCATATATAATTGTTTTTAAATGTCCAGGACTGGAGTATGAAATTAAGAATGTCACATGTTAAGAAAGACTCCTCCCTCATGGACACTTTTGCAAAAGCTGTGGGCGGGATCATGGACAGAAATGTGACAAGATCCAAGGTCTGTGCTCTAGTCTATCACATTTCCAAGAATTTGCTCACCAAATCGAAAGGGGCATATGCCAGGATGGCCCTGGCAATCTTCATAACAGCAAGAGTAACATCGACCTGCATATGTAACAATATTTCAGTGAGTGGTGAGACTTTACCCTAGCTGAGGAGCTATTTGTGACCAGTGTGTGCTGGGAGACAATGTGTGCCGATGGAGTGCCTGTGCTAACACAGGCTGCACCAATTGAACTAAGTGAGTTTTAAAAAGAAAAACAAAATGAGAAATTTTTGGGAAGACCCAGGAGAGGTGGGAAAAGAGAGCTGTGTGTGTGTGTGTGTGTGTGTGTGTGTGTGTGTGTGTGTGTGTGTGTACAAAATAGTCAAATGTAAGTGAAAATTTTAATTTGAATCTGAAAACTAAGAGTAATTTTTAAGAGAATTAAATGAGTGCTGTAGCTCTCTAGTAATGATATGGAAAATATTCTCAAATCATTTTAAGCAGAAAATCAATGTCTAGAGATATAAAAAAAAACATTCTCCAGTTTTGAATATAAATCATGTGTGCACACAGACATTGTGTTAACAGAATTTTCATATGTGGAATATACATGAGGAAGAGCATCAGAGAGAATGCCGTGTAGACATGAGCATGTATAGACCCCTGTGATGTGTGGGGGATGCTTTCATCCCAGCAGTCACTTCAACTGTAGTGCCTGGTCCTGATGGTTGTTCGGAACTGATTGAATGCTAGATTGTTTTCTGTTATCTTCTCTCTTCTATAGTTCCTCATAATGATTCTGCTATAATCAGAAATGGTCATAAAAATGTGTCTGGGTCTGTGTCAGAACTGGAATGTTCATTTCCATTTGCTTCTATCCTGGGCAAATGTGGGTGAATTTTTTTAAGAAGCTGGTCTTTGAGGATGCTGAAATAAGCCCATCTGCAGGGGTAGAAACAGGGGTAATCATGCTAAAATAAAAGAAAAATGCTAAGTGCCATCTTCTGATCCTCCCCAGCTTCCCTGTAACAGGTTTGCTTTGATGTAGGCAGCAGCTCTGAGTCTGGATTAATCCGACAGGCCCAGGACAAGTGGGGCCTGTGTTCCTTGTTCCCTCTCCTGTGGTAAGGGATAGAAGGTGTCCCTTTTACAGCAGGTGGGCAGGTGAGGCTGTAATGTTGGTAACAGCCCAAGACTTTGCCTAAATTGAGGTTATGACCCAATTAAGCTCTCGGACGAATAGACTTTCATTCTCAATGATGATAATAGCTTTTTTACCTTTCTCAGTGTTTCTTGTTTTCCTAATGTTTTCTGCTATAGAAACACCACAAAGAATCAAAGAATCCCAGGTTCTTCACTTCAATAAAGAGGAGAAATGGGTTACTTTACATGGCTGTGACCAAAATCCTGACTGAACAATTAAGGAGAGACAATGTTTATTTTGTCTCTCAATCCACACTGCATCATTTGGCCTCACGCATGTGAGCAGAATATCATGGTGAAAGCAATACGTGGCGGGGATAGCTGTGTTCTCTGTGGTGGACAGGAAGCAGAGAAAGAGGGAAGTGTCAGAGACAAGATGCACCATAGACTCCCCTCGACCCCACTGACAAACTCTTTCTGTCTGGGTTCTACCTCTTAAAGTTCCCAGAACCTTCTAAAGTATCGCCACCAGCTAGATGTGAAGAGTTACTGGAGAAACATTTCCTGTTTAAACCACAAAAGACCATGGAAAAATCAATATGCCCTCATATCCTGAGTTTCATGTTACCAAGATGGTGGGGGCACCACAGCCCCAGAGACATGGAGAATGGTGTGCTCCCTCCAGCTTCTCCCTGTGTGTATTCCTAAGACAGGCAGAGCCACAGTCATGTCGGGCTTCTGCTCAGAATGTAGACTCAAAGGAAGCACAGCTGTGGAAAGAGGTTGCTATGTTTCACAAGTATCTGACCTGCATGGTCATGTATGGTGATTCATTTGATGTGAGTCAAGTTGGCTTGACAACAGTATCCAAATAATCAAACTAAGATAGATTCCCTAAGTGACTCTGTAGGAATGTTTCCTGAACAGTTAAACTGATGAGCTTTGGATAAAGCCGAGTGCCTTCAATGATGTAGGTTGTCTGTATAGAGTCAGAAAGCTGAATACATAAAACAACCAGGCCTTCTCAAGCAAGAAGGAATGATCTACCAGACACTCTTAAACTTTAACTGCCAAGTGACGGTCAGGTCTCAATCTACAGTCTAGAATATAATCATGTGTCTGAACCACAGAGTATCTTTTGATCTATTGATCTATCCTCTATCTATCATCTATCTATCATCCATCCATCTATCTATCTATCTATCTATCTATCTATCTATCTATCTATCTATCTATCGTCTATGTATCTATCTATCTTCTCCTTTCTGTCTCTCCCTACATATGTACATACATATTCTCTCCCTCTCTACATATGTGTTTATATGTATATATATATATATATCACTGGGTTTGGAAAACCCTACCTATCACATATTCCTTGCTTGGGACTGTAGCAACTTCTACAAACCCCAAGCTTAGAGTGTCACTCCAATAACACCTCTGTATAGATTTTGTATAGACTTTGTAGTTTCTGGGTAGCTCACCCCTGGTTGGTTCCTTCATACACTCGCTGCCTCTGTCTCGTATCTACGTTCAGCTATGTCATTCTTTACTCCAGCACATTATCTCACACAAACAGGAAGAATCACTAAAAGACAAAAGAAAGACTATTCCTGGTAGTCAACCTGCATGCTGTTGAATACAGTTTCCCTGTTGTCCTCACAGCCTGTCTCCAATCTAATACCCTTCTCTTTCTTATTTTCACTCGCATTCAAGAAGGCTGCAGAAGCATCTGTACACTAGTAGCTTACTCTGCAGATTGAGATGCCCTTTGGTACCTAAAGCAGAAAAGCAGGACATATGGTGAAGAGCTAGACCTGCTGGAGATATGGGGTCAGAGAAAAGGACTTCCACAGTAATGAGTCCGGGTGTCTTTACATGGGATTTTATGTAGCACTGACATTTTATATTCATAACAGAAAGATTTGTTGGCTGGCTGGCTGCTTGATTGGTTGGTTAGTTGGCTGTTACCTTTGCACTTTGACAGATATAATAACTGAATAACTTTTGTTTGGATAAACAAAGTATACTGTTATGGAACTGAAAAACCACAAATGGACTGCCCATAGTGGTAGGATGTAGACTAGACATCCACAAAGCAGGTGTGGTGGTCTGAATGAAAAGTCCCTGATAGGCTCGGGTATTGAATACTTGATCACTAACTGGTGGTGCTGTTTGGGGTGATTTGGGAGGCATAATCTTGCTGCAGGAAGTACATGGGCAGGTTTTGAGATTAGATAACCTCACCCTACTTCCACTTCGGTGTCTCTGCTCCGTGCTTCTGGCTCAGATGTGATCTCTCAGCTTCCCACTCTGGTCATTTTACCTTCTTGCTCTGTTGCCATGCCTCCTGACCAAGATAGACTCATATCCCTCTGGAACTACAATCCCAAATAAACTTGTCTTTCTTACTTACATAAAAGTAGCTAATGCAGGAGTCATTCTGCCAGGGCTTCAAACATATAGAGGGAAATACAGAGTTTACATGAAACATTTTATTTTAAAAAATAATTTTCTTGATTTTTTTTTGGTTTATTCAATTAAAGATATATATTATTACCTGTCATGTAACCAAAAAGAAATGCAGCTTTTCTGTGTCTTAATGCACATCATACATCCAGCCTTAAATAATATAATTAGACAGTTATCATCACCTTAATCAAACACTGGGTTACTTATGCAAAAAAATGTGGAGGGGGGAATTTTTTCAAAGAATACCTGACTAACATCCTCCTCTCATGAGGACCTTAACTTTCAGGTAATGGAGTGCATACAGTACAGAAACTGTCACCAGATCCTGCATAAGTAAATTTATATTCCATGGCTGAATTAGACCCTTCAAAATCCTGGTGTCTGTTACATATCTGAATCTGCTGAAGTCCATACCATGTGAAGGTCCTTTCTCCAGCCCTGAGGTCAATAGATTGGGAAAAGGCCATATGAAGCTGGTAATAAAGTAGACTCAACACAATGCTCAAGTACAAGTAATAAAAATTCATTACCTGACATAACATTTTCCCTGGGGCTCCTATGGACTCTAAAGGGCAGGCTTGCATGTAATTAAATACCAAGGAGGAGCATAAGGAACTCTGGAAGGCTCCTCCCCAGCCTCTCCCCCTGGCTTATGACTGTTTGGATAAGATTATGTCTCAGAAACAACCATCTTTTCCCCCTGTATTCGTTTCTCTACAGTGAGTAAAGACTATCAAACAAAAGTAGACATGATAGGGTGAGAACCCTCATCAACATTCAGAACAGGGAGTGTTGGAGGGTTACATAAGACTGCCGTAATGTAGCTCTCAACATACTGACTGGGCTGCCCATGGGCTCATTCAGGACTCCGCTGGGAGCTCCCTGATCTTGCTGCTGCATCCAGTGTACCTCTTGGCTTCTCCTCCATGGCTTCCCCAGTGCTTGTATTCTTCTTCTCACGTTCTTACTGCTGTTTCCTACTCCCCATACCCCTCACTGTGGTTCCAGGCTCCCAGCTGATTTATGTGCTGTGATGAGCCAGCCCTGCCTTTCAGAAGCCCCTTTCTGAGATCCAGAGACTCTAAGTTGCCTGAAAGACCTAAGAAGATGGCTGGTTCGGGCTTTAAATCCTACATCTACAGGGAAAAAAGACCAATGACTGGATACTCATATCTCAAGGAGCCCCAAGGCTCCAACCATGAACACTGTACCCTAACTCCAGTTTGTGACAGTACATAAGTGACAATACTCCAAAGTGACAGGTCACATGGTCCACAGAGTTGAAAAAGGATGTACCGCTGGAGCTGGCACCCACTTTGTGGAAGCAGGTAAGTAACTACTGCAGTGTGGACTGCCAGCCTAGAGACTTTTCCCAAGGGTGCAGAGGAACACAAAGGCACCATATAGGGATTCCCTCCTGCTCAGAGACACAACTTGTTTTGTTTTTTGAGCCCTTAATTTAGATGGATTCTCATTCACATTCTAGTGGACAACCCACTTTATTCAGAGTCTCCTTCTGACTTAAAGGCTAAATAGCATCCAAATTCGCCCTGAAGTTGGTACCTAAATTAAACACAACACACCATAATACTGTGGATCTGCAATTAAGTTATAATAAAGGTTTTAAGAAATAGAAGGCTCTTTGATCTTACAATAAGCCTTAATAGCTTCATGTACTTCATAAATAAAACCCAGTCTTAAATAATGTAATGAGATGCCTCTCATTGTCACCAGAATCATGTGCACATACACATGATTAAAAATAGTATAAATAAATTGTTTTGAAAGAATATAAAGTTAAATAGCCACATATTTTAAATTGAATGAAATGTTTTCATACAGAAGATTTTTATTTAAAATATCTGTGAACCACCAAGAAGAAAGCAGGCAGCCTCATCTTTGGATATGGCAGTTGAACAAGGGCATGCCACAAAAACAATTCTATAAATAGCAAACAGCATATTGTCACCCCCTACCCATTCAGCAGGGTTTATGAAAAGAAAATACTGCCAACTCTGATTCCAGCAGTTTAGTTAGAGTTTAAATACATGCAGCTGTTTTGGGGCGGGGGATTTGGTATCTATATGAACATCAGCACTATCATTTATTTACCCTGTGTAGGATGATGTCATTATGCAGCAAGGTGGGTCCAGCCTATCACTAGATGAGAAGGAAGGGTAGGCGGGGAAAAGTCTAGGAAGGGAAGAGGAGGAGGAGAAGGGGGAGAATAAAGATGGAGCCAGAGAAGGAGGATTTAGACCCAGGTGGTCTTAATTGACAATAGGTAGCTATGAATATTTTTAAGGGTTTCTATAATTTGTCTTATCTAGGTGGGTGGTTTATATCTTTGTCAATTGGTTGTAAGCTTATTGTGGGAATGTATTGTGGATTGAGAATTTAACATATAAATCTGTTTGATAAATTATTGATTATTGAGTCATGATTTTACTGGGCTATGAGGAATGTGAGCAAAGTTCCAGGCTGGCAGAGAAGCAGCCAGGATGCTCTCATTGTGAGAATGCACGGGAGCTGGTAGACACTTTTTTAATAATTACCACAACAACCCTGTGGCAGAAATTGACCTCCCTTGGAAGACTCAGCGAGAGGGAGTGAGAGGGCAAGTGTGTCAGTGTCAGACATTTCTGTGGAGATATTCACAGGCAACACTGTTGATCTTCATTAAACTAGAAGCAACCAATGCGCAGCAGCAGAAAAGGGGAATAAACCACAGAGTATTTCCACGAGGAAAAAAACAAAGGCCAAGTCCAGGCATCATGTGGGTGAATCATTCAAACACATTTGAGTCCAAGAAGCCCACAGTGAATAGCCCCTATGTTTCAATTTTGAAAAAGGCTCAAAAATCAGGGTATTACAAGCCCTAAAGAGAGCCTACCCTAGGGGCTGAGAGGACTGGAGAAGTGTCCGAAATCCCAAAAGATTTTTTTTTTCTGACTTAGTTCAGGGTTTTATAAACTACAACAAACTCTACATTATAATGTGTATTTTTCCTGAGTGCATATTCTACTTCTGTTTTTAATAAAATGTAATAAAATTACCAATGCACATATCTTGGAAGAACTTGAGGTTCTATGGACATTTCTAAATAACAACAACAAAAAGAAAGAAAGAGAGAAAGAAAGAAAGAAAGAAAGAAAGAAAGAAAGAAAGAAAGAAGGAAAGAAAGAAAGAAAGGGAATTGTCCTCAGATTAAGATAGAGCCTCGTGGTGTTTCCTGAGCCCACACAATCCATTCGATGCAAAATTGTTACAAAGCAAAGCCAGATTTTCAAACTTTGCATAGAAACTGGAGGTGAGTTTAGAGAGATAAAACTTGTTGATTTTGTTGAGAGATGCTGACAGGTAAGTTGAAGCACCTCAATTGCACTCTGTTATCTTTATTTTAATAAGGGAGCAAAACAGAATTAATAATTCAGGAACAAATTTTCCTGAGAACAAGAAAGTCTGCCATGGCTTTAATTTTTAAATGTGAGTCTCCAGATCATTTCTCTGCCTGATGCTAAAAACTTCTGCTTACTCCTGTGACTTGGTTGGGTACCAAACCCCGGCAGAAGGCAAAGGAAGTGAAGCCTTTAAATTTCCAGAAAAACTCTTGGAAATCCAAATAACTTCTGGAGTTCAGAAGCCATTGTACTTTGATCTAATGCAATGTCACTTATGCTGTGCTATTGAGAATCATATACTACATGAAATGTATCGTCTTAGCCACATTCGAGAGCAAGTACAAAGGCAATAAGAACATTCTTGTTGCATAACCTTATTCATCATCTAGCCCAAATTTTTTTCATGTGGCAAAAGTCAAAATCTATACCCATGAAACACTGACTCGCCATGCCCCATCCCCCAGACCCGGCCAACCCATCCTACTTTATCTCTATGGATCTGAACATGCCAGATACCTCAGATAACTACAGTCCTACATGTCTGTCTCCTTGAGGTTAGCTTGCTTCAACTTGCATATAGCCCCCAAGGTTCACCCAAATTGTAATATCTGTCAGAATTCACTTGCCTTTTAAGGCTGAATAATATTTTATTTTATGGACAGACCCAACTTTGTGTATCCACTACCTATGTGTGGATACTTAGATTAATTGCATCTTCTGACTGTTGTATCATAGTTTAAAATTGATGTTCTCTGTGACTAAACAAAAACATATGTCTCGAGGTATAGCTGAATATTATGATGTCTAAGGATCTAGATTCTATCCCCAGTACCACACTAAAAAGAATAAGGAAAGGAAGAGAAGGAGAAGGGTGATGAGGTGGCAGTGGTGGTGGCAGTGAAAAAAAAAGTGAAGAGGAAAGGAAGGGAAGAGAAAAGAGGAGAGGAGAGGAGAGGAGGAGGGAAAGAGAGGGGAGGGGAAAATAAAAGAGAAGAGAAGAGAGGAGAGGAGAGGAGAGGAGAGGAGAGGGGAGGGGAGGGGAGGGGGGGAGGGAAGGATAGGGGAGGGGAGGGGAGGGGAGGGGAGGGGAGGGTGAAATGAGGGGAGGGGAGAAGAGAGGAGAGGAGGAGGGAAGGGAGGAAGGGAGAATAAAAAAGAAGAGAAGAGAGGAGAGGAGAGGAGAGGAGAGGAGAGAAAAGAAAAGAACATAATTTATTTGACACTCCTTCCATCCAGTGGCAGGTTTGATGTTGTCTACCTTGAGACATAGCTGATCTTCCTAGCCATTTGATTAAGGCTGAATAATATTCATTTGATTAGTAGAACAAGACAAAATTATTATCTGTTCAGATTTTAAAAACAGATGGTTTTGTCCTCTACTCACTGGAAGACAAGATACTTGAGCATCCATGACAGATGTTCTTCTTTCTGTCCTGACTGATGCCAGCCTCTCTTCCATCCCTACCCAGGTAGCAGGTATGGAAAGAGAGCCACATGGGCCCTTCAAACCTGTTCTCCCACCAGGTATAGAAGGAAATACAAACAGTCTATCTGGAGAACAAGAATTACCAATATAGCCTATGCTCATTATAAAATCATTAAGACAGTAAGTTTTGAGGTATGGTGTGACAGAAAAACAGACAACCAGAATGACTGTTACTAAATCTTCAGAAACATCCCTGGATTCTCCCACAGAGAAAAAAAGACAGCAGTTCTCAACATCCCAAAGATATGATGGCAGGAAGGCCACTCCAAGAGCCAGCTGTACGAATGTCTGTCTAGTCAACCCCAGAGAGGCAGAGGAGAAAGGAGCCCACAGGACACATGCTGATATTTTGATGCTGTGAGCCTGCATTCATTAGCTTGTTGGACAGCATGTGTCAAATGTGTATCTTTTGACTTGGTGACAGGTGAGTATGTCACATCCCTGTGTTCAGTGTGGTCACCTCTCCGTCCTCACTGATGCTCCCCCCTCTGCCACTTCTGCATGCCGAAATCAGCAGTCAGGCCCACAGAGACAACGTTTGGCTGAAACTCCCTACACTCTGAGATCTATCCTCCTGCTAAAAAGGAAAAATAATCTAAAAGGAGAAAGGAACACAGCTGAGTAGCACTTAAAACTAGAGTTTTGTGGCATCTCCTAATGAACTGCTTCATTCACTTTGATTCCAATCTACTAGATGTTTCCCCGGGTGTTTGGAATTCATGAGACAGTAACATAAGCTCACTGCTAACTTCTTAGTCCAAGACAACAGAGTGAATTCAAAGACAAAAGCAAGCAGAATACAGATATCCCTTAAAGACAAAAATCTTAACTTTGTACAAGATACAGAAAAATCGATGGTTCTAACTGGGCTGTCTTCCCGCCAAGCTTGGTGTGATCCCTTCCCCATGCTCAGACTTGCTTTATTTATTTGGGGAGGGAAACAAGTGAAAGGTTGCCCCAGGGAGGGAGGAGGCCTTGTAGCGAAGGTAGAGTGACTACTGAACTCACAGAATCATATCTACCCATCCTGGCTTTCCTGTAGTCTGTCACTGTGCCAAGACCACCTCAATATGTGCGATCGGTCTCTCCTGTCCCTGATGAGCTACATGCTGTGGAAACCAATTTCAATCAAGGAATAAGTACCTGAGGTGTCAGTGGGACACCAGGGACCCATGATCTCCCACAAGTCTACAAAACTGCAGCTTTCTCCTCTTTCCTAATATGTGTATGTAAGTGAGCTACTGTTGTCTCTCTCAGGTTTCATGAGTTAAGACAGGAACCCTGTCATTAACGAAGTTTCTTTTAATCCACTCCACACTTTAATAATGACTTGGCTGCTCTCAGAATGTCCACAATGTGTCTAGTTTTAGATGAACTGGGGAAAGGTTTGGGAGTGAGATACAGAGGCAGAACAAACGTTCAGATGTCGGGTTGTTACTAATGCTAAGCACTCACATGCAGTGGGGGTCTGGAGGGTCCCAAGGGTGGAGGGAGGTCCCATGCCACAGGGACATATGACTATTGGTAATAAGTAACTTGGTCTACGTGCTGAGAATCATGGAGGCCCTCAATAAGAAATTACTGTTGATCTTTGTATGACTTTAATTCAAAGCACTTCTGACCTCAGGCAGGAGGTGAGGGATGTTTTCCCACCTGCTCCTGCTTGTGTTGAATGTTCGCACTGGGCCCTGCTCCCTGTATCCTTCCCTTAGGGCCTAAACGAACTGGCTGCTTTGACACCCCCAAGCTTCTTCATCCAAATGATTGCAAATTAAAGCATGAAATGAAGTATCGCCCATTGTGCTTGAATCATTCAGGGTTCCCCTGAGAATCAAAGCCACATGACAAAGAGTGGACAGAAAGATACCTGCTCTGAGAGACCAGCAAATGTTATGATTGAGCCTAGGCGAGGAAATAAGACCTAACTGGAGGCCAAGAGAGCAGATATTATAGTTCAACAGGCCCAGGGGCCACAGAAACAGAGAGACCAAGTTTATGTGTGATTCCAGATGTGAAGGCTGAAAACTGGGTTTGCTAATGCCTATGTACAGGGGGAGTGGACACCCTAGCTCAAGCAGTGGGTGGGAATTTGCTCCCCCCTCCTTATTCTATTTGAGCTGTTAGTGGATTGGAAAAGGCCCAGGCACATGAGTGACAGAAAATATTAATTCAGCCCACCAACCAAAACTGATGTCTTCTCAAAAATCCCTTCAGACACATGCAGAATTATGTTTCACATTATCTGATTCAAATTAACATCATCTCAAACAAAGGAATTAAAGGATTACTATTTGCATCTATTCTACATAAATACTTCCATATGCTTAAATCACCTCTAGCTGGCTTATCATACCTGAGACATGGCAGATGCTATATAAAGTCTTCTGCTGTATTGCTGAGGATGTGGGGACAGGGAAATTAAAGCTATCAATTGTCAGTACCGACACAATCTCTACACTTTTTTTTGTGTCAAAAAATCGCATTATTGGCATCCACTTCTTTAATGTTCAGATAAATGTAAGTTCAGGTCCTGCAAAACCAAATGGGATCAACGTAGACCCTCCATGTCTACTCCTGCAGCCTCAGGAGGGTACCTCCTTGTCTCAGCCATCAGTGATCCTGTCATTGCTAAGTATCACTATTTCCAGTCAGAGCTGTGTCTTGATGAGTCTATCTGGGAAAGGTAGTGTCTCAGTCAGGGTTTCTATTCATGCACAAACATCATGACCAAGAAGCAAGTTGGGGAGGAAAGGGTTTATTCAGCTTACACTTCCACATTGCTGTTCATCACCAAAGGAAGTCAGGACTGGAACTCAAGCAGGTCAGGAAGCAGGAGCTGATGCAGAGGCCATGGAGGGATGTTACTTACTGGCTTGCTTCCCCTGGTTTTCTCAGCTGGCTTTCTTATAGAACCCAGGTCTACCAGCCCAGGGATGGCACCACCCACAATGGGCTGGGCCCTCCCCCCTTGATCATTAGTGAGAAAATGCCTTGCAGCTGAATCCCATGGAGGCATTTTCTCAAATGTGGTTCCTTTCTCTGTGATAACTCTAGCTTGTGTCAAGTTGACAAAACCAGCCAGTACAGGTAGGGAAGTGAAACCTCTCCCTCTCCAACACTTTTCAGGAGATGTTTATAAAAATTAGATTCCTGGTGATAGACACTCCTTAACTAAATACATGGCACTGAGCTCTGGAAAATGGCTTCTGTCTCTTTCTCAAATAAATGTTGTGAATCATGCCCATTTTAACATGAAGATTTTTCTTCATCCAACACCCAAAAACCATGAATCTCCTTAAATAAGAATTCTTTTATCAACTCAAGCCATCTCAGGGAGATATATGCCTTTTTATTTAGCTTCTTGGGTGCTAATTATTTGCTAATTATCTTTAACCATAATGACCTTCGCAACACTGTTTTTGCCACACAGATTCATGAGTGTTTTTTTTTTTTTTTTTTTTTTTTTTTAAGCAGGTGAAGTTCCATGTATTGAAAGGAGCAGGCCCATGCATTATTCACTGCACATAAAAGCATGTGCTTCTATTTGAATTTTTCAAAGATCTCAGGAAAAAGGGTGGAGAAGATGCTCAATCTGACAGAGGCAAGTAGTGGGGCAGGAAAGTTATATACGGTGGAAATGGAGGAAAACGGAGCAATCTGTGTGAAGTGAAGACATCAGGAAGGATGCAAGAACCAGAAGGAAAGAGAAAAATAGCCGGTGCCTCTCATGACCCCAGTGGGCTCAAAATACAAACTTGTTGCAGTAAATATTAAAAAATAAAAAAATTGGTTTATCTCTTTACAGGCCCTGAGGTCTCACTCCTCAGGCCCAACCCTATATGGAGGTGCGGGCACCTCTGGAGCCCAGTCTGAGCCGCCAACACAGCCCAACTTGTCTGTGCAACTCCCTTCCCTGGCGGTTTTCTGCTGCCTGTTCTCTGCTTCTGTCCCAGGGTGTATCTCTACCCCAAAATCCCACATAAATACAACCCTACAGCCCGATAGCTTTTCATACAGTTTATATATTCAACTCTCAATCCATAAATCCTATACACAACAAGATTACAACAAACAGACGAAGATACAAACTGCCCTTCTATATGAGATACTAGACCTATAAATCCTTAATGTTCATAGCTATTTAATGCCAATTCATATCACCTGGGTCTGTCTGGTCCTTGGGAAACTCCCCTCTGTCCTCTGACCTCCTCAGGCCTCTCAGCCCTCTCCACCTCCCTTGCCCCGCCCAGCCACTGGCTTTCCTTTATTTTACTAATTAAAATGGGAAGGTTCAGTTGGAGTCACCTAACTAGGCAACCCTTCTTGGGGAAGTGGAATTAACATTAAAATACAAACAGCTAAAGGACAATCCACACAAACAATCTCTTCTCTGACCTCCCACATCACAAGCAAAGCCAACCCTAGGCATTAAAAACTACTTTTCCTAGAACTACAGAAAGAATGGGTGAGCAACCTCCCTCAGGCTCCTTTCCATGAATTTTCACCTACTTTCCACTTGGCCATCTAAGGAGTGCACAGAAGGCCAGTATCTCCTCCAAAGAGAAGCAAGCCTAGATCCCATGTGTCACCGAGAAGCCCATGTGAGAAGATTCCCAAATCTGAATTGCTTGATTTGGGGGAATAAGACGAGAAGAGAAACAGACACTGGATTGAATTGTTCTTCAGACACCAGTTATTTTAGTGCTGAAGCAGGAGCTTCAGTCCCCCAAGGGGAAGTATCTTCTCTTAAAGGTCCCAAGAAAAGGGAGATCCTGTACTGTACGGTGAGGATACAGGTTTAGTTAATAGATGACCTATGCTGTTTGCCCTAGCAGACAAGAAAGTGCTTACTGGCTTGCTCAGTTTTCTTTTTATACAACCCAGAACCAGCACCCAGGAGTGGCATCACTCACAGTGAACTGGGCCCTCTTACATTAATCAAGAAAATGTCCTTAAAAGCTTGCCTCCAAGCCAGTCTGATGAAGGTATTTCCTCAATTGAGATTCCCTCTTTCCTGATGACTCTAGCTTGTGTCAATTTGGTATTAATTAATTAATTGATTGATTGATTGATTAATTAATTATCAACATACGATTTAAGAGAGGTAGAGGAGAAGGGCACATATAACTTAAGCTAGGTGACAAAAGCATTTCTCTCCTTAGGTAGGGAATAGAGCTTGGCTAATGTGTGGCCTGCAAGACATGACCATGGCCAAGATGCCTTGAGCAGGCGGTAGGTAATATGTGTGTTCCTCCCTGCTCACAGCTTTCTTTGCTTAGGGCCCAAAGGCTCTTGGTGTTCTAACAATACTCCAAACACAAAACCCCAAAAGCTCAGTGGTAAAGTAGTGAATGTACCTGGGATTTATCCCACCCCAGTTTCAAGCACAGAGCTCAGTAACCCTTGGAATATCCTTATTGTGCTAATAGAGATGCTTGGTTTCTGCCGGGCAACTTCAAGATGAAGGCTGGTCATCAGGGAGTCCACATATATATGCCTAGCTTTAGGGCTTTTTGCTGTCTGAAAGCAAAAAGAAAAAAAAAACCTCCAGGAAAGAGAGAGCCAACAGCCATTGGTTTATTTGATCAATAAAACCCTGGTAAAGTCCTTGGACATTATGGCTGACGGCAGCATCCTGGATGAGATATGCCAAGGGGCTGAAGCTCCCTGAACCCCAAGGAAGACACGAAAGAGCCGGGCAGCTAGAGACTCTCCAGGTTCTGGGCTGTGCCTGGCCTGAATCTTCATAATGCTATAATCTTGACCACATTCTTTCTCCTGTCTGGATTGTAGCAAATAGAAAGAACTGTAGAGACCTGAAATCTGTAGCACTCGGGCTGTAAGTAAAGACCTGGGGTCCCTGCAAGTGCAGCCAGCGTCTTGTGAAGACAGTGTAGCTGAGGGCTGAACCTTCAATGTTGCAGTCTGACACAGTGACAGGGGTAGATGGCAGTCCACCCACTCAGGGTGTAGACCTCGGGACCCACTGTCCCTTTACCTTTGGCTCTCCCTTTCTACAACACGCCCACACACACTTTACTCTTAACCTTACTTAAGGGTAGTATGTTTCCTCTGGGGGTGCAAAGAACGGCCAGACAGGAGGCCCAACAATCCCTCAAGCGTGTGGCAGGCTGTGCTTCATAAAATAATTCATCAAGTAATCCTACTAATATGCAAGAAATAAAACAGACACATAGCATTTCATTATTCATGTTAAATCTCACAACTAGAAAAGTGAGGTTCTATAGGACAGAATGAGCCACTCAGTGTTTTCCAAGCCTCACGAGTCAGCGTGTTTCCTTTCTCTTTCTGAAATCAGAAGGAGAAAAAAAAAAAAGAGAGAGAGAGAGAGCAATAAATAAAACCAAAGCCATTTTTCAAACTAGTCCTTTTCAGGAAAGAAAGTAGGAAGCAGATACAGCCCACAGACTACAAATTGTGTGTGCACACTGAGGAAAGCCACTGGCTTAAGGGGAAAAGCCACACAGCAGTAACGGAGTAGAAGAGAGCACAGCCTCAGTTAATGGCAAAGAACAGCATACACATCCTGCCTGGGGGCCAGTGGCAAACGAGAGGAAACCCCTACATCCCCTGACTTGCCAGTGTGTGTAGAAAGATTACTAACAGGGACATGGCAGCTCATGTGTCTGACTCATGTGCTGGTCAGGTAAAGCACATGGCCACCAGTTTTCATTTTTTCAGATTCTGAGGATGACAAAAGATAATGAAACACACCAGGGATCCAGAGCGCCATTCCCTGGTGTTGTATATGTTTTCCCTGGGGAGATAGAGGTCCCTGAAGACAGACCGAAGAAATGATTCTACCTAAGTCCCACCTGACGGACTAGCGAGTTTATTAGGGTTAAATCCAAGGGAATGGGTGACTCAAAGGCAGGGGGATCATTGAGAAGTCTCTGCAAACACAGGGATGACTGGAGAAATCTGTATCTCTGGATACATTGCAGACAATTCCACCAGAGAGTTTCTGCTCAGGCAACTGTTAGTGCTTCTAGATCCTGGGGAGGATCCTGGAGGCCTTGTAATGGCCCGAGCTCATAAGCTCCTGGAGCCTTCCAAGTCCCCTTTGCTTTCTAATCTTCTAAGAGTGTTTCAATTTGAAGAAAAAAAAATGACTTCTGAACACTGAGGGTCCTTCTCAAAATATCAATAAAGAATTGATCTTAGACTGTTAAATTACAGAATTAGCAGACATTTTTAAAAAATTCGGGTGGTGCTGTTTAAGCCTAGGACAGCAAAACAAGCAGAAGATTAGGTGCACATGCTAAGTTCCCTAGCAGTGGGGTGGGGGAGATTTCATTTAGAAGGTAGCAGAAATAAAGGAGGAGAAAGCTTGGAATTAAATTCATTGAATGCTTAATCCAAAATAGCTAGGAGTTTTAAAATATAGCTTAAAGCTAATAAGGTAATTAAAGTATAAACATGCATAAAAATACTAGACAAAGCCATGAATAGTAATATTAATAACTATGAAATAGGTGATTGTGGGATTGGAGCAAAGAAATAAACAAGCTCATTTTATTATTGTTCTCTGAGGGGAACCAATAAATATTCTTTAAGGAAACAGAGTCCTGAGGTAATTACACGACAGTGCCGAAAAAAGCCTTTGAACAAAAATACCAACTTCAGTAATTATCACAAGAGTGAAGTAAAGAGCAAATAGTTTGTATAGTTGTGTATCTTTCATACACTGTTTTCAGAGGGATGGGCTTCACAGGAAAGTTGGGTGGAAAGTATCAAGAATCCCCATCCCACATATGCACATCCCACACCACAGGGTCGCATTGATGACAACTGACCAATCTGTGGTAGATGATTAGGACTCAGAGGCCTCAGGTGACACCAGCGCTGACTGCTGCTGTGCACAGTGATGTGAGTCCAGCATCACAGCATTGCACGGATGAGTGGGCCTGACTCGCCTGTCCTCTTGTTCCATTTGTAATTCGCATATAAGCTGCCCCGTGTCTTCTCGTGATTCAATGTTACTTCTTTTCATTGCTTAGTAATATTCCACAGTCTAGATTACTATTGGCTGTTTATGTATTCATCCTGTAGTTATAAATATAACTTATGAGCCTTTGTGTACAGATTTTTCCGGAGAGAAAATCTGATGCCTGCGGGTAAATATCAAAGGGTGCAATTGCTAAATCAAATTAACTGCCCTGAGTTCAAGGCCACCTGATCTCCATAGCAAGTTCCAGGCCAGACCTTGTCTCGAAAAAGAAAATTAAAAACAATAAGATAATGGCAAATCATTTCCAGATGGAACTAGAAATTCTGCTTCTCAGCCTGAAAATGTACAGGATACAATCCCACATAAAGGTACAGGTTCACTAAAACTGTGCTGTGTCTTTAAAAAAAACAAAATTTGGTGGTGGAGGGGGGTGTGGATGTGCAAATCATTTAACTATCCTGACGGAAAGTAATTTGTTAAATTAGACACAGAAAAACACAGGCATTAATCAAAAGGATTACTGAATGCATCTACATTGAAATTAAAAATTAAGGGCTTGTCAGATGGCTCCCTGGGAAACGGAACTTGCTGAACAACCTGATGACCCAAGTTCGATGCCTGGGCACCCACATAGGAGGAGAGAAACAGCTCTTGCAAGTTGTTTGCTGACATCTACAGGTGCATCTGGTATACGAGGTTTTCTCCAGAAACCTTGAGTGAAAAGCAGTGATGTGCGGTGAGTGATACACAGGTTTGTCACTAAAGCTTCCCACTTCATTTAGCAGTGATGAAGCAGTAAAAACACTTCAGAGTTTTCAGGCTGAATTGCGTTTAAAAATGTACTAAAGACTATATTGTTTTCTGTATGGTTTAATGCTTGAGTGTCTTCAGGTTAGAAGACAGAGAAAGACTGCCTGCTCCTCTCCCAGGCACAGATAAATCCTAGCTAGAAAATGCTCCTGTGGGATTGTCTTTTGTATATAGTGAGAATTCTGTTTTCTTAAAAGAAAAAAAAAAAACAGTTACGTGATGTGAATGTTTTTGTTTTCATTGAAAGCTGCTTCACAGCAGGTGATTATGATTTGCCTCCTGCATTAGAAGGGGTGTGATTGTGACCAGCTGCGGATAGTTTAATTCTGGGAACTCTGGAAAGGAATAAATGGGAAAGCCCTGAGAGGGCCTCTGATGGCTGTTGCTCCCTCTACCGCTCCTGGTTATTGCTGTTTTGGTTTGATGAGGAGAAGCAGTTGTTGAAGATATCCTGACAACATAGGTTGAACTGGCTCCAAAAAACTCAAAGCTCCTACTCAGCAGGAAGTAGTCTAAAAAGGTCTATGCCCTCTTTCCCACTAATCTTTCTCTCCTACTTAGAGTTAGGAGGTTGAAAGGAATTAGGGTGGGATAAGAGTTGGAAGGAAGGTAGAGTATAAGAATCTAATAAAGTAAAGAAAAAAAATCGTGCCAACATTCATGTGCCTTCAGCAAGCACACCACCAACTTCCCCACCACCCTCATCTGTCTAGCACTCTCCAGGAGGAAATATTCCCCTAGAACCAGATCCAAGGCAACCAGAGACAAGCCCAGAGCTCCCTGATGACCAATGACCTTCCTCCAGCCTGCTCACTCTGCCTTTTGTCACTTTGCCCATAGGAAACCAAACCATGACAGAGTCTTGAGACCAGGACTAGCCCAGTCTGTCTCTTTTTTCCAAGAACACTTTTTAAAATTGAGTGTATAAATGGAGATGTGTGCATGTGTGTTCACATGCCCATGTGTGCACATGCAGAGGCCCCTTCACTGTCTACGTTATTTAAGATGGGATCTCTCACTGAGCTCGGGGCTTACAGATTAGACCAGAAAAGAGAGACATCAAGCCCTAGGCACTCCCACTCCAACCCGAAGCAGGGTTACAGACATCCACTGCCACCCTTAGCTTCTATGTGGATGCTGGGAATCCCACTCACATCCTCACGCTTCTGAATCAAGCACATTACCTTCTTTGTCCCCTCCCTAGTTCTCTCTCTATCTCTTAACTGGCCTGGCTACCATCTCTGCCAAGACAACCGTTCAGAAGTCCATTGATAAATGTAACCTCTCCTAATCAACCACAAGTGAGTGAACCACACCTGGGCAGTCCAAGAAGCATCCAGAGATGCACAAACCCAGCAGTCCTGACTGCTCACTGACTTCTTAGCTACTTGCTCTCCCTTCCCCAATCCATCAGCCTACTCTTGAGCTCCATTCCTATTCCTTATGTGAGTTCATGAGTACCAGATCAGGAATTTACTCCTCTCGGGAACATGGATATTTTAATAAACCACTCCTTAAAAGACTTCAACCCTAAAGTACCACTTCATATCTGTTAAGACAGCTGTCATCACTCAAAACAAAATGCACATGTATGGCAAATGCTAATGGGATGTGTAGGCACTGAGACTGATATGCAAATGTAAATGTGGGAAGAAAAGTGGGTGTCCATTGTGGAAAACAATATGGCAGTTCCCCCAGACAAACATCAAATTACCAAATGACTCACCAATCCCATTTCTGGGTTCCTGCCCGAAAGAACAGAAAGAGGATCCTGAGCAGGCTGACTCACAACTGTTCACAACTGCAGTCCTCACAACAGCCAGTGCGTTCATGCACAAATCCACAGGTAAGCAAGGGAACCAGATAATAGCATTCGACCTTAAGAAGGGATAGAACTTCACAGTGGGCTTGAGTATGGACCAGCCTAGGCTTTACAGTGTGTGAAGCAAGCCAGTCAGTCATAGGAGTGGGATGCGACTGTTTGATGGGTACATAGTGCCAAGAAGGATGAAAATCTGCAGAGATGGGTTTATAGCGACTTCATAACAGGAAAAATGGACTTAATATAACAGAACTCCTAAAAGTGGCTCGATCCTGAGCAATAAAATATGTGGGAGAGGAGATACATTGTGTTGTGTATCTATTGCCACTGTGATTAAAAAGATACATGACTATATATGTAAGGATGTCACTGTCTAGTTACTGGGATTTGAGTTAAATGTACACAGACGCTTTGTCATCAGTATTAGGCGAAGAAGGTTCTAGTCACTCGGTAATATCTCATGTGGAAGGGTGGCAGTGGGGGTGGGTATGCACGCACTTGTGGAGGTCAGAGTTCAGCCTCCTGTGTCACTTCCTCAGATGCCTTCCAGCTTTGCTTTCCTTTCTAAGCTTGTTAAAAGCCTGATAAAGAGACCAATTTATCATATTTTGTTCTGCTTTTTTTCCCTTTTTTTATTGGACTTCTCTGTATTTACAATTCAGGTGTTCACCCCTTCCCCCAAGTCCCATTCCCCTTTTCCCTCCCACTGCTTCCATGAAGGTGCTCCCTCTCCCAATCACCCTCTCCCACCTCAGCACCTCGGCATTCCCCTACACTGAGAAAACTAGCCTTCACTGAACCAAAGGCCTCTCCTCCCATTGATGCCAAAGAATGTTATCCTCTGCTGCATATGTACCTGGGGCCATGGGTCTCTCCATGTGTGCTCATTGGTTGGTGTTTTAGTCTTTGGGTTGTGGAGGGTTGGGTTGGTTGATAATGTTGTTTTTTTCCATGGGGTTGCAGACCTTTTCAGCTCCTTCAGTTCTTTCTCTAGCTCCTTCATTGGGGTCCCTGTATTCAGTCCGATGGTTAACTGAAAGCAGTCTTCTCTGTATCAGTATGGCTCTGAGAAGGGATTGGAGAAAAGATTATCCAGAGACTGCCTCACCTGGGGATCCATCTCATATGCAGCCACTAAACCCACAAATTATTGCTGATGCCAAGTAGTGCTTACTGGCAGGAATCTGATATGGATGCCTCCTTCCACCTTTACTTGAGACAGATTCTCTCATTGAAACAGGTTCATCAGAAGCTCCGTCTGGTAAGTTTCAGCAAACCCCAGGATCCTTCAGATACAGCCTTGCAAACACGGTGTACCACACCTGGGCTTTTTTGCATGAGTTCAGGACCCTGTACGTGCAGAGTTAGCACTTTACCAACAAAGTATCCCCTAACCTTTCTTTGGTCACACTTCAGTGGCTCCTCTGTACCAGTATGAGACTTCAACCATCTATTTCTCTCTTTTTTTTTTTTAACATATTTTTAGTCTTTTATTTGGATGTTTTATGCAAATTCAGTATTATTTTTTTTCCTTTCATTTGGTACTTTTTCTCAGAATCTTATAATAATAATGACCCAATAGAAAGCGGATACGATGCAGAAAGTGAGCACTGTCAGAGAAAAGCTTGAGCCAGTACTCACCTGCTCACGTATGTAGACCTCCTCAGCAGCCGCCTGCAGGCCTGCCCTCTGGCAGGCCGCTAGGATGGGGCATGGAGGGATGGTCAACTGCGTCCCACTTTCAGACTTCTGTAAGTACATCAGACAGTAGCTTGAAACTTGGTTCTTTCGATTTGTGAGCCTGGTGTTTCCTCCAAAAGAAATAAGCAGAAACATTTCCCCCTGAAGGCCCAGGCAGGGAACCTCACTCTTCTCTTAGAGGTGACAGCTCTGAGCCCTATGCAGATGGAGCAGCAGGGGTACAGTCTGTCCACCATAACACTCCCTTTTCACAAAGGAAAAGCTGAGGCTGATACAGCGGCAGGAGGTCCTGATCCCTTCCCTCCTCTCCCATTATACCACCAGTACCACAGGCAGTCCAAGCTGGGGACTTATTTTTCCAGATTTTCTGCTTGAGGCATAAACGCTGCAGGCACAGTATTCATAAACCACAGATTCCAGAAAGGTCTCTTAGCGGCCCCCTTTAAAGGTTTTTATTAGCATATATTAATTATGCGTAATAATGGGTTTCATCATGATATTGTCATGCGTGTATAGACTGTATTTCAATCACATTCACCCTGTTAGCCTTTGTCTCGTTCCCCTGATGATTCCCTTCCTCCTCTAACTATGATCTATTTCTGCTTCTCTCTGTCTCTCTCTGTCTCTGTCTCTGTCTCTGTCTCTCTCTCTCTCTCTCTCTCTCTCTCTCTCTCTCTCTCTCTCTCCCTCCTTCCCTCCCTCTGTCTCTCTATCTCTCTTTCTCTATTTTTCTTTCTCTCTCTTTCACGTGCATGCGTATACACACACACACACACACACACACACACATACACGAGAGAGAGAGAGAGAGAGAGAGAGAGAGAGAGAGAGAGAGAGAGAGAGAGAGAGTTTTTTAGGGTTTCTTACAGGGTGAGGGGATTGACAAGAGCATGATCAGCTGACCAGTGAAGAAAGACACCACTGAACCACTGAATAAAAATGTTTGTTCCTCCTCAGTGGCATTAACTCTAAGGGCCTCACCAGCCAGCCGCTCCCTACTCCATGATGAGAGGTTGACGGGCCTCTTCCTCTGCAGGTCACAAGAGCTGCTGAGAGCTCAAGGGTACCACAACTACCCACCTGGAAGCTGCTGATCAAACACCAGGAATAATCCGTATTCTAGGCAACATTCCTTGTAGCAAGTAGGGCCTCTCTTGTCTCATTCTCCCTGCTGAGCGCTAAGGCCCCAAGCAGATGAGCATCGGGTGGCTGGATGCTGAGCATACCTTCATATCCTAAAGCTTAGTGTCAACATTCACTTCTCTTGAGTCTCAGAAAGCAGCAGAGGCCTCCGGAAAACACCATGGGGGCAAAGCTAATAAACAGCACAAAGCTTCCTAAAAATCTGAGGTTTTGACACCAAACAATAACATTCCCAAACAGCAAAGAAATCAGAGTTTCTACAATTGAAAGATGTTACATGTGTCGTAGAAAAAAAAATGTCAATCACAGTTAACAGAGTTCATTCACTATTAATATCTTCAATATTCAAAACACAATAGTTTCAGAAACCCATTTCCACCTAAAAACCTCAACTGCAGAAAAAAAATTATTAACGTTTCACTGTGTACTTTTTTATACTTTAAGTGTTTGTGAATACGTATAATTACATACACTGGTATTTTAGAAATGTGTAACTATTCACCAAGTGAGATTTTTAAAAATTTCTTTTAAAAATGTATTCATTTGATTTTATGGTTATGAGTCTGGGTCCTGCATGACCTCTGTGGAAGAGGTGGCATGACACAGTTCCTGCCCCTGGAGCTGAGCAACCATGGAATGGGCCTCCACTAATGTCGACACTTGCTTGGGGCATGGGGTATGTTTGTATCATAATGTACATAATTTACTATATGTTTCTCCTTCAGAAAATGTTCTCTGAAAACATGAGTCCAAGAATGTATAATTTCTCAATTATGTAAAATATAAGGATGCAATATGAATTATATGAGGGTCTTTATGGACCTAAAAGAACAGTGGCAGCAGTACTATTAGCCATCTTGTCAGAAAGATAAAGGAAGGAGATAAAGAGATGTAGGGGTGGCAAGATCCTACCCACTTAAGTTTATTGTTTGTGCTTACAAAGGCAGACAGATTCCTGAGTTCAATGTCAGCCTGGGACAGAGCTACTTTAGGGCCAGTCAGGTAATCTTAAATGCCAGATCCCACCCAGCTAGCTTATTGTCTGTGCTTACAAAGGCAGATCTCTAAATTCATTGCTACCTACTTGTCTTTTCTAAGAATCAATGGACCACAGAATAGTCAAAGGGGGGAACCTAGGGTAGACAATTAATTGATACGCAAATAAAAGATAGGACATTGGTCTGCAAGAGCTAAGCTGTCTCAAGCAGAACACAAGGCTCTCGGCTTGTACCCAGAATTGACTCCCCAGCACCCAGTTCACCAGGACCCTGACCAAGCTGAGACTGGTCCTTGGCATATGAGTATTTGCTTTTATGTGTGTGTGTAGTCATGTATGTGTCTGATGAAAGCTAGACAAGGGCATCGGAGCCTCTGCAATAACACAGGGAGTTGTGAGGTAGCATGCGGGCTCTAGGAACCAAACATGGGTACTCTACAAGAGCAGCCAGTTTCTTAACCATTGACAACTCTCCAACCCAACTCACATGTTCCTTTTGGTTAAAAAAAATGCTTTATGCTTTATATCTAATCTACTTTAATTGGGTGCCTACATACATGCCAAGGTGCACATGTGGAAGTAAAGGACAACTTTCTGTATCCAGCATACTATTTTTTATTGATTCTTCACATCACACACGTCTATCTGATTTGCCTCCCAGTCCTTCCCTGCCCATCTCCAACTCCACTGCCCTTGTGACCTCCCCAACCCCAGCACGAAAAGGGTTCAATTTATTCACTGGGGTTTAGTCAACCTTTCAGTGACCTGCTTTTTAAATAGAACTGGGTCCTTCCCCTTCTCCCCTTCCTGCTGCAAGCCATGTATTATGGAGAGCCACACTTCAGCATCCCGTCACAGTTTTTAAGAGTTCTCTCAGACGGTTTCCTGTCTAGGCTGTTACTATTGGGTGCGGGTAGGTAGAGGTAGAGATTGTCACAGAAGCCTTCCATGTCCCTCTTTCTCAACCGTGCATCCGCAGTCATCCAAATCACTGCAAAAGTAGCTTATTGGTTCTTTATTTGGTCTGTGGGAACATGGATCATGGGCTTGCACATGGTTCCTAGCATCAACACAAACCACAAAGCAGGCTCCTGTATGCAGGGGTCCACAGACCCAGACATGGCTCATGGTTTGAGGACATCACAGCAGAGGAGTCACGTGTTAGATGGTCAGCTCAGCATGCTGCAGCCACTGTCAGGGAGCACAGAGATAAGTAGAGGTACCAGTTTGCCTTCTCCTTTATATTCAGCCTCAGATTCCAGTCCATGTGACAGTATTGCCCACAGCTAGGACTGGTCTTCCCATTTCAATCAGTTCAGCCTAGAACCCTCCCCTCGAGGACAAGCATGTGTTTTCCTTGTGATTCTACATCCTGAAAGTTGATGATCAACATTCACCACTTTTTCTTGGAAACATGGATTCCCTCCAAACAGTTATAGTTTGCCAGATTCAGGACAACCAATATTAGCACAAACCGTTAGCTAAGCTTCCAATCATGCTCTTCGCTCTTCCGTTCCGAAGATGCTCACTGTACCTCTCCCAGCATAGTCAGACGGAGAGCATGCTGTTAGTTACTCAGGGTATTTTATGGCAAAATTGCCAGTGTTCAGTGTGTTTTGCAGAAGACATTCCCGGGTCCTATATATTTGTGACACCCTCAGTTTCTGTTTGTTTGCTTCCCTGCTCAGGTTCAAGTTCAGTGGAGTTCTTCTGCTTTCTTTCCGACCACATTACAAAGTTAGCAATGGTTACATTTATACTCCCGATTCAATGGCATGCGATGGATTCAGATGGTTCCCTGAAGCGAGCCCGCTAGTGATGGTCAAATAATGAACTGAGCAGAGGCATCGCATAATTCGTGTTTCACATACTTTATAAATTCATCAGCTAACAGCAAGGCTCTGTTGCTGAAGACACAACTTACCTACGACATCAAGAATGAAAAAACTGAGCTGCTACCCAACTAGGAAAGTCACCCATATTAATTAATGTTCCCAGTTAGGAAAGGTGCTCATATGGCTGGAAGAGAAAGGTAATCACCAATCTCCCCCAGATATAAACTTTATGGGCTACAATGGCAACCTGACTACAAGACACGCTAATCTAATTGGTGCAAATGAGAAACACCAACCACTTCCTGTTTGTATTTAAGGTTCATCCCACAAGATAAAACCTATACCTCACACCACCACAATGGCCAAGAACCTAAGGCCAGACAGGTCTTGGGCCGAAGGGAAATCTATTCCTATTGTTCTGCTAAAGAAAAATAAAATAAAATTATTCCTAATGACATTCTGCTATACTCGTAGATCAGTGCCTGTCTTAACCCTCATCAGAGAAGCGTCTTTGTTCAGTAGATGGGAATGAACACAGAGACCAACAAGTGGGCAATGTGCACAGAGTAAGAAACCTTGGAGCATTTAGCCTTAAGTGAGATGTCGTTATCAGATCTCTTCCTTCAAGGGTCAGGGACCTATGTAAAAGAAGGTAGAAAGACTGTAAGAGCCAGAAGAGATGGATGACTTTAAAGAGGCCATGTCTCTCAGACACAAGAGTGACACGCATATGAGCCCACACAGATGATGAGAACATGCCAAGTTCAAACCACACAAAATCCCAGCATGGAGAAAGGCAAGGAGGCAGCAACCAGAACTCTATTTTCAATTGATCCCTGCTGGAAAAACCGGTTTCTATCAGGAAGTTAGACTGGACCTCTCAGCCTTACTCCAGGGCAGGTTGCATGCTCACAAGTAGCTGCCAACACAAAATGAACTCTATGGTTTTCTCTGTGCTTTTTTTTTTTCATTGTTATGGTTTAATTTTTTTATCTTTGGGGGTGTCTGTGTTTATTTCAGGGTTTGGGGTTTTTGACTAAGGGTTTGGTTCCGAGAGATTATGAGAAAGAACATGAAGCTGGGTGAATAGAGAGGTAGAGAGGATCTGGGAAGACTTGGGAGGGCAAAGAATATGATCAAAATATGACCTATGAAAATATTTAAAATTTTTTAGAATGTAATAGAAAAACGAAAAAAGGTGAATCCAACAGCCCTCAGGATATTTTGCTCCTCACTTGTAATTCGCCATCAGTCGGAAGTCATCTTATTAGATTCCACCTCAGGTCTGACTTAGTGCAGAAACGCCATACGTCAAGAGGACCCAGACGTGTCATGAAATCTGCCTCCGGAGCCTCAAAGCAACTCTATGAGCCCTGAGCAAACAAATCGCACAGTGTTTCAATAAAACTTTAAGTGCACTAGAACTTGAAGTTTGTGTTATTTTCAGGTGTCAGAGATAATTGTTTTCCTTTTGATTATTTTTCAACCATTTAAGACATATAAAAACGGGTGGTGGCTTGGATTTGAACCGTGAACTATAGTTTACTAATCCGCACATCAAAATAAACAGCATGTGAGCAAAAGCTGGCACGTACCGTGTCTGGTGGCCTTATATCTTGTCAGTGTGGGTTTTTCGACTTGCTCCGACAAAAACAAAAATTAAGCTTAAAAATTAAAACAGGCAAGTAAATAAGAGGAACCCAGTCCAATGGAATTCAAACCTGCGAGGCACTGTGCTAGGGAAGTCCCCAGGGGCCCTGATGTGCCACAGCAACTGTGATCATTTAAGAAGGAAATACTTCATTATCCAATATATGCTTTTACGTGGTCATTACATTGGTAGGTCATAAATATTAATGATCGTAGCTTCTGTACTCAATGCAGAGCTGCCAGGTACATTTTCATATCAAGCAGGTAAGTGAGGTACCCTCCGTGTGGACTGACACTTAAGTCAGCCCCAATTCCTACATGATACAGGGTCCTCTCCCAGGATGCCCTTGGCCTCCTATTCAAATCAAAGCTCTCCTGCTTAGGGTTCTGTGCCTGGCACACTTTTGCCCGTTCCTGGAGGGTAAACAGAATTACCCCAGAGAATGTAAATGAAAAAAAAAAAAATGAAAAAGATAGATAACTAACTGAAGGTGGCTTTTCCTGTATTTCCACGCCGCTGCTTCCTTCCTTCCTTCCTCTTCCGGGCCTCCTCCACCTTCTCCGCCGGCTTACTGCCACCCACAGGCTGTTTGTCCGTGTGCTTGTGCTGTTGCAGTAGAATCCAGTTTGATTGAATTCTCAGCATGAAAACAATCTTCCCTGGCAGCAAGCTTGCGTGTGAACACATCTCTTCCTCCTAGGGGCCTGATAACAACTACTCCAGGAAAGAAACGGATCCCTTTCCCGAGGCTCAGCAGCCCACGTTCTAGAAGGGATGTGCACCTTCCCTAAGGAATCGAGCACAGTGTCTACAAGCCAAGAGAAGAGAGGGGGATGACGGAGATGGAAGATGCATGAGAGAACTTTGCCCATTGGGCTCTTATTGCCTGCCTCGGACCACGGAGTCTAGCCCCAGGTGCTATTGAGGCCTCCAACACCCTGGAACCCCGCAAACTCCCACGGGTTCCGAAGTAAACGTCAATTGCTAGGCCATAAATATTTTAAGTATTACAACATCTCTATTTGACAGAACAGTGCAAGCTGTGTGTCGGGCGCTCTAGTGCCCAGGACATCCATGCCTGCCATCCACTTGATGAGAATCTAGTCTTCCAACTGGAAGTTTGGGGACTCCTTAACTTCCTTAAGCCAGATAAACAATGCTCCCCTCCAGGCTACCCACAGACTGTTCTGCCTGACCAGTTTGTACCAGTCACAGGGAATCATGTGTGCATCTCTTGCGGGCTTTCTTTTACCTCTGGAAGAGGAGGCTCTACCCTTTCTTTCCGGGTCTTGTTCCTGTGTGGAATAGATACTGTCCCAGAGAAGATGTTATGTGGGGATCTGTTGCTGTGCTGCCCAAGAGAACTGAAGAGTGGCCAGCAGGTTACTGGTGACAGGAAGCCTGGTGGCAGCATTTTATACCCCAATACTCTCTCTTATGCACAATCCGTCCGGAGTTTCCAACCTGGATAAAACCTAATATAATTTCTGAAATAGAGCCTTAAAGGAAATCAGAGTTGGCAAGATGGTTCAGAGGGTGAATCCCAATCAGGACAACTTGAGTTTCATTCCCAGAAGCAGATTTTTGACAGAGAGAACCAATTCCTGCAGGGTGTCTTTTGACCTGCCTATACACAGGCACACTCAGTAAATACGGAAAATAATTTTTAAAAGTATATAATTTAAAGTCAGATTTAAAAACACCAAGACCACACTTATTATATGGCAGATGTAAGACTTGGAGCCCAGCCTTTGTGCAGAACAGCCCACATCTGCTCATCCGCTCCAGCAAGCTCTGAGTACCACTGTGGCAGGCTCTTCTGTCCCAGACTCATAGGCAGATAGCAGTCCTTGAGTATTAACAGAAGCAGAGACGCTGGGAAGGAGAGGCATATGCCTAGAATTCTTGCATGTGGGAGGTAAAGACGGAAAGAACAAGAGCTAAAGGCCACTGCAGGTTACAGTAAAAACCAGGCCAGCCTGGGCTACATGGCACCAAGTGTCAAAATGATAAACTTTAATAATTAATTAGATAAACGACAGAAATGGACTCGTACTAACTTGTGCATAAAGCATTTATTGCCGGACTGCTGAGAGCTCATAAAATATATGAGGCTAAGGAAATCCACAGCCTGCTAAGGAAATGAGATTCCTGAGTAACATAAAACCAGGCCAGCAAGATACACAAACTAGCTGGAGAATGGTTAGCTGAAGTTCCCAGTATTAGGGGGTGTGACACTTACCTTAAACATCCTACAAGGCCGTTCGACATCTGAAAATGACAGTGACTTTGAAGAGACTCAGAGCCCAATTATATGCTATCTCAGCCCCTAAATAGCCATTTCTTTACCATCTCTGCATTTGGCCTAGTGACCTTGTGATCACTGAGTAAAACCCCTTTGTAATGTACAAACAGAGCCCTGACTCCCGCCAACACTAACCTAATGATGTCATCTCATCAGAGAGCATCTGAGGCCTACAGTAGAGTTCTCCTGTCTTCACTGCAGCCCACCTACACTATGTTTCTGTCAATGTGTCTTGCGTACTTATGATTTCCTTTGATGTTGCTATGAAAAAAAAAAAATCACAAAACTGTTATGATGTTAGAACATGTAAATTTAGATAAAGGCCGGCCCATGGTCACTCAGCTTTGGCTCCAGGATAAACCATCTCTTATGTCCTTTGATGTGAGAGCTATGTATTTTCTAGCAATGGTTCTTGCATCTGTGAGCTGCCTTTCAAGACTGCGCCTGAGCAAACAGAGTGCTAACTCTGCTCCAGCTGGCTGAAGTTAGGGAAGACCAGGCACTTCAGCTTCAGCCAAGGAGAGGAGCTGCCAACCCCCAAGGCTGCACACAGTGTGGCAGAAAATCCTTCAGAAGGAGTTGGAGGAGTGACTGAGGAAGAAATTCTGGGATGTGATTAACGAAAGCATCGCTGGTGGTTGATATTGTTTGTGCAGAAAATGAAAAGAAAGGGAGTCTGTTGATGTTGGTTGTTTTTTGTAAATAGAGCCATTGTAGTCAGCAAAGCAGTCGGCTGCATTTAAACTTCAAGTGCTCTAAAATTCACGCATAAAGGACTGAGGTGTACCAAGTTTCAGGATGCTGTCCCTTGAGCTTCCTGCAACTTATTCCCTTCCCTTCTTCCTTCCTGTCTTTCTTCCTCTCTAGTTGCCCAGACTAGCCTTCAATTCACAGCAATCCTTCAGTCTTAGTCTCCCAAATGCCACAGGCCTGTGGCAACAAGCCTGATCCAGCCTCTCTTCCTTCATTTATTTTTTTCCAGCTTTATTAAGGACAGGTAATTGGTGCTTTCTTAAAATGTATATGCATCCCATTATATAGAAGATTAACTAAATTCATGGCTCATAAAGGGGTGCTGTGTCTCGGTTTCCTCCCAGATCAAAGCCTTCTTTCTTGGAGAGAAAAGTCTTCAAATGAGATATTAATGGGGAAAGTGCAATACTGCAGAGAAGCCCCTCCAGGCAGGAAGTAAACAATTCAAAAGAAAATCTACAGGAAGTCCCTGAACCTGACTGGATTCATGAGACTCCTCCATTCCCAAGAGTTTATAAACAGAAAACACTAATGACAGTCACTCTCAGAACCCAGCCAAGCATCCTGGAAGAAGCAGAGAGCAGCCACACTGCCTAGAAGGAACACAGTCTGAGCTGCCTGGAAGTACAGGCAAGCTGAGTCGTCAGGAAGAAACACACCCTAACTTGCTGAGCTGCCTGCAGGCTGTGCAGTGAGTTCCCTGTCCCCAGCTTTTGTGATGTATCACCCACGCTGAGTTGGGTTTTGGTAGTACAACTCTCTTAGAGTCTTTTATACCCCTGTAAGTAATTCCCCATTGATATCCCTGTATGTAATCCCAATAAAACTCATTGGTTTGTCACACTGAGCTGCGGTCGTACAGTTTCTTTGGTCTGTCATTGATTCTCCATCTGGGGTAAGTAGACCTTTGTTCATGTCTCCCAGGAAAAGTCTGTCACACAATCAGAAGAAAGCAGTAAGATTTGGAGCATGTGGACTAAACATCAAAGAGGGTTACATTCATGAAATATGCATAAAGTTCTCATCATCTGAAACAGCCAGATTTACAGGGAAAGGGGAGTTAAGATAGGAAGTTTCATGTTTCCATGTAAACAGAGCTGAAGAGACTCTAAAGATAGAGCATAGAGTAGGGCAGATGAGGTCCTGGACTTGTAGACAGAAGAGTAGATGTCAAACTCCATTAGAGTTTGCTTCTTTGCTCTGTAGTCCATGATTTTTCTACGAGAGAAAGAAAGAAGAAATCTTTCATTTGGGAGTGACTCCTGACAAAGGAGAGCTGGAAGCTTAGCTTAGAGCCGTAAATCAAAACTAAGCAAGGCAGGAGAAGACGTGAAGACTAAACCGGGAGGTGACATCCTTAAGTAAAACTCCCAGCGAAGCAGGTAGGCTTTAGATATTCCAGCTCAGTGTTCTCCTCCAAAAACTGGGAAACTGTCGTGGCTGAAGGAAAGGCAGGATGGAATTTGAGACCAGGGCTCTGTGTGACACCCAGAATGATTTTTGGAATTCATTCAGGGTTTACAAGACAGATAGCTGGATCAAGAGTTTCCCATATATAGATTCGAATGAAGAGATTATCTGACTGTAATGAATAAAACAGGAGAAAGCCCAAATCAATCTTTCTAACAAGATTCTCCATGTGGCTCTCAAGTTTTTGCGGTCTCTCAAATGTTTATCTGGAGCTTTTGTTCCTGGAGATGTGTAAACTCAGTTTCCTGCTGGAGGTTTTCATTTCCTGCTCAATATTCTCTTCTCTAAAGTTGGGCTGATTTCTTAGCTGATGTCATTGAGGATGTTGCCTCAGACATGGGCTCCCCACAGTCCTCCCCAAACTCAGACTCACTGTGGAGTTAGACACTCTCTTCAGAAAGGCTAAAAACAAAGTATGAACAAAAATGCAAACAAACAAACACGGCTCTAGAATCATCATGACAGACCGTGGTTCTCACTACATAATCAATATCGGGAGACATCAAATTCATTGAAGCTGAAGTTACAGGAAATTGTAAGCTAGAAGCTGAACTCAAGTTCTCTGGAAGAGTAGCAAATCCTCGTAACTACTGAGTCATCAGTGAAGTCTTAGAGAAATTTAATTTTTTTTATTCACTGTTTAAAAAACTTTTTTTTGGAAATTTAGTTTTTAAGAGCCCAACTCTTAAGTGGAACCTAACTTTATTGTACTTCTAAAATCTACTAGCAAGGAGACATCAAACCAGATAGTCAGTCTCTCCAGGTTTTGGAATACTCAACTGAAAGATAAACTATACACATCTCAATCCTCTGTGGATATTATGGGCATGTGGTATGATATGCATGTAAATTATAGAGATTAGCTCTTGTGCATAATATTTTATAATACATAGTCTCTTAGCAACTTTTTCTGTTGCTCTGAAATATCCTGACAAGTGCAACTTTAATGGAGAAGGGGTTTATTTCCGCTCACAGTTCAAGAATGCAGTTCATTATAGAAGGGAAGCCATGGAAGCAGGAGTTTGAGGCAGTTGGTTACATTGTATCTGAAGTCAGAAAACAAAGAATGATAAGCACTTGAATTCAGCCTAGGGAATGGTGCCACCAACAGTGGGTTAGTCTTCCTGCTTCAAGCAACCAATGCCCAGAGGCCTGTTGCCCAGGTGATTCTAGAGAACATCAGGTTGATAGTTGAAATTAATCAGTATGAATGGTAAGCTACAACGAATCTGCCACCTTAAATATTTTCACAAGGAAACTGAGTTTCTGAGAACAAGTGGTTTCCAAGGCATCAGAGCTGCAAGTGTCAACGCCAAGATCCCAGCACAAGTCTATGCAAGCTCAATGTTCTTTCCAGGATTCAAACTGAGTGAGCAAAGTTGAACCCTATCCATCTCTACAATGAACAGCCTGTCCCCTTGCAGGTGCTGTTGGGTACAAGTTAGTTAATAGATTGTAGACACTCAGCTACCATAGTCACTTAATTTATTAGATGTCCTGGTTTCCCCTGTGGGTTGTTACTTATACCTCAGAGAGTCATCTATCTTAACTCTGTGCTTTTACAAAAAGGAGCTGTACAAGAGACAAGCCATTGAGATAAATACCAGAGGACAGGAGTAAGCTGACCTCATGCAAAAAAAAAAAAAAAAAAAAAAAAAAAAAAAAAAAAAAGCATCTTAATAAAAGCAATAGGAGCAAGCTGAAAGAGAGAGTGCATCTCTGTTTAGACTATGAATCATCCTCCCAGCAGGGATTTTTCTGCTCTTACTTTTTTTTATATATATTCATTACAATAAAGGCAAGTCAGAATTAAACACATTATCATTCATTACTTATTTCAAATATGCATATCTATAGGCAGGTCAGCAGTGAGTATTCCTAAAAGGTAAACTTGAAGTGAGAAGCTACTTTCCCTGATGGAATTACACAGGAGAGTGTGTGATAAATAAGTCCAGTTGTCTGTAGAAGGAATTGCCTGCCTGAAGAGATCATGTGTAGTCATCACAAGATGTGGCTTATTATTTAGAAACGCCTGCAGTTCCCTATATCTAGTGTAAAGAATAGCTCAGCATTGGGAGATGAAGGGTGAGGCTAATTTAGGCAGCAGCCACCATGCTGGATGCTGTCATGTGTCATTTGTTCTCAGAATTTCTACTACAGCAACTTGATTAGAGTTCCACTTCACAGGTAGAAGGGAGGGCTGAAAACACATGACAGTGACACTATTTGTCCAGGAGCTCAGAGATGAAATTTGAGTCAAACTCCAGCCCCAGCCATATCCTTTTCCCACAGAGAAGAACTTGAATATCAATGACATGTTCCAATCCCCAGAATAAAAACTTCTCTGTGAAACTGGAGACTTTAGGTGAGGTAAGTCTCTCCCTGAGCACCCAGCAACAGTACAGCCCTCCTCTAGAACACAGCACTCCACAGGTCTCCCTCAGCATGATTGACACCAGCCCTTTAATGCTCTTCTTTTGATATAAATCAGTCAATGCTCAGTCTGATTCATCCACTATCTTCTTGCTAACTTGATCTCCAATAGTCATTCCCTGGCCTCTGTAGGTACCCAGGGAACAAAGTTTCTGGGCCTTGGAGAGACTGGGACTAATCTGTCTGTTATATCTTCCCCTGTGACCCTGAGGCAGGTTTCAACACTATGAATGTAACACTTGCAAGTGTCTGGCAGTATCTCTGTGAAACCTGTCTCCCAGGTTAAACTCAGACCTCCAATGCTGGAGCACCTGGCATTATCCCAACAGCTCTCAAGATAATCCAACTTGCAATTGTTAAGTACGTCTGTGCCCAGATGTTAAACTAAACACAAAGGGTTAGACTGGAACTCAAAGATGACAATAAGATCTACCTCTGCTCTCAGGGAAAACTATGTCACAGAGAGGCTCAGTATTTCACCACAAGATAAAAAGTCATCGGAACACCTCGTTAGCAGTCTGTTTCTCTGGGGAACACAACTTAAGAGATACAGAGCTCCAAGAAGGCATGTAAAGATGAGTACCAAAAGAAGAAAATGTCCCCTTGATGTCCAAACAGAAGCAGATGCTGCTCATTCAGTCTCATTTTACACCCAAAGCAGGATGGGCCCCTCAGAACTGCTGGAATGGGTGTATAGAATTCCCTGGTACCTTGGCGGTTCTCAGGCCCTGAGGGTTCTAGCTGTCTGTCTCCTTCTGCCTTGCTGGGTCTCCTGTCTCATACCCAATGACCAGAATTTTCAGCGTACAAAACAGGAAAAAAAAAGCACTTTTATTTTATGTCCCCAAAACATTGCCCCTTAAATGCCCTAGAACATACATGGTAAAGACTGAAGCTTGTTTCGAGTTTGTCACACCTGAAACAACGATGCCCCACAGGTGCGATCTGTCCCTACCCTATCAGTCCCTCAGACTCACGGCAGAACGGCAGGCTAACCCCCCAGTTCCTGGAAAGGTAGGTGGGCTGAGCACTGGATGAGAAAACACTCACTCAGCTCTGGATTGCATTCTGCTCTCTCACAACTAGCAGCATGAGAAGCCATACGCTGAACTGTATTCCTGGCTAATAACCAGCAAGGAGGAAATGAGCCCGTGTATGAATTATCCTGTTGATGTTCTGCGGTTTGCAGATCCAAGTGTTATTTTAAGTACTCTCTCTGCCAAAATAATCACCTCCCATCACTGATGCTTCATTTTGAAGGAACCTTGGAACTGGTATTCACACGTCCTTCTTTAAATCTACAAATCTGCTTTCAACCTACTAAGCTTAATTTTGCAGCAGTGGTTAATGTCCAAGAATTCTTGAGCATCAGGTATCCTAAAGAGGAGGGAGAAATGTATTTTTTACTGGCCCTTATGGCGAGAAAACATAAAAGTTGCAATGCTTTTACTTGAAGAATAGTCAATATCTTTGAAAGTGCATCAAATATTATTTTGGCATAAAATTTGATAAGCCAGTTCAGACACATTACTGGAAAGTTCTTTGAAATGGGGATGGATGCTAAGTAGGAAACAGAACATTGTCATCAAGGAAAAAGTTAAAAATCGAAGGTAAAAGGAAGGCTTTGGCTGGCTCTGTTTTCTCCTTTCTGTCTCAGGTCCTCATTATGGCGAGCTCATTTCACAGCTTCTGAACCACACAATTTCTGTTATTTGCTCAGTGTACAAACCTAAAGACCCTGAATCTTTCTTTCCATATGACTTCAAAGCACTCATATTTACAAAGGAGGAAATGATTGTGAGATAGGCGTACACAGGAAGAAAACTCCACAAATATGTGAGCCAAATTATACCAGAAAAGAAGACTTAGGAACCCACATTCCCAGTTATCTTTAAAATCTGTTAGGAAATCTCCCCAAGTGTTCTGGGTCTAACTTTGAACCCAAAGCTATGAAAAGTCAACTTAGCAATGAAATCATTCTGTTCTTCCTCTCTGACTAAATACAGCAAATTAACAAAAATCTACCATGGCTTCTGATCTATAGAGACATTAAATTCCAATGCCTTTAATTTGACTGGTTGGATGGTTAGTGGGTATGTTTCTTTTGAGACTGAGATTCATGTAGTCTAAGTGGGTGTTAACTTCTGAAGGGGAGGCTAGCCTTGAACTCTTGATCCTCTTAGATTCACCTCCCAAGTGCCAGGATAACAGGGCTACACTGCCACAGCCAGCTTTTGTTGTCTGCTGTAATACTGCCTCCCACCAAAAATTAGACATAGTACTACCTGAGGACCTAGCAATATCACTCCTGAATATCCTGAACATATACTCAAAAGACACTCCAACATACAACAAGGACACATGCTCTACTATGTTCATAGCAGCCTTATTTATAACAGCCAGAAGCTGGAAAGAACCCAGATGTCCTTCAACAGAAGAATGGATACAGAAAACGTGGTACATTTACACAATGGAGTACTACTCAGCTATTAGAAACAATGACTTCATAAAATTCTTAGACAAATGGATGGAACTATAAAATATCATCCTGAGTGAGGTAACCCAGTCACAAGAAAACACACATGGTATATACTCACTCATAAGTGGATATTAACCCAAAAGCTTGGATCACCCAAGATACAATTCATAGACCACATGAAGCTCAAGAAGAAGGAAGACCAAAGTATGAAGCTTCAGTTCTTCTTAGAACAGGGACCAAAAATATTCTCAGGAGGAAATATGGAGACAAAGTTTGGAGCAGGGAATGAAGGAAAGGCCATCCAGAGTCTACCACACCTGGGGATTCAGCCCATATGCAGTCACCAAACCAGACAACAGTGCTGAGGGGGTGGGTGAGTGGGTAAACACCCTCATAGATGCAGGGGGAGGGGCAATGGGATAAGGGATATGGAGGGGAATCCAGGAAAGGGAATAATATTCGAAATGTAAGTAAAACATATTCAATAAAACCAGTAAAAAATCCATTAAAAAAATACTGCCTCCCACATGATACACACAAATCCTCCTCTGTAGGCAAACATGGCTAGTGCCCCATCTCTGCAACTCCTCATCTGCTGCTGATGCATACATATATTTATGAATATGTTTGAAACATCTAGTCTGTCTGCTGCCTAGCTAAGCAAGCAGGATAAAAATAAACAAAACAACCCTGAACTGTATGCCCTGTATTCTAATGTTTTGTATAGATCTACTCCCCGTGCAGAATCTACATACCACATGTCTGCATACAGTAACCAAGAACACACACACACACACACACACACACACACACACTAATGAGGTCCCTTTAGGGTCTTAGGGTTGAGATAAAAACCTGGAAGGGTCAGGCTACAAAACACATCTCTCTCTCTCTCTCTCTCTCTCTCTCTCTCTCTCTCTCTCTCTCTCTCTCTCACGCACACACACACACACACACACACACACACACACACACACACACCGATGTTATTCCTCCAATATTTACTCAAAGGGGTCTATTGACCCAGATTCAGGAGGCTTACAGAGCACCAACGAGATGCAAGTATCACCCCCTGATTTTCTTTGCTCACAAGAACCCTATTTGTTCTTTCTCCAACTCTGAGGGGCAGACTGTATCTGGAGGTGGAAAAGAGAGCAGCAGTTAGTCACAAGTGAGGAAGTTCTTAAACTGTCCTGCACTGGCCACAGACACAAGGACGACAAGAGTGTGTGCAAAAACAAGGGATTAGATGCAGTGTGGGTCTGTCTGTGAGATGTGCAGGCCAGACAGAGTCCTCCCAAGAGAGCCCCAGATGCACCTGTGCCAGGATCCCGATGTCACCTTCTTGCACAGCTGTCAGAGAGGAAAGGCGAGAACAAGACTGTTGCGGGAGGAAATGCTTTGTGGATTCCAGGTGTTCACATCAAACTAGTCATTGCTGTCACTGCAGCATCTTCTCAGTCTTGTCCCCCACTTCTCCCCCACGCTCAGCTCCCCATGGTGTCATCTACAGCCTGTTTTCTGCAGCATTGCATGGGGCCCCACTCTGCACATTCCCCTGCCCACCTCTGTGGATAGCAGAGGACAAACACAGATGCACAAATTCTGCAGCCAGGCCACTTGGATATGCATGCCCAGGACTGCAAACCACTAAGCCACTGGTGTCATGGTTTCCTTGGTTATAACTGAAACTAACAATGGCATCTCATCCCAGAGACTGCATGAGGATGCAGAGAGTAGCCACAGCTTAGAGGAGCATCAGGTCCTTGCAGGCATCCCTGGGCAAGATCTCCTCTCATTAGCCTGTGGACTGTCCACCAGGAAGTTCTGCTGCCGTGCCCTCTCTTTCCCTATTCCTCCATTGTGTGTTGGGTGTTAGTATCCTTCTTCAGTCTGTGAACTTCTCAAGAAGAGAAACTGGCTTCGCTGTCTAAGGAGCTTCATCCTGGGTCTGGCAAACAGCACGCAGCAGATATGCTAATGAGTAAATGAAGTCAGAGTGGGGAGCAGGTGAGTGACCATAGACAAGGTTTCTTTCCATTTACTCAGCCAAACCTTGCTCCCCTCGTTGAACAATTGAAGACACAGACTGATTCAGCTCCTGGGTGTATTCTTCTAGGGAACAAGTATACTATGTCTGTCATGCTGCTACCCAAGTGAGAGTCAGTCAGTCAACTCCTTCCTTCTCAGACAGAGTCTGGCTATAAGTACAATGCTCAGAGCAAATGCATTAGAAATGCATCCCAGGAAGTAGAGTATAGCTGCTTTAAGCCTAAGAAGTGTATGTCTAATTGAACAATTGCCCTCTCTGCAGCAAGCCTTCAAAAGAGGCAGAGCAGGGTGATAAAGCCCTTCAGATACAGAACAAAGTGTCACCTGTTGGTTACGCCAATGCTGTCAGGGGGCCTGTTCTACTTCAGACATCTAACTTGATTTAAAACATCTACCTTGTGGGGAGCAAGAGAAAATGTTACAAAACACAATCAGGATATTGTTCCTCACATTAAGTTCATTGAGGGTCATCTATACACAGGAAGTTAGTCACAGGTACACACTCATGGTGGCTGTTTCTCTACCAACATCTCCAGAGTATGGCATGGATTTGCATGTGTGTTTTTCACAGAATCACCCATTTCTTCCTAGTACAGCTTTGAGCAGCAAAGAGTCTTGTGCATTGGAGCAAGAAGACATTGTGCCTTTATTTCCCAACCAGCCATTCTAAGTCAAGGTCCCCCCAACACATAATGAAAATATTAATCTGTTGAGTGAATTAAAATCTACTGAATGTTATATTCTACGAACAAGAACATCTTAAGAAAGCTTGCTTTTTTATGTTCATGTGCACCACACAGACCGAATAAAATCAACGTTCTTATATAGAAATCCAGCACCAAGACGTATCTTCTGGCCTTTCTCATCACACATCTTCCCTCAGCCAGATGGCCACCTCTCCCCCAGCAACTGTCAGTCAAGGTTGTTCAGGGCCAGATGATCCTAATGAGGAGGCCCAAGTCTAAGGCAGTTGCTTCAAGGAAGAGGTAGGCTTTCAAAAAGTCTAGAGAATCAGTCACATAAGGTCAACTGATGTGGCCAGCATAGGACTCACCATACAGAGACCAGAGATGTTAATGACAATTCCTGGCAGTAACTGAGTGAAAAATGACTTCTCGGTGTCTCTGCTTTATCTGCACATCTCTAACACAATGGCCACAAAACAATGACAACCACAACAGTATTTAAAACAACAGCAACAGTATAATTCAGTAGCCAGTGACTGAGCCGAAGCTCAGCCAGGCTAACCTATGAGAGAATACAAGCCTGCCCTGCACTAGATACAACACATTCTCACATTGTAGCTCTTAGACCAGTTCTTACCTCTGCAGAGTCAGACTAAACGGGATATGGGAGTGCAGCTGTATCCCTTAGATGGAAGGGAAAGAGTAGAAAGAAATCTTGCTGTATAGATAATGCCACTTTCATTTGAAGGATCTGGAGACTTGGAAAAGCTGAGTAACTTAGCCAAGATTAAGATAATTATAGCCAGGCTTGGTGATTTATGCCTATAATTCCAGCGCCCATAAGAGTGGTAGTTTACGCCTGGATAATCTCGGCGTCTGGGGGTGGAGACTGGAGCACAAGAAGTTCGGGACCAGTCAGGCTACCCAGTGAGATTAGAATTCGCATGGACTAGAGGAGTACTTGACTCGGAGAAGAGAAAGAACGGAAGGCAATGGCGGAGGTAGCAGCAATGTGGACTTAGTAAACCACAGGAAATAGTCTGACCTCAAGCCAAACTTCCGGCGCACTGTCTGCCCTCATTCGGTTCCCCACTGTGCCGAATGAAGGCATCATCGCAAATATGCCATTCCCCCAACAGTCATCAAGCTAAGAGAAACTTCTGGGAAAGTAAATTAGCCCACAAATATCATCAGGACCACTACAGGGAGATCGGCACTTTGCACATCTAATGCATGTGTTTATGTAAATGGCGGTGAACAAGGCTGATTTACATCGGTGTCAGCACGAGTTTTGCTTGACTTTGCATAATGAATCTTAACCTTCAACTGTGGGTAGGTGAAATTTAGATGCAAAAGTCAAAGTGATGGAGGGACGCGCGTGCGCGCCTGAAGAAAGGAAGCAACCAGCTCTGAGACCCGAGAAGAAAGTGGGGTAGAGGATCTTCAGATCCTAGGGAGATGAAGATGAGAAGGCAGGTGGAGGTGGCTACCCCTGGAGCGGCTGATGTCTGGGTTCAATCATTTCCGAGGTTCCTTCTCACCCTGCAGCCTACCATACCGCTCTATCAGAGAAGCCATGATGGCTGAGCAGGGGACCCCTGAAGTGAGACTTCAAAGAACCCCTAAATCTCATCCTGGGCTCAAAGAGCCAAGCGGGCGGCTCCGCAACTCGGAATATAAGCAGCAAACTGGAAGCAGTGCCCACGCCATATGGTTCAAGAAAAGAGCAAATCAGTTAACCATTCTTTCCCAAACGAGAGAAGGAATCAGCCCAGCTCAGTTCAGATTTAGTCCTGTGTACCAAACTCTTAGACCCTAAGAGTTATTCTCAGAATAACTGCAGGATACCCTCCCTTGCTTTTCTTTGCAAGCCGTGCATATGTTCACACGTGTGCAGCTTATGTGTAGAACTCAGAAGCTGACACCGGCCTCTTCCTCGAGCACTTCCACCTGACAAATTGAGGCGGACTCTCTCCCACAGTTTGACAGTTTAGCCTAGCCTAGCTAGCCATCTTGCCCTGGGGATCCCTATGTCCATCTCCCAGGGGCTGGGATTTCAGGTGGCCCGTTATGCCCACCCACCATTTATGTGGTTCTGGAGGGGGTTCAGGGTGTGAACTTACACAGCAAAGACTTTGAACACTAGGCCATTTCCCCAGAGTCAATAAAGAGATTTTTGTGTGACCGCTATGTATGCTCTGTGAAGTGGGGGCTCAGTCTCTTCAGAAGGCATGGTGACTTTTCATGGTGTACCCTCTCATCTAATGATGCCTGAGCCAGTAGCAGTGCACGGCTATAGACCATGTGACCAAAACGGTGCTGCGTTCTGTGGCTCATTTCCCACTGAGAGACACTAGCCTTCCCCCACAGGTAAGAACACTAAGCCCTGGAGGTTCAGTACCACAAAAGCAGTACTAGCTCTCAGTCTTACATTGAAGCTGGTAGATTCGGCCACCACAGCATCTGCTGTCATCATAAGAATAGACTCGTTACACGTGCTCTCTCTACTTAAGATGATTTTAAATGCCATTAACAATAAACTGTAACACAGCACGAGGGAAAAAAAAAAACGAAATTCCTCCTATCTAAAGCGCACTTGTCACTTATAAGCAATTCTTAAAAGAGACGGTTTAAGCCTCATTAGAGGAAGATTTATTTAATATATTACTTTGGTACATTAAAGTGGAAAAATAAAACCAAGAGATTTTTTTAAGCCTTCTTCAGATGTAGCCCAGCTTTTCTAAAATGCATCTTTCTCAGAGATATTAATGGTAATGTACACCTCCCCACCTAACTCTGTCATCTGCCTTGTTTAAAGAACTAAGACTGAGCTTTTTAAAAGAATTCATGATCCAATTAAAAGCTATTGTTACTAGGCATGTAATCCTGTTGTGTAGTTAGGAAAGACTCATCTGCTTCTGATCCTGCCTCTAACTACACCTGGGGGGTTGTTTGTGTCCTTGTGTCTTTGTGCCTTTGTTTTATTTTCCCCTTCCTCAACAACCCTTTGGATTTTAAGACTTAAAACCCCAAGGGGCTAGACCTGGATCTTTCTAGCAGTGTATTGCTTTGCCTGCTAGGAAAGCGGCCACAACAAGTCCGCTACCTGCCCCCGTGGTGGGAGTAAGACAGCGCCATTCAGAATTAAACGGATGGTTACAGAACTCGTTAAAATATACTCATGAGGTTCCCCCAAAAACCTGCAAAGAACTCAAAAGCAAAGCTGGGGGAAATCGGAACGACCAAAATAAAGCCGAGGCATGAGAGCAACTGGGTTAAAGCATGTATCCTGTGCTTTCCTAGCTCTGGGGTGGCACCTGCCCTGCCTTTAAAAAGCTGCAAAGAGAGAGTTCGTCAATGTACTGTCATTCTGACCGTCTGCGTTTTCTAAATTCGTGGTTCGGTGTTTTCTCGCCCCGCTCAGGCTCACTTACTCCCTGGTCCTGTCTGTGCTCTCACACCTCTATCCCACAGCTCTGTGTCACAGGAACCTGCAGGCACTAGCTGCAGCCGGCTTCCCCTTGCACTCCAGTGCAGTTGGCACGTGGCGTTGTCTTTGCCATTTCCAAAGCATAGCACCTCCATCTAGTGGCGCAGTTCAGAACTGCCGACTCGTTCTGGTGTCCCTGAGGGTTTTGGCCATGTACGGGTCTTGTTATTAGATCACAGACCCTCCCTCAGGTTGGGGATTCTGTGAAGAAGACAATATATAGTTAAACCACAAATACATAATCAGTAAATATATAAACAAAATATATACTCAAAACCTCAAAATTCTTATTAATAGTAGCTATATGTCTTGTACAATTTCACAGCGTATTTTTAACTTTTGCAATTATCTGGGGGCTGTTGCAAGACCACACATGTTTTACATACAGACGATGTATTTCAGGGGCAAGTTATGTCTTTATTAGAATTACACTGGGGGTGTGCATACTGATCTATGACTCTCCTGCCCTAATTGAATGATTTTACAAATTAGTCGGAGATAGATCCTGGATTTACTGCCCTTCTATTACTTATCTCTTAATGAATGTTTAGAAAATTTTAACTGGATGGGATTCACAAAAAAAGCCATTTTACCGTTAATCCTTTCTTGTGCTAGATGCATCCTGGTATCCTACCAAGTTACATGGATGGGATCGTTTATAAAACATGACAGATGCCGAGGGACTCTCTGAAAAGTTAAACCACTTGTCACCGGGATTCTTTTTACTTAAGTCTTCAGCTTCCTGTATCTTTGAGACTATAAATTACATCTTTAAGTTATTTCCCTGTCTTGTTTCTACAAAGGACACCAACGGCAGTGCTAAAAGTCTCATCTAAAACTCTGCTTGCTCAGAGTCTCCCATTATGATTGCCCCGTTTCTACACTGTCGAGGGAGCTAGGAGGCATGCTTGTCTTGTGTCAGCTCAAGACTCCAATCACTTCTGCATGCTCCCACCGGCATGGTGGTCTGAAAGTCACCAGGGTGAGCGATTGATATTGGGAACAAGTATTCCCAATAACAAGCTGAGAATGCAGCCGTTAGTATCTGGCTTCCTTAGCATGAATGAAGACCTGGTTTCATCCCAAGCACCTCGTAAAACAGGCATGATGACATACACCTGTAATCTCAGCCTTCGGGAGGCGAAGGATAGGCAGTTCAAAGCCATCTTTAGCTATGTAAGGGCGGCCTGAGCTACCTGAAACTTGGTCTCAAAAGCCGGTGGGGGGGGGTGTTCAAAATTCAGACACTAGGCAAGATGTGAGCTTCCTAACGTGTTTCTTCCTTATCAGAAGTGGTAAGGGCCCGTGGAGTGATTTTAAATGTCTGCTATTGAGTCGCAATTGCAGATTTGTAAAGGTGTGTGTTAATGTATAGATTTCCCAACAGAAGGGAAACTTCGTGAGGAAAAGATGACCACCAAACTGTTCGTGGGTGTGCTGTGCACAGACACAGTCATAGCTGTACGTAGCTTTTACGCATTCCAGCTCCACTTAGCTCACTGTATAATGGACAATTTAACAAGTTATATTTACTGGTAAACCTGTGGCCCTTTACGTATGTTCTTTAATTTCTTGTGCTTATGTGGGCAGACGTCTGGGATAATAAATTCAGCCAACCCTGGCTGTAGCATCCGGTCTTGGTAAGTCATCTGACCTGTCTGATTCCTGTTTGACCATCTATGTAGTCAGTGAGTATCATGCCTCAGTGAGGGTTTGCTGAGGGGTTACATGTAAATATGCTGACCACAGACCCTGTCTTACAGTGAACACATTCAATACCCTGACTGAGATCTATTCTGATTGCCCATTCAATGCACCCCAACAGGAGAGCCTGGCCCGTCAGGATGGCTTGTTCTCGATTCTGCGGTAAGCAGGTGTCTGTGTTCTTGAAATGAACATGGTACCACTCATGTCTCGCTGCTTCTCTGTTCCACGCCCGGCAGTGACTCTGTTCCACTCTAGGTTCTCTTGCTGTCTTCTCTGACTGGGGGCTTGTCTCTTAGCCATGCGGTTGGCTCTGCTTGTTAATCAGCTCTCGCCCCTATGCTACTCCAATCCAATGTCCCGGACTCTATCAGAAAACTCTCTTCATCTCCTATGTGCGAACATCACCTTGTTTGTTGTGAAGTGAAGCCTATGTTAATTGCTCTATTTCAGTTGCAGGCCCCTCCCCTCACTCTGCCACACCCACCCCTTAACCACCTCCTCTGCTTAAATATTTTGCATAGGGTTTTTCTTTAACTCATGTATTATTTTCCATTTATATCTTTCCATTGATGAAATATGTCTCTCGGCTAAGATATAACTTCCAGAAAGATAAAAATTAATTCTAGCCAGCCCAGGCAACTGGCGCACCATACTAATTATTTAGGCAACTGAGGCAGAAAACCCACAATCTCAAGGCCATCCTAGGCAATTTGAGATCTTCTCTTGGACTTTCAAAAAGAGGAAAGGAGACACGGTTCAACAGTTAGGATCACTCACACTTTCTGCACTGGACCAAATTCTATTCCTGGCATCCAGAGGACAACTGGGAAAGTTCCAGAGTATCCAGTGTCATTTTCTACCTCCACAGGCAGCTGCACACACACACACACACACACACACACACACACACACACACACTGCACATAAACCCACAAAGCTGGACATACATACAAATGAATACAAATAAATAAGAATTTTTACACGAGACTAAATGTCTAGTACAGTGTTATAGTACTGGTCTTAGTTAGGGTTTTACTGCTATGAAAAGACACCATGACCAAGGCAACTCTTACAAAAGACAACATTTAATTGGGGCTGGCTTACAGGTTCCAAGGTTCAGTTCATTATCATCAAGGCAGGAACATAGCAGTGTCCAGGCAGGCATGGTGCAGGAGAAGTTCTACATCTTCATCTGAAGGCCACTAGGAGAACATTGTCTTCCAGTCAGCTAGGACAAGTGTATTAAAGCTCACACCCACAGTGACACACCTACTCAAACCAGTCCATGCCTCCTAATAGTGCCACTCCCTGGACCAAGCATATATAAACGGTGCTGGCCTGGCATACATGAGGCCCTGGGTTAAATACCAATATGGAAAAATAATTGGATGAATGAATGTATAGTCACAGTAACCAGAAACTAACCAGTACATATATGTGCACCAAAAAAAGAAGAAGTATTTCCAGAACAAATGATAAATGATGTCATGGATTGCTGGTGCCAGTCTTTTCCGGTTTGCACGGTCTTCCTGTTACTTTTCTGTTACAGTAATAAGACACCATGACCAAGGCAATTTCTAAAAGAAAGTGTTTATTTGGAGCTCATAGTTATAGGGTTTGAGTGCACGCCCATCACGGCAGGGAGCATGGCCCTGGAACACTAGCTGAGAGTTCAGATCTTAAGACACAACCACCATGAGGCAGCTTAACTGAGAATGGCAATGGGGGTGGTCTTTAGAAACCTCAAAGCCCATGCCCCGTGACACACCTCCTCCGACAAGGCCGTAACTTCCTGCCTGGAAACCAAGTGTAGTCCCCATAAGGGGGCCATGGTCACCAAACCCCAGATGTTACTCCGAACTCTGACCATCGCTACTAGACACCCAGCAGGTGATATAAAATGCAAGTTTTCAGAAACATTTTGTCAACGCGGTCACCTTCACACAAATGAAAGAATGCCCAGATCCGGTTTGTGGTCACCCCTATAACTACAATAAGAAAAGAAGGGGGGGAAGCAGATGGGAACAAGACGGAAAGACAAGCACTCACAGAGCTGGGTGGAAACAGCAACCAGCGAGGCTATTTCGGAAAGTAACAGTTTCTAAAAGAGTTAAACATGACACTTTGTCTCAGCCTTGTCCATTCAGCTCCAACGTGCTCACCAGGGGAAACTGGGAACCTGAAAATAAGACTCCGGTGATTCCTAAGACTGAAAAACTGGTAACAATTTTGCCACCAGATGAGGAGTAGGTAAACCAGATGTGTATCCACACAGTGGGATCCCACTCGGTAAGGAAAGGGAGAGAGCTGCTGACACTCACAGACATGGCCTTACAAGGCATGCTGGGATACCACCAGCCGTCAATGTCCGCTCCCTGAAAAACTGAGAGAGAGGACTGAGCACAAGTGTCATCAAAGAGGCTTCCTCCATCAGCTGATAGAATCAGATGCAGTGACCCACAGCTAAACATCAGGCTGCGCTCCAAGAGTTTTGTCGAAGAGGGGTCAAGGGTACCACAAGGAGACCTACAGAGGCAACTAACCTGGGCCCATGGAGGCTCCGAGAGACAGAACCACAAACAGAATAGTGTGTGTAGACTACACCGAGGCCCCCCAACACATATGTAGCTGATGTGCAGCTTGGTCTTCATATGGGTTCCCCAAAAATTTGAGCAGGGGCTGTCCCTGACACAAACTCTGTTACCCGCCTTTGCACTGCCTTTCCCCAGCTGGGCTGCCTTGTCTGGCCTCAGTGGGAGAGAATAGACCTGGTCCTGATGAGACTTAAGGTGCCAGAGACGGCTGGTATCTGGTCGGGATTGTGGGGGTGGGGAGGACTCGCTATCTCTGAGGAGAAAGGAAGGGGGTAATGAGGGAAGGGGGGGAAGGTGGGACTAGGAGAAGAGGGGGGAGCAGGGCTGCCCTCAGGATGTAAATCGAATAAATAAATTAATGGAAAAGAAAAGCAAAGGAAAAACTGACACAGATACTATCCACTCTGGGGATTAGCCAAAGACCTGCAACAATGAAGACATATTTATTAGAGAGGAAAACAGCTCATTTCAGTTAGTGTTAAGCCACAGTAAGTGGGCTTACTCCCAAGCCCCTCGCTCCAGCTGTGCAGCAACCATGAAAACCAATGGTCCTTTTCAAATAAAAACAGCGGCGTAGCAACCACTGGAGAGGAAGAACAGGTTTGAAGCCTCCCAGATCCCCCATTCCCAGAAAACTATGACTATTCAACTCAAAAGGTTTTCCTCTGTGTCTCCTCTCACGGGGTTTATTCTTGAGTGATCTTACAGAGAGCCCCGGCCTGGTAAAATGGTCCTGCCCCGGGGCTTTTGGCTGAAGATAATCAGAGCTGTTCTTTAAATACTCACATGCACTTGTCGGTGCTATCAGGAGACTGAGCAGAGGACTGGGCTCAGAGGGCACACACTTATAATCCCAGCACTCAGGAGGCAGAGTCAGGGGCGGTCTCTGTAAGTTGAAAGCCAGAAGGACCAGGACTGTCAGGAATACACAGCAAGGCCCTATCTCACAGGAAGGTAAGAAAGAAAGGAGGGAGGAAGAAAGAGGGAGGAAAGAGGGAGGAAATGAAAGTGAGAGAGAGTAAGGGAAGAAGGGAGGGAGGGAGGATCTGAGCAATCAGAAGGTAGGCAAACTTCAAGGCAAAATCTTAGGTGAATGGAGAGACCTGGCTTCGTGATACACACAAAGTCCCTTGACAGAATCTGGGAGGTCAGCCCCAAGCAGTAGCTGGCAGTGACAAGAACAAAAACAGAGGGAAAACTACTCAATACACCATATAGATCTAGTTTAGAAAGTCACTAAACAAGTCTATAGCAACCACACAGAGAGAAATGAACCAGCTTTGATACCCGCGGTGACACTACATAATCCCAAATGTCCAGGTTTCAACAGACAGTTATCGACAAAAGAAAGAGAAAGAAATTAAGTTTGACTCACACATAAGGGGCGTGCTCAGAAGGACTAGCTCTTATGGGAGTGCAGTCACCGAGCTTATGAGACAAAGTGATTTTTGTTCTTTTGTTTGTTTTAATTATAAGCGTAAGTGTGTGTGTGTGTGTGTGTGTGTGTGTGTGTGTGCTTACAGTGTACATGAGCTCAGAGAATAATTTCAAAGCTTAGCTCTTTCCTTCATCCATGCAGGGTCTGAGATCACACTCAGTATCAGTCTTGGTAGCAAGTGCTCTTAGCCACTGAGCCCTCCTACCATCTTCACAAAGGTGCAACCAACTCTTTTGCTGACATTTTGAAAATTGGACATAGTACTACCTGAAAACCCAGCTATTCCATTCCTGGGCATATACCCCAAGATGCTCCAACATATAACAAGGACACATGCTCCACCATTTTTATAGCAGCCTTACTTATAATAGCCAGAAGTTGGAAAGAACCCAGATGTCCATCAACAGATGAATGGATACAGAAAGTGTGGTACATTTACACAATAGAGTACTCTTTAGAAACAATAACTTCATGAAATTTGTAGGCAAATGGATCGAACTAGAGACTATCATTCTGAGTGAGGTAACCCAGTCACAAAAGAACAGACATGGTATGCACTCACTGATAGGCAGATACTAGCCCCAGAAAGCTCTGAATACACCCCCCAAAAAAATTCACAGATGTTATGAAGCTCAAAAAGAAGGAAGACCAAAATGGGGATGCCTCAGTCCTTCTTAGAAAAGAGAACAAAACTCTCATGGGAGGAAATGCAAGGTCAAATACAGGAACAGGGATTGAAGAAAAGATCATTGAGAGGCTGCCTCACCTAGGGATCCACCACATAGGCAGACACCAAATCCAAGCACTATTGCTGATGCCAAGAAGTACTTACTGGCAGGAACCAGATAGAGATGCCTCCTCAGGGACTATGCTAGAGTCACATAGATACAGCTGAACATGCTTGCAGCTTACCATTGGTCTAAACATGGGGATCCCAATGAGGGTGCTAAAGAAAGGACTGAAGGAGCTGAAAGGGCTTGCAACCTTGTGGGAAGATAACAACATTATCAACCAACCAAACCCTCCAAAACTCCCATGGAGTAAAACACCAACCTTTGTGCAAACTTTGAGAGACCCATAGATCCAGTTGCCTATGTAACTGAAGATAGCAGTGTCTGGCATCAATGTGAGAAAAGACTTTTGTTCCAGGGAGGGCACATTTTCCCAATGTAGGGGAATGCCAAGGCAATGGGGTGGAGAGGGGGATCAGAAGGGAGTGCCCCTTTGTGAAGGCAAATGGAGGGGGAGGGGAGATGGGATCAGGTCAGGTAAAGGGATAACATCTCAAATGTAAATACAGAGTATCTAATAAGAAGAGAAAAAAAAAAAAAGAAGAGAGAAAAGATGTCTTACTATGTAGCCCAGACTAGCCTTGAACTCATGATCTTTATCCTTCTGTCTCTCAGGTGCTGAAGTTATTGGCATGGATCTTCTTGTTTAAGCAACTGTTTTAAATAAGCCAAAGAACTAGGAGCTTGTATGTAAAAACTAAAAAACTAAATAAATAAAAATAAAAATGAGATGCTGTCTCATCAAAGAGAGAATATCAAGAAAGAGATAAGCACTATGAAAACAAAAACAAATATTCTGGAGGTAAAATTTTAATAAAAGCCTTTCTTTAAAAAAAAAGATTTCAGTAGTAAATTAACAAACAGGGAAATAGTCAAGAAACTTAAAAATCGAGATTTATACAGAAAGAAAAACAAAGGGCTGGAGAGATGGCTCAGTTAAAAGCTAGGCTCACAACCAAAAAAAAAAAAAAAACAAAAAAAACAAAAAAAAAAAAAAAAACCAAAGCAAAATTCGCAGTTTCAGAGGCCTGTGGGCTCTCCTGAGCATACCAACATATGCATTATAGAAGCACCAGAGGGAGAGAGAGACATGGTGTTTGAAGGGGGAAAAATGAGAAAATTGATGGCCTATGTTATTCTACATAAATGGCCAACAAGTTGCAGTTGGTATAAACTTAGTGAGAGCCTTTGCCCAAATCTACTGCAATCAAAATGCCAAATGTCCAAAACAAAAAGGGAATTTTTGAAAGCAGGAAAGGAGGCATATTAAAAGCTTATTTCTCATGTAAAACACTGGAGGCCACTAACAGTGAAATAGCATACTTCAAATCTTGGAGAAGAGGCCCAGCTGTCAATCAAAAGCTCTCTAACTGGCAAAATTATTCATAAGAAATAAAGAAGAGCTAACAACACATTTGTTGAGGTTTAAGTCTTTACACACACCTGATGAAGTTTAATAAACATAAAAGGTTCACAGCACATCCTTCTCTGAGTCTATCTGGGTACATGTAGTCCTCTACCTTCAGCAAGGAAACTGATCTTAACGCACAAACACAGACCATCACAAACACACACACACACACACACACACACACACACACACACATACACACACACACCAATAGTCAGAGTTGTGGAGCCCAGTCTCAACCAATATATCTATAACACAATTCTTTCATGCAAGGCTCAAGGGTCACAGCAGAGAGGGGTAGGGAGACGATAAGAGCCTGAGAAATTGGGAGTTAGCCATGAGATTGTTTCTCCTGGAAATGTCAGGACCTGCCATTGGATGTCTCACCAGCACAGCTGCCTAAACATAAGCTGAACAAGGACATCAATAAATGTGCTAATGTGGACAGGGGATGCTCATGAGGCCTCAACCCTAGATGAAGAACTATAACTAACTAAGAGATGCTGAGAGAAGAAATAGTCTCCTTCAGGGAAGAACCCACTGATTATCCACCTCCAAATGTTCAACCCAGAAAATACCAACACAAATAAAACTACACACACACACACACACACACACACACACACACACACACACACCAGACGTGTAAATGTTACAATTTAAGGAGAAAGGTCACACCCTTGAAAGAAAGTGATGTGGAGAGGCACATAAGAGGGTATGGAGGGAGGAAGGGGGAGGGGGGGAGAGAGAGAAATGACATAATTATAATCTCAAGATATAAAATAAATTACTCTAAAAACCATAAAAGGTTCTACTGTGAACTCAACATTCCCATTAAGTTTTTATACAGAACAAAAGATTTTTCTGTATCTTCAGTCTAACATGAATGTTCCTTTTAAAAAGCAGGATATGGACATCAAAGTTAATTCAAATCACAAAAGGATGGATGCAAAGGCTGTACCAGTGACTCTCAGATAATTTCTAGAGGAAAAAAAAAAATAACTAAGTCCGTGTGTTCCTCTAGTTCAGGGTTATTTATTTATTTTACCTAGAGTTGGAATGTGTTTTGCTTACTGTATCTCAGTGCTATGATGTCCTTCAGTTCTCTGCACACACACACACTCACATACACTTACACACACTCACACACACACACACGTTAGAATATTCTCTAGTTCCTGAATAAAATATACATAGACAAAAATTGTCTTTGTTAGTTTGTTTTTTTTTTTTTCCTTTTAACCAACTTTTGAACCTAAATGAAAAGCAACTGAATTGGCTATCATGCTATCTTGAACATAAAACAGCTGACAGTGTCTATTTTTTAAAATGTGCTTCACTGTCTATTGATTTAGCTAGGTCTGTTTTTATCAATGGTCCATTTAAACCCCAAAACCAAACTGGATATATGAATGTTAACACTGATTGATGACCTCCTCTGTTTGGATCTGAAGCACTTGTTATTTCTGGCTGTGCTAACAACTCAGATGCTGAAAATCCTTATCATCCCAGGTCACAGGAGGTTAACACAGAGATTAGGTAAACCCTCAAGCTTGTCCTCAGTGAAACCAAGAATTGACTCTGAAGCTATCACCGTTCTCACGCCACCACAGTGAGTGAATTCCACCCTGAGACTCTCCTTTCATCTCTCCCACCTCTGAATGGGCTCTGCAGAACCCCGAGTTGTCTGCCCGACGAAGTGCCATCCTAATCTTGTGACTTGAAGAGTTGATATCGTTGCAACCTCTAGGTATGAAAACACTCCTCCTTTACCCTCCCCAGCATCAAAACCCTTCTGCACAGGGTAGGTCATTAATAAGTATGGTAGTCTAAATGAGAACCCCCCTCCCCCTCATAGGCACACATTTGAATACTTGGCCTCCAGGTCATGGAACTGTTTGGAAAGGATTAGGAGGCGTGGCCTTGATGAAGAAGGTGTGGCCCCATAGGGTAGAAACCCCAAAGGTTTCAAGAGACTCCTGCCATTCGCTGTTATCGCTCTCTGCCTGCTACTTGTGGATCAAGATGTGAGCTCTCAACTACTGCTCTAGGGCTATGCCAACTGCTGTTCCCTGCCATAATGGTTATGAACTCTAACCCTCAGGAACTGCGAGCGCCAGATCAATTCTTTATTTTATAAACTGCCTTCGTCATGGTGTCTTATCACAGCAGTAGAAAAGTAACTAAGACAATAACAGACCAGGGAAAAATCAAGGAATTTTCACAAGCTTAGTAAAGACATCCCAAAAAAGAAAAATCTAACCTCCAACCAAACTGCAGAGGGCGCTGCAGCCTGACACCACAGAACTGTGGCCCTGTGCACATTAGAACACTGATCAACCAGGGGGCTCTGATAGGTATGGTCCTTATTTGCATGGCCCTGGTTTTGTATGCCTTTAATTTGCATGGAAAATGCATAATCAGAAATTACACAGGAGATGGTTTGTGTTAACTTCTAGACCTGAATATTGACCAGCATCACAACTGTCTTATCCCACACAACATACACAGCAATTTGCATTTCCAGACAGACGTCAATTCCACACAAACAGTATAGCTGTCAGGGACATTTTAATAAATAAATACATGTTTGGTCAGAATTCAAACGGTGCATTTTCCATCTACAATTGAGTCTTCCTGTCGTGCTGGATTGCAGATGGTAAAAAGCAGGATCCCAGTATTGTAATAGAATTGCCCAGCGTTCTGATAGTTCCAGGACTTCCAAGTCTCCGTTCTCAAGCCTCCTGTTAGTACAGCTTATTGAACCATTGACATTTCTTCCTGTGAGTGTGTGGTGTGTGTGTGGTATGTTGTGTGATGTATGTGTGTGTGGTGTGTGTATGGTTTATGTGTGTGTTGTGTATGGGTTTGTATATGTGTGTATGTCTATGGTTTATGTGTGTGTTGTATATGTGTCTGTATATGTGTATGGTATATGTGTGTATGTGTGTGTGGTATGTGTGTATGTGTGGTGGGAGTGGGGGTGGGGTGTGTGTGTAGGTGTGTGGGGTGTGTGTATGTGTGTGGTATGTATGTCTATGAGTGTGTAGTGTGTGTAGTGTAAATGTATGTGTGTGTAGTATGTGTGGTTTATGTGTTTGGTGTATGTATCATGTGTGTCTGTGTGTGTGGTGTGTTTGTGTGGTGTGTTGGGGTGTGGGGATGTGTATGTGTGTCTATGTGTGTCTAGTCTATGTGTGTGTGTGTGTCAAATCTGGAGCCTCATCCTTGCAAGGTCAGTACTCCTGCACTAAGCTGTATCTCCAGCCCAAGCCAGTGAAATATCTGCTGCCCATGCTTCTTGTATTATTACAATATGAAGCATCTAAGTCATTTCTAGAAAATACAAACAAAACACAGTACAGAGAGAAATTAAAAAAAAAAACAATAACAAACAACAGCACAGGTGAAGTTCTCAGTACTTCTGCCCTGAGGGGAAACTAGAGACGGCTCTTAGCCCTGCAGACTCTGACAGGTGCTTCAACAAGAGCTTGGTCTCTGGAGGCTTTCAAAGCACTTTCATATTAGTCTCCTATCCAAATTTTATATGAGAAAGTCACCTAAAATTTTAAATGGGAACATAGATAATACTTCCCTCTGCAATTCCAAGGCGCTGTTTTCATTCTCTCTCTCTTTCATATCGTCAGACTTTCTGCCCAGCTTCCACTTGGCTGCTCTCGGTTCCCGGGGCTGTGAACTGCAATACTGCCCTCTTAGGTGCCATAGTCTTCCCTCTGTTATCTGGTTGACTTATTATTACGAGTCCCCTTTACTACTGAATGGCTAAGGGATGAGCACCCCACAGGCTCCAAACTCGATCCAAGGAGAGTATCAGAATCTATGGCAGGGACTGGGGAGGTGGCTCAGTTTGCAAAGTGCTTGCTATGTAAGAATGACCTGAGTTCAAATCCCCAGAATCCACATTATTTAAAATAATAATAATAATAATAATAATAATAATAATAATAATAATAAAGGCCAGGCAAATGGCTGTCAGGAATGCTCAGTGGACAAAGGCACATGCTACCGATCCTTACAACCTGAGTTTGATACCCAGGCTCCACATGGGTGAACAGAGATAACTCACCCCAAAGATTGCCCTCTGACCTCCACGTGTGTACGATGGCATGTGTGCCCACTGTGTGGTGGGGGATAGTTGTAGTAAGGTAAGCTGTTTTCTTCCAGGCAAGGTAGCATAGCACAAGATTGTAAACTCAGCATCAATGAAAGGGTGACAGGTGCATCACTGTGGGGTCAGGGGTCAAGCAACTTAGCCTAATAATCAGTGAGAGACCGTGTCTCAAAACCAAATTTCAAAAAGGTGGCGCCAGAACAGATGCACCTGTGCACGCGAGCAGGTTCAAACCTTAGCCCCAACACTCAGGAGTTAGACAGCGGGATCTCTATGAGTTTGAAGCCAGCTTGACCTCCACAGCAAGTTCCAAGCCAGCCGTAGTCTACATAACGAGACCCCGTTTCAAAAACAAAACAAAGCAGAAAGCCATGTGCTAACGGTGTTTGCCTGTAGTAATTATGGCCCTGGATCTGCAGGTTGACAAACAATGGAACGTCTACACTATCCCAACCCCATAATGAATGCTTTCACTGCCTAGCAGACCTCTGGGCTCCACCAGTCCATCCCGAAACATCCCCAAAATACATTCCTTGGTTTAGCTTTTGCCAGGATGCTGTGGAGATGGACTCCTGCAGCTTGTCCGGCAATATACATCCTCCATGTCTTGCCAGGGCTTGATAGCGCATTTCTTTTCTGATACCAAATAGCATCGGCCCAGAAAGGCCACAGCTGTGCCCACTCATCCACTGGACAATGTCTTGGCTGTTTCCAATTTGAGACAATCATAAGCTGCTGAAACACCCACAAGCATATTTTTTAATGAATTAGTTTTCTTTAAATATGTATATATATATTTAAATTTTATATATATATATATATATACATATATATATATATATATATATATATATATTTAAATGGGTAGCTCAGTTGCAGAGTATTTGCTTAGTCTCATTTCAGGTCACAGTACTGGATAATAATAAAGTTACTCTAATAGATACTCAAGGATATCATCAGGAAAATTATCAGCAGCTATGATGCAGGCATCTATACACAAAGGTCTGGGATGCAGTCTCTCTCACAGCCCCTGCTAAAGCAGGAGTTAGCAAATATGGGCCAGAGATCATATAGCAGCAGCCAGCCGCAGCCTCTCCTGAATGATGGAACGGTTGGAGACAGCCTTGTCTTCAGAGGCAAAACCAAGCAAGGGACCCCAGCAGCGGATCATTAAACATTTCAATCACACCTCCTATAAGTAACTATGCCCCAGGGTTGTTTTGTTTTTGGTTTCAGGGCGCTGTACTCATTTTCCCACCATGAATATGTTTACCCAAGCTTCGGGGAAGGATTTGAAGTGATTTAGCTTTGAGTCAGTCTATGGGTGCTGAGGAATAACTTCTGTAGGCCTCAGAGGACTGTTGTGAACAATCACAAATTCCTCTCTTCTTTATGAGGGACCTCTCCATTTGTGCTGAATCTGCGGGTCTCACTGGTGTGCCTGAGCCCTGGGAAGTAGGAAGTAAAATGTCTCTGGGATCAAGAGGAGAAAGGGAATCTCTCTGGGGCACAGGGAGACAAGGAGGGAAAGTCTTAAGAGACATCTACTGAGGATAGGAAGTAGGCGCTGGCCAGGTAGTTTTAGGTCCAGGGACCTCAAAAATGAGCAGTTGTGATTCTTGTCCTTGGCCGGAAGCTAGAAATACCAAAAGTGTTTTGTGGGGAGAGGAGGACTGGTTCCTGGTGTGGTTTCTTGTCTTCCTTCACAGCTAGAGGACACCTGCATGAAGGTGTGAGAGTGTGACCCAGACAGCACGTATGGAGGCCAACTGGACTCATCAGCTCACCTCCCCTGCCTACAAAAGACTCCTGTAACTAGCAGCTATTGGTAATCCATCTTTCCTGGACCACTCCTGATAGTCGAGAACCCCCCACTTCCTGTTTCTTAGGCTATCGCCTGTAAACCTATAATGAATTCCTTTATAACTTGCCCTGCTCCTGACCTGTGAAATTTACTCCAGTTCAGGAGATGAAAGATCTGGAAGCCACTACCTTTACCCATGGTGGCTTTATTGGCTGGTGACTGTCCAGGACTCACACACCCTTGGCTTTGCTTACTTCAGGTGAGAAAACTACTATCTGTCTCCGGGGGCTGCTTCACCATTTTCTCCTCATACCCTTACCAACTCAGCAGACACAAACATCTGTAGAAAAGCTAGAACTTCCAGTAAAACCAACTTCCTGGCAATCAGCCCTACGGTGTTTCATTGTTCAGTACGCACAATGTTCTTAACTGCGGGCTTTCCAAATGGATTTTACATAGATCCAACCAGGAACCAAGATTATGGGCTACATATTTCTTAACTTTTAGGAGATATGGCTAGTCAAGGCTAAAATCTCTCCTTGTGGTAAAAATCCTTATTTATGCTGTTTGAGCTAATTTTAAAAAGGAGCTTAAGAAGATGGAGAGATGGCTCAGTGGGGTAAGAGAATATGTTCTTGCAGAGGACCTGAGTTCAATTCCTGGTTCACAACTATCTATAACTCCAGCTTGTATATATATATATATATATATATATATATATATATATATATATATATATATACACAAGCAAAACACACATATGATTTTTATTTATAAAAGAACACTACTGCTAAAGTTCTTTGCTCACCCATTAAAATTCCACTTACATTGCAGAGCATAAAACTAAAATGATTCATTAATTTTGTTCCTGTGAGTTCTCTGATCTGCTACATTTGTTTTCTTTTGTTGTTTTTAAAGCTCTGTTTTTAACAATCACCTTTGAGCTAGTCAATCCATTTACTACATCTTCAAAATACGTTGGCCCGTGTGAGTACAAGCATGTTCGTTATTCGATATCACAAAATGATATCACTTACAACCTAAAATGTGTATTTTTAACTGTTTTAATTTATGGAGTGTTTGGGGAAGGGGTGGAGACATTGGGGGAGGCCACAGAATGTTCATGAAGGACAGAAGACACATTTTTAGGTGACAGTCCTAACTCCGTACCTTCACATGGACTGTGGGTACCAAAGTCAGGCTGGCAGACGTGTGTAGCTAAGCCATTTTGCCAAGCCCGATAAAATCTGTGCCTTTTTTTTTTTTAATTTAAGAGAATGGTGTTCCGCTACTAGTATTTAAGTGTCAGGTTAGTATAACACAGGCAGCATTTGCACCATGAACGTTTTCTATGCCATTTCATGTTTGCCATATCTCTGCCCTTCCTCCGCCCTTCCTTTCTTTCTCTTCCGTTCTGTTTTGTTTTTTAGAAAGCACACTTGCATGGTTGGTGCTGGCCTCTCAATTTGACATTCGGGGGCTTCTAGAAACCCAGATCCATGCTCCGCTGCCTTCAGTGTCTGAGCCACACTGTTGAGAATGCAGGCTTCTAGGGGGACTTCAGAGGCTGGGGAGTCGGTGTTCTCCCTTTATCTGACTTGTTTGCCAGGACTATCTTGGAGACTTGACGGCCGCTGACTCCAGACTGCTGCCCAAATGCTGTCAGGTTGTTAAGGAGAAATCTCTGAGAGCTAACCTCCTGCTGAGCCCACATGTCTGCCTCACAAAAGTCAATGTTTTCAGCTTTCCCTCAGCCCCAGTGTGTTTAAAGGGCTTTCGAGTGTACATCCTTTGATTGTGCGTGAGTGCTGGTAAGGAAGATGGCTTTCATCTTTTGTCTGCAGAGAGTGAAAAAGAAGCCGAGCTGCTCCGGTTTAGTCTTCACTGGGTTCTTTCTACTGGTGAAGTTATTTTATTTAAAAATATTGTAAACGCAATTACAAAAGATAGATCAGGGCATGTTAATGAAAAGTCAGATACACTTGCTTCATTAACATTAATAAGGTTGTTCCTTCTGGGGGGTTTTGTTTTATTGGATATATGTCAGTACTGACTCAATGTACAGCAGAAAATGTGAGAGATGGCTCAGCGGTTAAGAACCTTTTCCAGAGGTCCTGAGTTCAATTCTGAGCAACCACATGGTGTCTCACAACCATCTGTAATGGGATCTGATGCTCTCTTCTGGTGTGTCTGAAGACAGCAACAGTGTACTCATAAAAGAAAGAAAGCAAGAAATGTTGTAAGACCCTGAGTAATCTTAGCTCAGGAGCGCGACCCACAGAACACAATTAGATGATAGACCGCTGTAATAACAAGAGGTTTACTTCTGATTCCATACGTGTGGGGTTGCTCATCCTCACAGGGAGAGTCAACCCCAAACTCAAAAAGCACACATCTTTTATTCTTTATAGCTGGCAGATTTCAGCAACTGGGTTGTTGGCTTACTTTCATTGGTGGATCTTAGGGCAAAGGATCAGGCATTGGCTAGCACAAGGGGCTGTTCTTGGCTCAGTCATTGCTTTATGTAGCCCTGTGCTTGGACTTGGGGAAAGGGCCAAGTTAAAAGTCTCCATAAGGGGGAAGGAACTGGGTGGTCCGGCAGGGCCAGGCTGACTCCTGGTAGTTTTTCTCGGAATTTATCACCTGGAGGGGTAGAGGGTCTTTTTCTGAGAATTGTTTTGTCTTTACTCAGCTTAGTCAGCACATCCTGACCTGTCCACTAAAACTTTGTTTATACATTCTCAAAAACTTTGAGGGGTTTAGGCTGATGATGATACATATTTGGACTTTTCTATGAGACCTTGTGGCTGTCAGCCAGTAAGTTCTGTCCTCGTTTACCTTCTCAGAAATGGGTGTTTTGGAAAAGTCTCAGAGCCCCTAAAAACTTTGTTTCCTACATTAGAGAGAAGGGGACGAGAAGGGGGGAAGAGAAGGAGAGGGAGAGAGTGTGAATCAAATGTGAGTCACGCAGATGATAATTGTTGACACGTGGTTCATGAGCGGTGCGGCATACCAGACTAAAGCCAGGAGAAGACTGTGGGTGGCATACAGTTCGTGGCTATTATCTATCCTTTCTGCTCAATATTTCTGCAAATTTAGCACACTCTGAACATACCGTCTATGTTTCTTAAAAAGCTCTATCTCCTAAGTCTTTCCCCGCCTCGTTATATATTCATTGCCCTTGCATTTTGTTTCACTTTGGCTTTATGAGTCAGGGTTTTGTTCCAGCCCCAGCCTGCCACCATCTCACTGTGTATCCTGGAACTTCTGATCCTACTGTCTCTACCTTCCATACCCTGGGATAATGGGTGTAGGATATCATATTCAGCTTCCTCTCGTCGCCGGGTGTACCCTGTGCACGCCTTTAATCCTGGAACTCTGGAGGAAAAGGCGGGTGGGTGTTTGTGACTTGAAGGCTTACCTGGTCTACACAGCAAGTTTCAGACCTGCTGGAGCTACATGAGAGAGCTGGATCTGTCAAGCACCAGCCTTGGCTTAGAAACAGGTTCTGAGGAAGAGACATCTGGAAGTCAAACTGTGTGTTAGCAGCTGATGGCCTATGTTCTGTTCAAGAGAGCTTTCCAGACAGCTCCGTCTCTCCAGACACTCTCTCTTGCAATTCCAAAAACTCTCTGGATAGCTCATCTCTGGCAGACCAAAAGCTCAGTCTTTTATTTACATACCAATTAAGTCATTAACCCAGACTCCCTTTTAATTATCCCATGAACCAGCATCCCATGACCCCAGCTCACTGATTCTTAGAAAGACAGCAAGCACATTTTTTAAAGCATTGACTTCAAGGTCAAAAAAAAAAAAAAAAAAACCTAGCCCTCCAGATCCTGGCACTAGATGAGTGAAGTCCTTGGGAGGTGACTTGGCTCTGAAAGGAGAGGCCTCATAAATAGAAGTAGTGCTTTTAAGGAGTTGTGGTTTGTTTTTATTTTGTTTTTTTAATTGTATAATATGACTGTGTAAGACTGTGCATGTGTGAATGCAGTGCGGATGGAATCCAGTAGAGGGCAGCCAATCTCCTGGAGCTAGAGAGACCAGGCTACCCCAGACAGTCTGTAGGCACTTTTCCTCGTACTTCCAACCTGTAGAACCTGAGAGATAAGCTTCTATTGTTAACAGCCAGTTTATGGTCTTTTATTACCAAAGCCCCCGTCAGACTGAGCGCCTGGCTAAAATGTTATATAGGAATGAGCAGTTTGGGGAACTGAAGCCCAAGAGCTGGAGAAGTTTAGAGGAGCCACACGTACGGAGTAAGCCTGGAGAACAGATACTTTGGTATGCTATTAGGAGCCACAAGTAGCCCTTTGTCTGAGTTTCTCTTTACACCGCCTAGTGAAAGCCCACACACTGTCCATACAGTGAAGGCTGCTTCAATGCATGAATTCCCAATAACAAGTAATTACTTAGAATTTGCCTTTAAAAAATATTCAGACTCTCTGTGAGTCAAGGGTGGGTGGCTTCCTATTCCCAATCCTTGTCCCCAGGGTGTATACCACCTTCTGACAGAAGCAAAAATTGAGACAATAAAAACGAATTTCCTTCGAAGGCTAGCAAAGTAAGAAAGAGATCTACAAAAAAATTCAAAAAGTCCATTCTAATTCCAAAGCATACTCCTAAATTCTAGGTTATGAGTCTCTCTGATCTTTAGTGCAGGGTTTATATTAAGTTTGTAAACGGACTATGGTCTTCATAATGAAACAAGGGGAAATTGAACTATGGGTAAGGGAACATTACATACATCTGGCCCATCTTTGAATAAATATGATGCAGGGCTGGATGCGGTGGCACAGCCAGTAATCCCAGCACTGGGAGAAGGCTGAGTCGGGAGAACCGCCAAGGGTTAAAAGCTAGAAAATGAAATCATCTCTCTAAAACTCCAACCAGGGGCTATAGAGATGGCTCAGTGGTTAAGGACATTTGCTCTAGCACAAGCATGGTGGCACGTGACCATGTGTAATTACTGCTCCAGGGGATCTGACAAGCTCTCCTGACCTCCACCGGGCACCAGGCACGCACGTTGTGCACATATGTACACGCAGGCAAAGTCCTCACGCCTTTAAAAATATAAATAAAAAAACAAAAATAACCCATCTATTCAAACAAGACTTTTTTTTAACGCCCGCTGTGCTTAAGCCAAAGAAAGAAGACCATTATCTGCAGGCTCTCCCCAGCAGACGCGATCCCTAGGTGTCTCCGGCCCCGCCCACTCCCGGCAGCCCTTGCGCGGGGAGGCGGGCCCGTCTGTCTCTGACCCGCCCCCTCGCAGACTCGCGGGCGGGAGGTTTGAAGACCCCGTGCACGCAGAGGCTTCAGCAGCCCGGCTTGCGTTCCACGGTGTGGGGCTGGGGCAGGGCCCACTGGTGGAGACCCCCTCCCGGGTCACCGGTCACTGCGTGACGAGGACGCGGGCCCTGCCCGGACAGACGACTGCGGCGCTGACCAGCACTCTGAAGCCGCGGTGCGGCGGGCTGACTCCAGCCAGGGCGCCGGGAGAGCTTCCGGGCCGTCCGTGAGGGATCAAGGCCTTTGCTGTAGTGTGTCACGGAGCCCGGAGCTCTCGGAGAGGAAAGGGAGACCGGAGTCGTTGCACACACCCCAAGCCTGACGCGCGGAACCCCGCGGTACGGCCCGCGCATGCGCACCTTTCTGCCTTCCTGCCTTCCTGCCCGCGCACGCTCGGTCCCTCCGGCATCGGGTCGGGTCATGGAGGCCTCGGGAGGCGCTGGGGGCGCTTTTCTGAAAGGTGAGGAGACACACCCAGTTGGGAGGGGGGCTGTGGAGTAGTGTCAGGGTGTCCGGTTGTTTTTCCTAAGCCACCGGGATTGGCTCACATCCCAGGTCTCCTTAACCCGAGGTCCTCTCACATCCTAGGACACCCTCAGACTCAGGGTGTCCATCCTCACATCTGGAGTCCCCTCACTTGAGACACCTCGCACACATTCACGATGTGGCCTTCACCGCCCCCGGAGTGCCTGCCATGGTACCCATGTGTTCCCCAACATTCCACCCTACCCCACCCCACCCCATGCGTGCTGAGCCCTGGAGAAACGGCAGGAGGATCAGGACCTATGTTAGCTTTCTGAGAGCCTCTTGCCTTTATGGCCTGGGCAGTTTTGGGATCAAGGAAAGTAATAGTTTGGAAATAATGTTATGGACTCTCGAGGACTGACACTTGTGGAGCTTCTTCTACTTCTGTCATGCCAACTACACGTGCCCAGAACAGGGGAACCTGGGTGAGGGGACTCTAAATATATACATAGATTTATGTATTTATATAAAATAAATAACATTTATTTATTTATTTGGTTACTTCTTTTAAAGACAAGCTGGGCTCCAACTTGCTATGCAACTGAGGCTGGCTTAGCACTCTTTTTGTTTGTTTTGATTTGGGGGCCTGGGGAGGGAGGGGTTGCTTGTGTAACAAAGTTTCTCTGTGTCCCTAGCTTCCCTGGGTCTGGAAACTATCTCAGTCTGTAGACCAGACTGGCCTCAGAGATCTTCCTGCTTCTGCCTCTCAAGTGCTGGAATTAAAAGTGTACACCACTGCCAGAACCAGCACCACCACCCTTATTCCTCTTGCCTCCACTTTATAATCCCTGTGTGCTAGGATGCTCAACTTCATATAAGTAATTTATTAGAACTGAACCATATTAGCTTGTTAACCTACTGTCTGTGCTATGGCCATGAAATTGTGTTATTGGAAGATAATCTGGCCCGGAAAGCCTGGAATAACTAAGCCTGGATTATAGAGATATAAAGTACTACAAAAATAGCAACAGCAGTGATGATGTCTTGAATAGATTCGAAGTAGGAAACTTTTTCTTGTTTTCTACCATAAACAGAACAAGAGGAAAACCTGTTGCGGGAGGGGGCGTGCAATTAATTACCAGTGTGTGGTTCCTGCTGACATCTTCTTATTTTCAGATATTGTGGCCTATGTTGAAGTATGGTCTTCCAGAAGGACAGAGAATTACTCAAAGACATTTACAAAGCAACTTGAGGCTATGGGGGCAACGGTAAGAAATTAGTATCCAAGTGACTGATAACCTCCTGCTGTTTTCTTGTTGTAGGAGCTGTTCCTTAGAACACGAAGGACTCGGTGGGTTAGTGGTAGGAGACAGAACAAACAAAGCAAATACAAGTTGGACAGTTGTGCTTACAGAGCAGATGGTCTTGGGGACATTGGTTCAGTGAGGGCTGGTACTTAGAGTCAAAAGTAAAGATGCAGGAGAAAGAGCAGGTTTTCTTAGGCATATTGGAAAAAAATCTCATAGGCATTTGATTACTCATGTCTGGAGCTTGAGGCTGTCCCAGCTGTAGACTGTGATTGGGGGTCAGGAGAAAATAGTACCTAACGCTGATCCTAGCTAGCATGAGGAGTGCTGAAGGAGGAGGCCTTTTAGAGTGTTTAAGGACCAGTGATAGCCTGACCACCAACCCAGGAACAACAGGGGAAAAGGTTGTCAGGAGAATATCAGAAGCCAGTATGTAAGAATCCAAAAGGTAGGGATTCAGAACAGAGCCTAAAGGAAAGGTAAGATGTGCTTGAACTTGACAGCCATGAGGCGATTGTCTTAGTTCACTTTCCTTTATAGAGGTCAAAGGGTTCTGGGTGAGTCTGTGATTCCTGCCTCAGGAAGAAATGGAGGCAGTGAACACAGACTGCTCTGATAGGAAACTTTGCCTGAGCAGAGTGCTTGCTTGCTACCGGCATTAGTGAGACGCTCACTGACAGGCTGAGTGGATGAATGAGTAACTGGATAATTCATTCATCTAACATCAGAGTGATGATTGGGATGCAGTAAGGTGGTATTAGAGTATTAGAGCAATGCTGGTCTTATTTAGACCCCTATCCCGTGAAGTCAGGTCAAAGGCTGATGGAATCTGTACAGATGCCCTGCCACCTACAATAGTCAGAACCCATATACTCCCTGTAAAAACAGGGAAAAAAATCCTGTAAATTGAAATTGTATTTAATATTCACAGGTCATAGCTAAACAACTCTGGGGTGGGGGTGGGGGAGGCTCTTCGGCCTGACAGAGAATTGCTTATCTTTTCATCATGAGATACAATGTGTGTCCTACAGTTTGTAGCCAGCCAGAGCAAAATGCCATCTCTATATACTAACTGTATAGCGCTTTCTTCTTGCCACCTCAAATTAAAGCAATCCTAAGTTAAACTGATAAACCAGGAACTTTCTGTATAGAGGGTCATCCTACTTTTTATTGAGGGGCACAGCATGTCTTGTTACACCAGTATGTTGGCACCCCAAGTGGAGTTCCATTTTAGGGGGGCCAGTGTGTATTTCATGTCTCTATCTAGATGTAATTCATGGCAGCTCAGTCCAAAGTGGAGTCTTACCACGGCCTCCTTTCAGGCTTTAGGAAGTATCCTGCACCCTTCCTGAAAGACATTTCCAGATGCTGCTTATTGTCTGCTAACTTTGATGAAAGCCTTTGGGAGAATGGCCCGGGTGCTCAGCTGGGCTTTCTGTTTTCTTGAGAAAAGCATTTTATGAAAGTAACACCTGTGTATGTCTGAAACTAGTGTATGTCTGAAACTAGTGCTCTTCGAGGCCATGACACCTAGAGACACCCTGCCATTTGCTTTACCCCTTTCCTGCTGAGATGTAGTTCTTGGCCTCAGGCTATCACTGAACTAGATCCCTGAACTCTTTTCTGTTTTTGAAAGGCAACTTAAAAACCATGGGTAGAGAGCCAGAGCACCATGGCATGTATGTGGCAGACATCTCCTACTATGCTGGGCCTGGGAACACTCTTAGCTCAGCAGTGTGCGAGTGCTTTTCTTTACCCACTGAGTCTCATCACCAGACTCCGGATGCTTTCTCTTTAATCTTCTCTATGTATTTGCTGTCATATTTCTAGTGTACAGTACTTTCCAGGGAGGATAAATTCCAGGATTCCCAATAGATGTCTGAACCTACAGATAGTGGAAAACACACATACTCTCATGTACACACACGTTCCTGGCCCAGTGGTATAGGACAGTGCCCCAGCTATTTGGGAGAATGAGGCAGATTACTGAGTTGAAGGGTGCTTACCGAATCAATTAAAAAGAAAGAAAAGGTTAGAGTTACAGGTATAAAACCGAGTAATAGAACACCTGCCTAGTATGCTTGAGACCATAGATTCAAGCCTCCCCAGTGCTGGGATTACAAGCACATGCTACCATGCCTGACTTTTTACACAGGTTTGGAAAATCAAACACATTAATGCTTACAAACCTCACCTCACTGGGTCATCTCCATAGTCCCTAAAAGCTGATTTTTGACATAGCTATGTGAATGTACTTGATTAATATTTTAGCTGATTGTAAAATGTTAGCATGTTCTATTTCTTTCCTTGAAGGAATGTCATTACCTTTTTGACACAGAGTCTCATTCTGTAGCTGTCCTCAACCTCATTGTGATGATCCTCTTATCTCAGTTTCTGGAGTGCTAGGATTACAGACTTGTGCCAGCATGCCCAGTTTCTACCTTCTTTACTGACATCAGATTGCTTTGGCAGTGTCTGATCTAGGTATTTCTCCCTGCCTGAAGTTTGCCTTATCTCCCTCTTCTCCCCATTTTCACCCTTTTAACATTTGTTTCAGGTGGTCTCTTAATTTCATGATGGCATATGTGCTGGCTAGTTTTCTGTCAACTTGACACATGTTACAGTCATCAGAGGAGGGAGCCCCAATTAGAAGATGCTTCTGTAAGATGGGCTATGGCATTTTCTTAATTAGTGATTGATGGGGGAATGGCTCAGTCCATTGTGGGTGGTCTGTCCCAAGCTGCTAGTCCTGGGTTCTGTAATAAAGCAGGCTGAGCAAACCATGAGGAGCAAGCCTTAAGAAGCACCCCTCCATGTCCTCTACCTCAGGTCCTGCCTTCAGCTTCTTGATGTTTGTGTTTCTGTCATGACTTCTTTCTTCAGTGGCAAACAGTGATGGTAAAGCATAAGACAAACATACCCTTTCCTCCCCAAGTTGCTTTGGTGATGGTGTTTCAGACAGCAACAGGAACCCCGACCAGGACGTGTCATTGGTGTAGCACTTTGCTCACACTTGAGCTGTGCCTCTGGAGGGATCTATTGATCCAGAATTTATGTCTTTGAGAAAGTTTTTCTTGATCATTTATTTCAGTTTCTGCGTCATCTCTCCAATTTGTATATGTTTTAACTCCATAATTTGGCTGCAGGATCATGATCTCTGCTTTTTATGGTTGTTTCCTTCCCAGTTATACCTCCATGACCCCACAACCCGTTCCCCCTCTCCCCCTCCTCTTTGCCTCTATGAGGGTGTTCACCCACCCACCCACTCCCACCCAACTGCTCCAGCATCCTCCTACTCTGGGGCATCAAACCTCCATAAGACCAAGGGCTCCACTCCCCTTCCATTGATGTCAGACAGGGCCATCCATCCTCTGCTACATATGTATCTGGAGCCGTGGATCCTCCCTGTACACTCTTTGGTTGGTGGTCTAGTCTCTGGGAGCACTGGGTGGCCCAGCCAGCTGACACTGTTCTTCCTATGGGGTTTCAGTCCCCCTCTGCTCCTCCAGTCCTTCCACCTGGTCCCCCACCAGGATCCCTGAGCTCAGTCTGATGGTTGGCTGTGGACCAGCTGCGTTGGTCAGGTGTTGGCAGAACCTCCCAGGGAACAGTCACACCAGGTTCCTGTCAGCAAGTGCCACTGGACAACAGTAGCAATGTCTGAGTTTGGTTTCTGCCGACAAGATGACAAGATATGTCTCCAGCTGGAGCAGTCCCCGGATGGCCCTTTCTTCAGTCTCCGCTCTATTTTTTGCCCCTGTCTTTCTTTTAGCCAGAACCATGCTGGCCTAATCAGTTTATTTAAAAAATTATGGGTAAACAGCAGTGAGCATTTTGTTATTTTCATTTTGTCCACAGATTTCAAAAAAGTTGAACAAGCAGGTGACCCATGTGATCTTCAAAGATGGATATCAGAGCACCTGGGACAAAGCCCAAAAGACAGGGGCAAAGCTGGTTTCAGTCCTTTGGGTTGAAAAGTAAGTAGTCCGGAGTCTGTGACAATGCTGTGTGTGGTGTACCTGTTGCTGTTAACAGTGTGCCTGCCGTAGACTTGCTGTGTGCTGTAGACTTGCTGTGCAGGAACTTATTTTATCACAGCTAAGGAAGCTTATGCCTCGGGTGCCTGAACGTGGCCATCTTCTTCCTGTGTTCTCATGACATTCCCTCTATTTGTGTCTTTGTCCTCATTTCCAGAGGTCATGTTACATCTTTAATATCCTGTCTCTTTGCAGTCACTTTGAGGTTTTGTCAGGAATGTACGTTTGTAGATTTGGAGGATACCATCCATCCATCAAATGGAAACTTAGGTGGGATTTAAGGTTGATAAGTCAGGGAACATGGTACACTTCTGTTAAGGTGGCCTGTTGTGTACTGTAATGCTAAAACATGTAATAAAAATAAAATTTCAAACACTAATCTTTAAAAATGGGTCATATATTTATGTACAAATATGTTAAGATTGCTCTAGTATTACTTAACTAAAGGTCTGTGTATATTGTTAAAAAATAAAATCTATATGTGGACATAACAGAAATGCATAAAGTACTTTCATGTTTTGGTAGGTTTAATAAATGATATAAAAGGTAAAGAAAATTGTGAACCTTTGAGATGGCTCAGCCTATAAAGATACTTGACACCATGCCTGATGACCTGAATTTTATTACCAGAACCCATGGGTGGTGGGAGTACACGGACCCTGGCTAGTGTCCTCAGTTTTGTATATGTATACCATGAAATGAGCATACCCACAGAGCCCCCCACACATACACACACAGGAAGGCTTCTCCTTTAACTGCTCAGGGTCATTCAGCTGTCTTTCATTGGAGTGGCCATGTGTGTGGCATCTAGGGTCACCAGATTCTCAGTGTGTGGGGACTCAAGGCTTCAGACTGTTAAGTCTCTGATGAAAATGCCTTTCTTTTAGAGAACAGAAAAATTTGTATCTGAAAGATAAGCAATGAAGACAATAATTAAAGATCAGCCTGCCTCTCATCTCTTTGGTTTTCTGAAGAAAGTTAAAATTTTAAAAGGCTAGCACAAAAAGCACTGAAATGTATTCATTAGCTGTTAATCAGCCTGTTAAAGGAAGCTTTGAGACTGCTGCAGAGACAGGACTGTGGAGGAGCAATCCTCAGGGGTTAGGTGGCTGGCATGCAGCTGATGGTGCCATGAGAAACCTTCAGTGGCCACTCATCTCTGTAAAGCAGTTGGTGATCGAAGTAGTGATCAGCAAGTGTTCTGCTTTAAGAGGTTGTCTGGCTACCCTTCCCAAAGTCTCCACGTACCCCTTGCATATATGCGTCCTGGTTCATGCTGGTCGTCCTCTTAGAAGAGGGGGCTGGACTGTAGGTGATATTAGGCTTATAGAAGGTAAGAAAGCAATCTGGTGTCTAGTGTGGCATGAGGAAAGTCGGGGCAAACTTCGGGTGACTTAGCAGCGGACTCTTATTCCCTGAGTGCTCTCCCTTTCTTTGTTTGTTCTCTTTTTGCACCTAGTTCAGTTACAGTCTTCTCCAACAGGATTCTGAGAGCATCGTCTGTGTCTTGCCACAGTTCAGACTCTGGAGCCAGCCAGCCTGGGAAAGAATGGAGACTGGTGGGCATCCAGTCTGCTTTGTTCTGACCCTTACTGGGTCCAACCTGGTGTTCAGTACCTAAAACTCAGGTCCCAGTTCAGATATACTTGTGTTCTCTCTGCTGAGAGACCCCTCAAACACTCCTTCCTGTGTTCTTCCATGTGGCTGAGGGAATGAATACCTGTTGTGATTATGTGCTAGCCAGCTGAATTTCCGATGTCTGTCCTTACCTTTTCAACCCCTCAATACCTAACACTAGGTTCATGTTGGAGAGAAATACACTGCAGCTTAGAAGATTCACTGACTGCTTTAGAGGGTGAAGGACAGCAGTTTGACCGAGGTGAAGGAATAATGGGACTGGTCCAGCTAAGGAAATGGGAAGTGACCTGGGTCCTAGTGGTACCTCCCTGGGCTCTGAAGAGGCTAAAACTGGGTCTCTTGTCAGGGCTGCTTTGAAGCATTTTTCTCCTTGGCCACTAGATGGGGCACTAATGTTATGCATTTCTGAAGAACTGTAGAAGTCTAATAGGATGTTTTCTGTTCATCATATTTATGGAGTGCTGGATAAATGTGAGGCTCTTTGTTAGTGGGGTTTGTTTCACCATTGTTAATCCTTGTCTGTATGTGCACATGAGTTACCCAAGGAGGTCAGCAGACGCATCAGATCTCCGTGAAGTTGGTTAGAAAGCTGGTTGTGATCAGCCTGACATACATTCTGGGAGTTGAACTCCAGTCCTCTGGGAAAATAGTACATGACATTAACTACTGGTCTCTCTCTAGCCCTGCTTTTTTCTTTGAGACAAGCTTTCACTTGTAGCCTGAGGTGACACGGAACTCATTATATAGATCATGTCTGCCTAGAACTCACAGAGATCCACCTGCCTCTGCCTCTCACATGCTGAGATTAGAAATGTGTATAAGTATGCCTAGTTCAGTGTGAGATTCTATCAGTAACTTCTTACCTGTTAGCCTGTGTGAACATGCAAGTCCCTTGCCTACATTCATGTTGCTGGCATCGTGTTTCCCTTTGTGTGGGGACTAACTGAATTCTAGATCTGAGCCTTTACATCCTTTCACTGTGATCAGTGGATTGTTGACATGTTTGTTCTAAAATGGGACAGTCACCTTCTCTAATTCTAACTAGTACGAATCAAGGCTTTCCCTAAACTATTACCTACAAAAGATGATTAGTAATTTTATGAACTTGGGTAGATGATCTGTGAGTTAAACAACTTTTGTAAACCAAAAGGAAGGTGGCAGTGCTTACACACCAGAGCTGGTGCACACAGTCCAGGCTAGCTGACCTTGTGCTTATGGTGACAGGAGTATTCTACATATGGTAATTGGCTCTCCGGGTTTAGTCACTCTCCTGTTCAGATGAGCCCAACTATCTCCTCGTGCTCTTCAGCACACATGCTGGTAAGAACTACTCTGTTAGACTCTTAGCTGGGCTAGAAAAGAGGCACATAAGATACATTTACCTCTTGTTTCTGTCTTGCCATTGTTCTTGCTGGACTTTGTTTGTTTTCTCCCTTTCTCTATAGGGAGAACACTGTAGCTCACACTGGCCTTCAGCAGTCTTTGTGCCTCTGCCTCCCCAGTATTGAGGTCATTAGCGTGAGTCAGTGCACCCAGCCCTCCTGGTAGGACCATTTTGAAATCATGAGCTTCTGTAGGCTTAAATGATGGGTCTTTCTTAAAAAGCACCTTTGTAAAAGTGTAGCATAAACCAAATGTGATGGCTCATACCTGTAACACTGCATCTGGGAAGCTGAGACAGGAGGATAACTGAGAGTTCAAGGCCAGCTTGGGCTTTATAACTAGTTCTAAATAACCTGAGGTACATTGCCAGACACTGTCTCCTTTGAAATTACAGATCAGTGTGTTATCTCAAACCACCAAAGTAAAAAAGACAGGGGTTTATAAGCCCCAGAGTACCATCTGTCCCTTTGCAGTCAGCTTCCTTCTCCCCACCCCTCAGCCTGGAGCCGCCTGTGATCTGGATTCTGTAGGCAGAAGTTTGTTTTCCTGCTGTAGGATTTCAGGCAGATGGACTTTTCTCGAATGGATTGTTTGGCTTTCTCCACTGATTGATAGTTTAGAGATTTCTCCATGTTTCATGCAGTAATAGTTTCCTTTCGTTTGTCTAGCCAAGTAGTATCCATTGCATGTACATACCACGGTGCATTTGCCAGTGGAGGAAATGTGAACAGTTTTCCATTTTTGGTTACTGTGAATGAAGTTGTTATGGAGATTTGTGTTTGTGCCCTTCTGTGTTTTCATTTCTCATGGTTTATCACCCAAACAAGGTGGCTACATGGTTTTATGTTCCCCTAACAGTGTGAGTGTTCTTTTGTTCCATGCCTTCACCCACACATGGGATTTGTCCATCGTCTGAATTTAGCAATTAAGAGTGAATACATAGCAGCCTCTCATAAGTTTTAATTTACATACCATACAATTTTCTCAGTTAAAGTATACAATTTACTGCTTTTAAATACACTCAAAGAGTTGTACAGCCATCCCCACAATTTTAAAGTATTTTGTACTTTGAATTTAAGTACTGTGTCCTTTAGCTGTCTTTCCCATGTGTGAAGCCTCAGCAGCTCTTTAGACACTTGTTGCTTTTATAATTTTCCAGGTCTGGGCATTTTTGTATAAATGCAGCTACATACTGTGGCAGTGCCCGAAGCTGCTTCTTAGCAAGGTCTTTTATGTTGTCTCTTTTATTTGTTTCCTTTTTCTGATTGAATAATGCTTGATTGTACAAATGTATGTGCACAAGCACACACACAACTTAGGAAAATGTTTATTGGACTCAGAATTCCAGGTTATAGTCCATCACGGCAGTCACGTCACCTCAGCAGAAGGATGAGAGAGTTGATTCCTTTCCATCTACATTTGTGCAGTGTGAGATCCCTCTCTCAGGGAATGGTCTCATCCACTATTAAGCTGGATCTCCCCTTCTCCTTTAATGTCATCAACACAGTTTGTCAAAGACATTCTTACCTTAATCTAGACAGTTCTTTACAGACATGCCTGAAGGCCTGTCTCCTAGGGTAAAAGATAGTCATCCCTTTCAGCCACCTCCCCCCCCCCCCCCCCCCCCGGGCTTGATCTACTGTGGACATTATCTAGTACTTGTTTTAAATTTTATTTTTATTTACATGTATGAGTGACTGCATGTATGTATGTATACCATGTGCATGCAGTGACCATGGAGGCCAGAACAGTACATCAGATCTCTGAACTATAGTTACTTTACAGATGGTTATGAGTCACCATGTGACTAATCCAGGTCCTTTGCAAGAGCAACAATGCACTAACACCGAGCCATCTCTCCAGCCACAAGAAATTGTTTATAACCAGTCCCCCTCTGGGTACCCTGCACCCACAGACAACATACATGCATCCTTTGTTCACAAATGTTCTTTCTCCTTATACGACCATACAATCCAGTGACTTGTGCTTACAGTCCTGATAGGAAGTATGTAGTTGGATCTTGAGTCCACCATGAATACAGTTCTGTCACATAGAGCTTTTTCCTTCTGTGCTGCCTGCCATCCCTTGGCTTCCAGTTATCTCACATGGACCTAGGAGCTCCACCCTGGAGTTAGGAGAGTGGGTGCTTCTAGGAACACATGTCCAGACCTGTTCCTCTGCTCTTCTCTCTTGTGTTCCTCACTCCCCAGGCTGGGGATGACCTGGCATTCTTGACTTCTGCACCTCTGCTAGGCCTAGGCTTCCGTTTGTTCGCTTGCCTTGTTTGTTTACTTTTCAGTTCTGCAGTCAGCTCTTTTCCACTCCTTGTTTTCATTAGTTTGTGTTCAGTTTTTCTTCTTTCACTGTTATTGTATTGGGATCTGGGGGACCAAGAGAAAACTGTGCACTTGCTCTGTCATTTAACCCAGATGTCAAAACCAGTTTTATTCCCTAAACATTGCTTAGTTAAATCTCCAGCCCTGCTGTGCCTGCACTGTTACTGTGAACCTTCAATGGACCCTTGGTTACTCTCTTGCCCTGAAACCTAGTCTTTGGGCGACCTGTCTGTGACACCCCCTACCAAACCATTTTAACCTAGATAGAGCCCACAGAGGCAGGAGGCAAGCTTGTGAGTATAGCAAAATGTCCTCAGGGAGACCAGAGCTCTCTGTGATGCTTTCTCCTAACTGGGGCTGTCTGCCTGATCTTTCTCAGCGTGTGGGTAGTATATAGCAAAGCTACTTATTTGGTTTTATGTTGATTTTGTGTCTGTCACTTTGCTAAACAATGCTTACTAGGGCATTTATGATGGAGGCTTTATGGTCTCTTAATAGATCATATATTCTAAAAGTAAGAACACTGGCTTCTTCCTCTGCTATTTGTATTCTTTTATTTTCTTCTCTTGTCTTACTGCTCTGTCTAAAAGTGCAAGACTTCATTCATCTTTTGAGACAGAGTCTCTTTGTGTAACTCTGGCTGACTCCTGAGTGCTGGGATTGAAAGCATGAAGCACCATAGCTGGGTTTAATGTTTGTATTCTTTCACTGATACACTTGAATGCTCAAGTGGGACTGGTCTGTAGGAAGGTGGACGTGTCATTCCTTCCGTGGATTGTGAGTGTAGTGACCTGTCTATAGATAGGTAGAAGCAGCCACACCTGCCTGAGAGGCTCACCGCAAACATTGTCACACTTGGTCAAGTCATTCTGTAACATCAGTAACTGCTCAGGGGTAGTGAAGCTGATAGGCTGGTAATACAGAGACACTAAGGTGGGATGGAAGGAACAGAGGCCGAGCATGAACAGGGATGAACTCGACTGGGGGAAGTAATGAGTGAGATTAGATGGAAAGGAGGAGCCTGGACAGTCAGTATCCACAGGCTAGATGGTTACAGCTACAGTGGGCCAGTTAGTAAAAGGTGTTCAGAAGAGAGGAAATGTGGGAGGAATGAGAGACTGGGCTGCACATAGAATAATCATAATCAAGCAATTTCAAAATCAAAGCAAGGCCATTACAACATATTTATGCAGGATGGAGAGATGGCTCAGAGCATTGGCTGTTCTTGTAGGGGACCTGGGCTCAATTCCCAGTACCCACAGGGCAGCTCATAGCTGTCTCAAGCCCTCTTCTTGTCTCTATGGATACAAGGCAAACAAATGGTGCACAGAAAATATGCAGACAAAACACTCGTACCCATAAGGTAAAATAAAAATAAAATTTAAAAGATATTTATGAAAATTGAAAAAGAGAGTGAAAGTACTGTTAGAACTGTCATCGTGTCTGTCAGTTTGAGCCCCTCCCCTCCCTGTGATGTCTCTGGTAGCAGACTACTGGTGAGAGAGGTGCAGCTTATTCTAGTTCAGACTTTCAACCTGAATTTGTGAGTATGCAATATCCCAGAGAGTTTAAAACAACAAAGCCAAGTCATTCCCTTTGGGATTGAGTTTCCACTCTTTGCCAGTAGGTGTCATACCTTCCTTGTGTTTTCCCAGCCCTCTGGATGGAATGGTGCTGCCGGGAAATTTCTGTGTCATTATTCCACATGTGCTGGATGGTGACACTTCCCACTGGGTTAGCTGAAGATGAGTGCAAGCTAGTGGTGTAACCACACCTAAACAGTTGTTTGCCTTGTTTTCTGGCATACTCTTCATACCTGGGCTCGGGCTGCCTCTGTTACTGTGTGCTTCCATGATATCCACTCAGTTTTAGATCAGACCAGTGATTACTTAATTCTGAGCTGGGCAGAAGTTTTCCATGTTCTTGGTCATCTGTAGTTTTTGGAGAGTGCTTCTTTCCTGGAGAATTACTTCCGGGGTACCCATAGATAATCTCACCTTCAGGCTTGCTCTGATGTATAACACATCAGCCACTGTCTCCATAGCTTGTTGATCGTGAGCCCATCAGCCTGAGTGTCTATTCTAACCCTTGGTTGTGGCTCAAAAGCCTTCCCAATCTCTCTAGCTGGGTGGTTCCTTCAGTATAGGGAATAGAGGTGTGTGGGGAATGCCAGTTTTGTTTTGGCAATGCTTGGGATTGAACCCGGTGTGTCACACTTGCTGTATGAACACTCTAACACTCTCTCAGTCACTGGGGAGAGCTTGAAATACATCCACCTTCCTCATTTCCCAAGTGCTTGGATTACAGGTATGTATTAATATGCTAGACTCTCTTTTGCTTTTGCATTGGATAGAGAAGACCATGTAAAGAAGACTGGAAAATCTAATGTATAGTGACATTTTATTAAGAATGTATGTATGTGTGTATTATAATAAAAGTATACTAACTTTGAACCTGCTGCCTGGTATATACACAGTTTTTATGTGGTGTGTGTATAGCAAAGAGTTACTCACTGGGCTGCCTTGACCTGGTTCTACAGATGCAGGGTGGCTGGAGCACGTGTTGATGAATCTTTGTTTCCTGCAGTGAATACTGATGAACATGTACCAACCCTAGTTAGAAGAAAAGTAAGTATGTAATTTCTTTGAGGACAGGGTGGTTATAAATGTATGGACCCTTGTTATTTTTATTTCTAAAAAATATAGACTTTCATAAATATGTTCAGTGTATCTTAAACATGCTGTTGAGTTCATTATTATTCTCACATAAAATTTCTAGTTAACTAAAGAGGGTTTTTGGTTTTGGTTTTTTTCTTTAGTTTATGAATGCTTTGATGTAAATGCATTTCTATAGGAAATGGAAGAGATTGTAGTTAGCCTTGAGAAATTAAAATGAGCCCAAGGCTAGGCAGCTCTTAGTTACTTTGTTGCTTCTTTTCTTTTTTGTTACAATTTTATTTTATGTTTGTATATTTTGCCTACATTTGTATCTATGCACTACATACAAGCCTGGTGCCCATCGAAGCCAGAAGAGGGCTTTGGATCTCCTGGAGCTAGAGGTGCACATGGTTGTAGGCCATCAAGTGGGTGCTGAGACTTGAACCCAGGTCTTTCTCAAGAGCAGTCAGTGGTCCCAGCTGCAGAGCCGTTTCTCCAGCCCCTGGTATTTCTTTAGGTGTAGTGACTATGAAGTATCAAAGCACTTTGTTCTCACACAAGAACTGTTAGATTCAGTGACCTAATCAAGACTGAATCCAGTGGATGAGAACTGGATACTTCCTACAGATTAAAAGAAAAGCAGCTGCAGCTTCTCCATGCTTCTAGAAGACTGTGTGATTTATATCCATCAGGCTTACCGCAGTCACCCAGGTGCTGGAGAGTCATGACGCAGCTCCTCCAAGGCTTCCCCAGAGCTCTTCATCTGATTCTGGGCAGTTCTTAACTGTGCCATGCTGAAGTTCAAGACTTGGAAAACACATTGACAGTGCATGCTGTTTCCATTAACATGCTTAGTAAGCTCAGGCACGGCAGGCACGGCTGATGTTTCTTCCCTCTGACACTTCAGCTGAAGAGCCCACCCAACTCACCTGCTGCACACAGTGTCCTCTGCTGAGTGAGGTGCTTACTTGGCTGCCTTTTCTTCCCTGCATAATAGTGTGGTTTTCATCAAGTTAATTTCATGTTGCACATTGTGAGTGGGCCTTTCCTGAATATACTTAGTCAGTTTTTATGAAAGGCGTTACATGTGAGATGTGCATTTACTACTTGTGCTCACTGCAAATAACCATAAATTTGGTAAGTCCATCAATAGTGTGCAAGGTCACCTCTGTCTTGTCCAATGCCATTGTATTATCTTTCATTTTTGTCTAGTCTGGTGCACAGTGACTGCCTGCATTTTACACTTACACTTCTAAAAGCCTCCCCTTTCCAAATGCAATTGCAAGTTAAAAACTAAGTTGAGAAAAATCATTTTAGGTGCTTGGAGGGCAATTTCCCCCCCTCCCCCCTCTCTCTCCCCTCTCTCCTCTCTCTCCTCTCTCCCCTCTCTCCCCTCTCTCCCCTCTCTCCCCTCTCTCCCCTCTCTCCTCTCTCCCCTCTCTCCCCTCTCTCCCCCTCTCTTCTCTCTCCCCTCTCCCCTCTCTCCCCCTCTCCCCTCTCTCTCCTCTCTCCCCCTCTCTCCTCTCTCCCTTCTCCCCTCTCCCCCTCTCCCCTCTCTCCTCTCTCCCCTCTCTCCCCCTCTCCCCTCTCCCCCCTCTCCCCTCTCTCCCCTCTCTCCCCCCTCTCCCCTCTCTTCTCTCTTCTCTCTCCTCTCTCCCCTCCCCTCCTCTCCCCTCCCCTCTCGTCTCCTCTCCTCTGCAGTAATAGATCTTTCTGCTTGAGGCTGCTGTCCTGCTTCTGTCATGGAACCTAAGTTTCCGTTCCAAGGGGCTGTATGGATTTGAAACCATTGCTGTTTTGAAATTCTGGGAATCTTTTTTTTTTTTTTTTTTTTTTCTCTCTCTTTAAATTTTAAAGCAACTGAATCCTGTTCTGACTGCCACCATTTGTGAAGTGGTAGAAGGAGGCCCAGCACTAAGGCCACAGAGTGGAACCTCTATTCTCTGCTTCCCACATGCCTGTGGACTGCACCTCATGAGAAGAATACTCTAGGCAAGCTGCCAACCCTCCTAACAGAACAATATGGACACACTACACAAACTATCCCACTGTCCAAAAGCAGCAATGTTAACATCTTACACTGTAGCAGTGAGCCTGCTGAACTCTAGCTCCAGCTTGTACTGGTAGAACCCAGTATCTGTTAAAGCTGTTCCCTGTCACTCACTTCTCACTTTCTTGCAAGCTCTCTATGCTGTTGCTCAGTGCCTGACACAAGAATGTGATCGTGACCAAGTGCCTACCTGACCTAGCAAGTCAGGAACAAAACTGGCAGCAAGAGGCTCCAAGGGCCAGACACAGCACACTTTCTAGTTAGCAGCAGCAGTGTAGACACGGACATGAAGGTTCTTTTCTTTAGTAACTGGGATAATGGTGTTTGTGTTGCTGTGCTATTGGAGGGAAGCTGCTGTGAGGAGAGCAGAGAACCAAGGCTACTTCTGGGAAGCCTTTTGGCCATGGAGAATGCTGGAAGGCTGAAGCAGCTCAGAACACAGTTACATAGTGTACAGCCATATACTTAGTGCTGCTTGTAAAAGTAATACTTCAGAAATAAGTATTGCCAATTCACATACAGTATAGTAAACAACTCATTAAGAAGTTCTTTTAATTTTTGATACCATTAAAGTTACCAAAAACAGTATGGAAATGGCTTTCTCTCTTGTTTTAAAAACTATCAGCAATTGTAGGAACTGGAGAGATGGCTCAGCAGTAGAATTACTTCTCTTGCACAAGAGCTTACTGAGTTCTTGTTCCCAACACCTACATGGTGCCTCTTAACTGTACCTAACTCTATCTAGTTCCAGGGGATCTGACACTCTTTTGGCCTCTGTGGGCACCAGGAATGTGCATATATGTACATACATAAATGCAGGTCAACATTTATCCACATAACAATGAGTCGTTCATTTAAAACAAACAGTAAAAAACCAGTACATGCTCACTAATGTCTATAACCTTTTTGCCTAGCGCAAGTGTATGCAGCCCAAAGATTTTATTCCTAAAATGCCAGAAAATGACAAAAGACTTCAAAAGAAATTTGAGAAAATGACTGAAGAGCTGCAAAGGCAAAAGGCAGCTCTAGGTAAGTCACATCCCACGTGCCTGACAACTGTAGGTAGGCACAGAGGCTGCAGTAGCTTTAAGGGAGGAAGGAGACTATGACATGTACCTGCCCACTTAGACTGAGTAGTAACACTGAGAAGGGCAGTCAAATAATCCTCCTCGTTCATCAAGTCAGTGGGATTCTTACCTGAGGAGGATTACAGGAGAAAAGCAATCTCACTTCTTAATTCTGTCTTTTTAACTGGTCTATAATGACAATTTCAACATTTTGATTTCTTTGAAAAACACAGAAATATTCTAAAAATATGTTTTTGTTTTAATCCCAGGTGTAGGATATGGGGCTGTTTCAGGTTATCCACAGCAGCTGACTGACTTGCCTCATGCTCTAGCAGGGGTGTGATTTTGCCAGCTTCAGGATAGTTTCTTAGATTGTTTGATGTTTGGAATTCTGTGGACTTATGAGAGGGTAGATTAATGTTGCCTCTAGAGAAGAGGTGGCTTGGTGGTCGGTTACTGGTTGCTCACCATTTGTTAAATAGTCATGTGCAAAGAAGAACTTAGTTATCTTGGACTGAAAAGATCAAACTTGCCCCAAGAATCTCAATTCTCCTAGGCAGCAAGAAGTAGTCTTGCTACTTTTAATAACACTGCCCCATTTCCCCTCTATCTAGTTGCCCTATTTCCTCTTATCTAGTTGCCCCACTTCCCCTCTCTTATCCAATGTTAGGGGTTGGAAGGGTTGGGAAGGGTGGAAGAAAGAAGAACCCATAAAGAAGCAAATGCCAGCTACACAGGTCTTTTCATTCCATATCTAAAACAGGCAAATCATAGACTTTATTTGCTTTTAATGCTGTAGGAAAACACCTGGGGTTTACTTCCTGTGGTTAATTGAGCTGTGGGTGTGTGTAGAGGATGAACAGTGTTCAGTAGGACCACGTTTAACCTAGATATAAAACAAGTTTTAGAAGCCAATCCACCACACTCTGCCTTTCTGTCTTTGCTAATTGTATGATGGTGTTCATGACATCGACTTAACTATATCTCAGTGACAACCTCTGTAAATGAGGATGCTGACACCTGTCATCATGTAGGGCCTGGGTACACTTTGGTGACTATGGCAGCGAGCTGTCCTGGCTGTGCCATGGTTCCTGGTGGGAGTATTGCTGTCTGCGGGAAGAGAAACTGACACTGAAAGGAGCAGGAAGGCAGTGGTGTGGGAGTGGGGGTGGCTGTGAAGGGAACTGCTGGTAAAGTGTGGCTTTTGGTCTTGAACTTACCATGGAGGTTTGTTTTCAGATGATGATGTTTCTGTCCTTGTGTTTGAGTCCCCTCAATCACTGGTATACATCTCCCCAGTAAACATGATGAAGAGGAGATTGCAAGAGATGAAGGAGAAGAGGGAAAACCTTTCCCCTACCTGTAAGTGGTTACATTGTAACATGAAAATGATGTGTGCTAGCAAATTACACAAGAAATGTTAGTTTTGATCTCTACCCTAGATGCTAATTTTCCTTTTCCCAGTGCTTACTTAGGTCAAGGGAATCACACTGCACCCCAGTCTCCTTACCTAGAAATTTTGAGTGCTTCCTGATTTTAGTACTTAATTTCAGTGGAGACCTTTCTAATATTTTCTTCCAGAAGAAATGTTCTTTGTTAAGATTGGGGCCCATGTGGAATACATGAATGTTCTCCAGTTCCCTTTTTGCAGCTCCTTCATCATTTCCAGTATCCTCACTTTTTTCTTTTTCAAAAAAATTAAGTAGCTGGAAAAATGGCTCAGACGTTAAGAGTGCTTGGTACCTTTACAGAGGACTGGAGTTCAGTCCCCAGTACCCACATTGGGTAACTCACAATTGTTTATATGACTCCAGCTCCTGGGGAACTAATGCCTTCTTCTGACCTGGGTGGGAACCTGCATACATGTATAATTTAGACATACACATAAATAACAAAAAACATCGTTAAAAGAGGGTATTTTAATTACTTAGGTAGTAATAAGCACATTTTAATAAAAGACGTGCAGTGTAGGGAATAGACAGAGCCTTGCTCCCCGCTACTTCCACTCCTGCTGAGTTGGAATAATGCAGATGCGCTTTCTTGGTGAGGCTGTAGTTTATTTTTTTTTTATTAATTTAGATCATTAGAATATTCTTTCTTGTTTGCTGTTGTTTTTGAGACAGGATTTCTTTGTGTAGCCCTAGCTGTCCTACAACTACACTGCCTCAGCCTCCCAAGTGCTGCAATTAACTGCATGCACTACCATGCCTGGTTCTTCATTTCTATTAAGCCTTTCCTTCACTTGCTACCATTAGACTCACAAACTACACTAGACTCATCTATGTGCATCTCAGGGCCATAAGTGACTGAGACGAACTATAGCTTTTGCTCAGACACCATCAGAGCTTTGTTCAGAGCAAGCAGAGGGCAGCAGCTGAAGCAGGTACATAGCTCTGTCTCATGTGCACATCTAAATTTATTCCACATGTATATAAACTCAGTCCAAGATTTAAACCCCACAACCGAAAACTAGCTGTGGCGGTGCACACCTATAATCCTAATATTCAAAAGGTGGCGTCAGAAGGAAAAGGAGCTCAAGAAAATATTGTAAGGACAGCTCATCATTTTATTAAAATGAGCCTGTCCTTAAAAAAAAAAAAAAAAGCCACTCCTTACTCCCCAAAAATAGCTTCAAAAGTAAATGTAAAGGACTAAGGCTATGTAATTCAGTTCTTGCCAAGTATACACAAAGCCCTGGATACAGTTCCTAGCATCAAAAAAAATGAATAACTGCAGTGTCTGAGAACTTCTCTCCACCCACACCTTTTTTTGTATAAACACCCTTGTTTTATAGTCATTTTGTCAGGTTTTCTCAGGGAAACATCCTCTGAATCTCCTTAAAACATGACTTTTAGAGGCAGTTTAAGTACTGTACTTAGGACCCAAGAACAGTTCCCAGAAGAATGTTGGGTGGCTCAAAACATTCTGGGACTACAGCTAGAAGGGCTCCCAGTACCTCTTCACACTCATTCCATAACCCCACACAGAAACACATTTATACACATAATTAAAAACAAATTTAAAAGATCTTTGGACATGTTTGTTTTGTCTCTTATATGGACAGCCTTTGAAGATAGCACCTAGAGCCTCATTTAGTAAATAATTATGTTCTAGATATCTTAAATAAATGTGGTTTTAACTGCAACACTGTTGACTTTGGGGGACAGTTCTGTTTTGTAGCCTTTCTAAACCAGTAATATCCTTCCCCCACACTTGTGACAGTGTCCCATGTCTGTGTCTGCCCTGGGCTTCTACTTAGAGATGCATATTAGGAACTTTGGTTCTCAAACAAGCTGAAAATACTCACTTAATTTGTTTTAAGCGTCATACAAGTTGGATTTTGAAATTACCATCTCATGATCTGAGTTAATGCTTGTAGGCCAGGGATTGATAGGGGTTCATTTTGTCAGTCTTGCTTCTACAACATACCTGATGCAATTTTTATACTCGAATTGAGCTTAATAAAGGGAAGAGTAATTTGCTGTGTATATGGGATCAGGAGCAGAATGGTAGATGTACTGTTGTCCCTGTCCAACAGCCAGTTCTGCCATCCATTGTCAATGATGCGTTATTATGCTATCAGCCTCCCAGATGCTGGAACAGTCTCAGCAGAATCCATGTGTCAGTCTGTTTGAAACATCCTTGAACATTTCTCACCAACCTTTGAGTTCAGGTAAATTGTAATATGTATTTTGTTTTTGTGAAAAATTTAAAATTTGAAAAGTGTGTGTGTGTGTGTGTGTGTGTGTGTGTGTGTGTGTGTGTGTGTGTCTTCTCACACTGTTCTTTTTTTAGACTTTTACTGTGGAGCTCTGGCTAGTATGGATGGCACTTACCAACGAGACCCATCTAGCTTCCAACTAGAGCCATGTTCTTGTCTCCATGTTGTTGAGTGCTGAGATTACAGAAAATGCACCAGCATGTCCACATTTCATGTGGTTAGTTCTAAACATTCAACTAGCTGAGTAGAACTAACTCAAGTTTTTTCTTTAGATCTGGTATTAATAGTATTATGGACCTCCTGCTTGAAGTCTATTAGCTCCTCTCTGGGGATTTGTTTGTCTGTTTGTTTTGTTGTGGAAATCCTTAATTTATATTTGAAAACAGGACTAAAGAGGAATGATTTTGTGTTTAATTAACCCATGAAGTATATTATTGAAGAGTCTGTGTCAAGTAGGATGGGAGTCCTTGACCTTTTTAAAGATTATATAGCTTTCAGATGTTGAGTTCCTTATGCTTTCCTCACATAAACTCACGGGAGAGCCTAAATGAAGTCTCTGGAACCCCCAAACAACTGTGTTCAAAAGGGCTTCAAATGCCACATGAGAAAACTGAGCTAGGCGTTCTTCCTGACCGTGTGATAAATTCTGGCAGTCTGTCCTGGATGTTCTGGGATTGTTTACCCATTCGTCTTCTCTTTGCTCAGATTTGTCTCCCATAGGTTGGAAGCGAATCGCAATAACAGTGCTGGCTTCCTTTTCCATGCACTGTTCTGTCTCACTGTCTCACACCCCAAGTCTCCATGAGGTAGGCGGCATCCCCACTCGCATTTTACAGAAGAGAAAACCGGGACACAGTGAGGTCAAGTAGATTGCACAAGACCCTGAGGTTGTGAATGATACACTCAGGCTTTTGACTTATGCTCTTAATGATGTGCCACACTGCTTCATGGCTTAATGAAGAGTGATTGATACATTCAATTGCTAAGAGTAAATCTCAGTATCATTCCAGTGCTGCCTTCAAAGCCCATCCACACAGGCCCTGTGTCAGGCTGGACGTTACCCCTCTCTTCCCTGAGCACAGCTTCGAGGACAGAGTGTCTCTGCCTCTGCTGCCTCTGCTCTTAAAGCTGAGCTCCCATTGTCTCAAGTCACAGTTAGAGTCCCAGCATTCCCTCCAGATTGTGTCCTTTCTCTAAAAAGGAAGCCCTTCGCCGGGCAGCACTGTTGCCAGTGGAGAAGCAGGTCTGAGTGATGACCACAGGTTCCAGATGAGCAGAAAGTGCTGACTGCCCTCTAGTACCTCAGCATAATGAGAAGACAGAAACATTATGCTGTGACAAACATTGCTGTGTCCTGGGAAGGGCTAGCACCGTGACCTGACAGGATCAGGAGATTCACAGATGACACTCTCACTTGGGTGATTTTGAAGGGTGAGTTGTGTTTGCCCACAGAAAAATGTATCAGAAAGCTGGGGAGCCGGAGACCTGAGGTGGTGGACTGAGAAACTGCAGCCTTTGTGAGAGGTCAGGATATTGAGGGCCCCACTTGGTTCATTTGGTTCATATATAAATAAAACATGAGGATTTGCCAGAAGAACGGGGTACAGGTAGGAGGAGCTGAGTTCTATTTATCAGGGTTTATAGAAGCCCAAAGCCTAGCCAAGCATGGTGGCACATATCTTTAAGCCAAGCCAGCATTCAGGAGGCAGGGACAGATAGGTCTGTTGAGTTTCAAGCCAGGTAGGGTTACACAGTGAGACCCTGTCTTTAAAAGAAAACAAAGGACTTATGGTCAGTTTCACGTTTTAAAGGTGATTCTTTATTGCTCTCTCCAGATGACTCCTTTGCCAGTGGTTCTCACTCATCTTTTGATGTTCTCTGTGGAGATCAAGAAAAGAAACTGGAAAGATCAGCTAATGACATGGCCAGGATGACAAGCCCTTCCTCACCTGTGTTGAGGGAAAGCCGTTTTTATGGTTCAGCATCACCCAACCACCTCAGGCAGCCAAGTCCTCAGAAAGTTCCAGACAGTCCTTCAAAGGAGAGTGTCAGCTGGCAGAAAGGTGCTACAGGTGTGGCTGGTTCGGAGAGAAAGCAGGCCGCAGGTGTTTCTCAGGGGATGAGAGATGAGGAGCACTGTCAGTCTCCTACCAGGTCCGTCATAGAAGAACACACAGAACATTGGGGAACCAAGAGTTCTTCAGCGAAGAGAAAAGGGGCAGCGGACTTAGGTTCACCTCCAAAAGGAAAACTGACAAAGAGGTGCAGGAGAAAGTCTGCCTTGGCACTACAGCTCTTCAAGTCCGACAGTAGCCTGCAGTCCACAACCGGACCCATCCCAGAGACTCCTGATGTTGAGGCTTCTTCGTATGAGGACTATTTTAACCCTGATAATCTCAAGGAGAGGAATTCAGAAAGACTTTCTCCCAAGGCTCAGCCACCAGCAAGCCCTTCTTTGTTCCACTGCAGAGGTCTCTCGGAGTGGGAGCGAAAAAGCATGCTAAAAATCTGTGATTTTACCTGCATTGCTGAAAAACACAAATCCATCAGCAAAAGTGACTTAATTTCAAAAAGTACTTCTAGTTTTGAGAAACCTGACAAAGAGGAAGTGAATACAACTCCTACTTGCTCGCTTTTGGTGGGGACATCTAACAAAAGCCCGGGGCATTTCAGGCAGCCTGGCCCTCAGCTGAGGGATGACATAGGCCCAGAGGGAGGCACCCACCCTGACACCCTGTGTAGTCCTGCTCATGACGCCACACCCTTGAAAGGGAGTAGTACAGAAACAAGAGATCCTGGTGATGGAAAAGGCTTCCCCAAAGAAGGTACCACTCCTCCTGCATCAGCGTCTCCTGAAGGTGAAGCACACAGCTGTCATCTCAGTTTGGGAGAGGACTGTAATGTTAAAAAATCTGTAGAAGAAAAGGAGAAAATAGCCACAGGATATAGTGAAAGTATGTGACCCTCATTTCCCTACTGTTTTTTTGTTCTGCCAGTACGTAATGCTGTGTTCATATTTGAAATCTGTCTTTACATCTTTATAATTTAAGTCCTTTCCCCTCCTCCTTTATTTTAAGGAATGTACATTTGATATTTTCCAATGATGTTCTTGAGGGATAGGTGGCAGGCTCTAGCTTTCTGGTCAAATGTCTTGCCATGAATAGACCTCCCCAGGCTTCTATGTGCATCTCTCACTTAGCATGACATAACTGCAAGAGGAATTTATTTTCTTTTTTTAATTTGGGTTCATTTAGCAAGGACTTATATGTGAGGGGTGCAGTAAAGAAACAGCCAAATGACCGCTCTATAATTAGGAAGTTTTTGTTGTAAATAAGAAAGTATCCAGAAGTGTCTGGAAGATCCAGTACAGAAAGAGAAGCAGACTGGCTATGGCCCCAGCTGTCTGTCAGAGAAGAGAGAAGAGCAAGAGGCAAAGAGTACAAAGGAAGAGCAGTAAGGGAACAAGTGGCCTGCAAGAGATGGAGAGGGAAGCTGAGACTAGCAGGAGTACCTGGGGCCAGCCAGGGTCGGGGCTTGTAGACTAAGTGCTATCATGAGGGAGCCTGTCAGCCAGCACGGGCTTTGACAAGCAGCCACAGATACAAGTCAGTGTCCCTTCTGCTGCACATAAGGAAAACAACTCTAGGCTGATGGGAACTGATTTCACAAGTTCATGAGGAATGCTGGCTCTTATCTATCCAGGTTGAGCTGGGCACATACTCAATTTTTGGCCAAGTCACTAGGTTTGCCCTCTTGGATGTGGGGAATGGAGATACCCTTTGGACCTGGCATGTTTCTACTATAAAACTCTAGAGAGCATCAGCCATGAGTTTGCTAACAAGAACTATGAAAAAGTTTTGAAATATGTCATCACTATTTTTTACTTTGGGCCCTGAAACTTTGGGCAATGTTAAATAAGAACAAACATTTTTAGGACATTTTGCTCAATTAAAAATTTAGTTATGGAACTCTCTCCAGCCCTCAAATAAGAATTTGGTATGGCTTTGATTCCTACTTATTTTGCATCAAGACTACCATTCAAATTGGTTTGTTTATTCCTATCTGTAATTCAATTATAATTATAGTGATTTATTTGTTGAACAACATAATAATAAGTATATGATTATAGGAATTTAGGCAAAGGTAGCAAAAATATCAGCAAATTTTGTAAGCAAAGTTAGACTCTTAGCTTTGACCATTATGTACGTTTGGCTAAAGTTGAATGTGACCAAACTGACTCTTCATCATTTCTGCATTTGAGGTGGTTTCAGTCACTGGTGTTAGGACAGCTGTGTTGGGCTGAAATAATCACAGTTCTGGCTGCTTGAGGATAAACTCACCTAAATTGGCTCAGCATCAATTAAATTATTTTTAGGGTTTAAGCTGATAAATGGCTTGGCTTTTGAATAATTAAAATTATATTCATAATAGTATTTTGTTATATCACAGTTAATATGTGTCTTCAAAATATATAAAATTACACAGAGTCTAGTAAATAAAAAAAGTATAGTGTTTTAACAGTTCAGAATATCCTGTCTTGAGTTCTGAGTTTTTATCTTTTTTATAAAGCATTTGAATGTTATATGATATGTAAATATAATTTAAGTGGAACATAACTGGTTCCAAACAGCCTAGTACACCCTAAACCCTAGCACTGCAGGTGTTCCCGTTAGAAGAATGTGTTTCTTCATCCAGGGCTCAACCTTCCTGTCTTCAGTCCTGAACATCAGGCTTCACAAATAGCATGGAGGGCAAGGGCACTGGGTGGCACTCCAGTAGTTAGAGGACACTGGGAGACTTGCCGATTATGAATGGGCCAGCTTGCTGGTGCACAGGCAGATGGGTGTGACCCAGTTCGAATCTTAGCAAGTCACTACCACAAGACAGCATGAGCTCCTAAGGCACAGAAACACATCTTAGCCTAAACCTAAGCACTTTTTTATACTCAGTGACATTAAGAAGACTCATGGATAGTTTTATATTGTCCACCAACAGTCCAACCTGGATTTCAGCCTATCATCTCTTTGGGGATCCACCCTAGATACAACCATAAATCTTTGGTCTGAAGTGGAAATTCCATACTTGCTCAAACTGGAGCCAGGAAGGCTGTTCTGAATGTCAGCTAGACAGACCATCCAGGTGCCTCTAATTGAAATGAAAGGCTGTTCAGTGCCACTTGCACCCCACGTGGACTTGTTGACTCTAAGATAGTGTGCAGTTAGCCTTCTAAAAATAAATTATCAAGTTGGTCAGTAACTGGTATTGAAACAGTGGGGTGTAATCATTAGCTTTACATTTTTATTCTATAATTTTATGAATAAACAAGTTTCCTTTGTTAAAAAGAATAAACTTTCCCATCAGAATTTCTCACTTTCTGCCTGTGTTAATTCTTTTTTTTCTTTTTATTTTATTACATACTCTGTATTTACATTTGAGATGTTATCCCTTTCCCCTGCTCCGCTCCCATTCCCCCTACCCCCATTTGCCTTCCTGTCACTCCCTCCCAATCATGCTCTCAACTCCATTGCCTTGGCATTCCCCTACATTGGGAAAATGTGCCCTCCCTGGACCAAAGGTCTCTTCTCACATTAATGCTAGACACTGACATCTTCAGCTACATATGCAACTGGATCAATAGGTCTCTCAATGTGTGCACAGAGGGTGTTTTACTCCATGAAAGTTTGGGAGGATTTGGTGGATTGATAATGTTGTTCTTCCCATGAGGTTGCAATCCCTTTCAGCTCCTTCAGTCCTTTCTTTAGCACCCTCAATGGGGTCCCTGGGTTCAGCCCAATGGTCAGCTGCAAGCATGCTCAGCTTTATCTATATGACTCTGACAGAATCCCTGAGGAGGCATCTCTATCTGGTTCTTGCCAGTAAGTACTTCTTGGCATCAGCTATAGTGCTGGAATTTTGTAGCTGGATATGTGGTGGATGCCCGGGTGAGGTGGCCTCTGAATGATCTTTTCTTCAGTCCCTGTTCTTCTATTTGACCTTGTGTTTCTTCCCGAGGGTATTTTGTTTTCCCTTCTAAGAAGGACTGAGGTATTCCCATTTTGACCTTCCTTCTTTTTGAGCTTCATAATGTTTCTGTGAATTGTTTCTTGGGTATTCAGAGCTTTATGGGGCTAGTATCCACCTATCAGTGACTGCATAACATGTGTGTTCTTTTGTGACTGGGTCACCTCACCCAGGATGATAGTCTCTAGTTTCATCCATTTGTCAAGGAATTTCATGAAGTTATTGTTTCTAATAGCTGAGTAGTACTCCATTGTGTAAATGTACTGCACTTTCTGTATCCATTCATCTGTTGAAGGACATCTGGGTTCTTTCCAGCTTCAGGCTATTATAAGTAAGGCTGCTATAAAAATGGTGGAGCATGTGTCCTTGTTATATGTTGGAGCATCTTTAGGGTATATGCCCAGGAATGGAATAGCTGGGTTTTCAGCTATTCCAATTTTCTGAGGTACCGCCAGACTGATTACCAGAGTGGTTGTACCAGCTTACAACCCCACCAACAGTGAGGAGTGTTCCTCTTTCTCCTCCATAGCATCTGCAGTCACCTGAGTTTTTGCTTTTGGTAAGATGGCCATTTTTACAATGTTGATCCTTCCAATACATGAGCATGGGAAATCTTTCCATCTTCAGAGATCTTCAGTTTCCTTCTTTAGCGATTTGAAGTTCTTGTCATACAGATATTTCACTTGCTTAGTTCAGGTCACACCAACCAAGGTATTTCATGTTGTTTGTGACCATTGTGAAGGGAATCTTTTCCCTAATTTCTTCCTCAGCATGTTATCCTTTGAGTAAAGGACGGCTACTGATTTGTTTGAGTTAATTTTATAACCAGCCACTTTGTTGAAGTTGTTTATCAGTTGTAGAAGTTCTCTGGTGGAATTTTTGGGGTCACTTAAGTATCATATCATCAGCAAATAGTGATATTTTTACTTCTTCCTTTCCGATTTGTATCCTTTTGATTTCCTTTTGTTGTCTAATTGCTCCAGCCAGGACTTCCAGTACTATATTGAATAGGTAGGGGGAGAGTAGACAGCCTTGTCTAGTCCCTGACTTTAATGGGGTTGCTTAAAGTTTCTCTCCATTTAGTTTGATGTTGGCTACTTGTTAAGGTGTGGGCCTGGGGTTCCTCCTGATCTTTCCAAAACTTTTTATCATAAAGGGGTGTTAATTTTGTCAAATGCTTTTTCAGCATCTAGTGAGATGATCATGTGTTTTTTGTTTTTCTTTGAGTTTGTTTATATGGTGGATTATGTTAATGGATTTTCATAAATTAAACCATCCCTGCATCCTTGGGATGAAGCCTACTTAATCATGATCGATGATAGTTTTGATGTGTTCTTGGATTCGGTTTGTGAGAATTTTATTGAGTATTTTTGCATTGATGTTCATGAGGGAAATTGGTCTGAAGTTCTCTTTCTTTGTAGTGTCTTTGTGTGGTTTAGGTATGAGTGTAATTGTGGCTTTGAAGAAGGAGTTGGGTAGTGTTCTTTCTGTTTCTGTTTTGTGGAATACTTTGAAAAGTATTGGTATTGAGAGTCTGATAGAATTCTGCACTGAACCCATCTGGTCCTGGACTTTTTAGCTTGGGAGGCTTTGGATGACTGCTTCTATTTTTTTAGGTGTTATGGGACTGTTTGGATGGTTTATCTGATCCTGATTTAACTTTGGTATCTGGTATCTGTCTAGAAATTTGTCCATTTTCTCCAAATTTTCTAGTTTTGTTGAATAGAGGCCTTTGTAGTAGGATCTGATGATTTCTTGAATTTCTTCAGTTTCTGTTGCTATGTCTCCCCTTTCATTTCTGATTTTGTTAATTTGGATACTTTCTTTGTGCCCTCTAGTTAGTTTGGCTAAGGGTTTATTGGTCTTGTTGATTTTTCTCAAAGAACCAGCTCTTGGTTTTGTTGATTCTTTGTATAGTTCTTTTTGTTTTTATTTGGTTGATTTCTGTTCTGAGTTTGATTGTTTCCTGCTGTCTACAACTCTTGGGTGTATCTGCTTCTTTGTGTTCTAGAGCTTTCAGGTGTGCTGTCAACTGCTATTGTATGCTCTCCAGTTTCTTTTTGGAGGCATTCAGAGCTATGAGTTTTCCTCTTAGTGCTTCTTTCATTGCATCCCATAAGTTTGGGTATGTAGTGGTGTCATTTTCATTAAATTCTAAGAAATCTTTGATTTCTTTTTTGACCATGTTATCATTGAGTAGAGCATTGTTCAGCTTCCATGTGTTTGTGGGCTTTTTGTTGTCTTTGTTGTTACGAAAGACAAGCCTTAGTCCGTGGTGATCTGATAGGATGCATGAGAGTATTTAGATCTTATATGTGTTGAGGCCTGTTTTGTGACTGACTATATGGTCAGTTTTGGAGGAGGTACCATGAGGTGCTGAGAAGAAGGTATGTTCTTTTGTTTTAGGATGAAATGTTCTGTAGATGTCTGTTAATTCCAATTGGTTTATAATGTCTGGTAGTTTCACTGTGTCTGTGTTCAGTTTCTGCTTCCATGATCTGTCCATTGATGAGAGTGGGGTGTTAAAGTCTCCCACTATTATTGTGTGTGGTACAATGTATGTTTTGAGCTTTATGAATGTAGGTGCCCTTGTATTTGGAGCATAGATGTTCAAGATTAAGTGTTCATCTTGATAGATTTTTGTCCTGTGATGAGTAAAAAGTATCCTTATCTTTTTTGATAACTTTTGGTTGAAAATCTGTTTTATTTGATTTTAGAATAGCTACTCCAGCTTGTTTGCTGGGATCAATTGCTTGGAAGGTTTTTTTTCCAGCCTTTTACTCTGAGGTAGTGTCTGTCTTTGTTTCTGAGATGAGTTTCCTGTATTTAGCAAAATGCTGGGTCCTGTTTACTTATCCAGTCTGATAGTCTATTTCTTTTTATTGGGGAATTGAGTCCATTGATGTTAAGAGATATGGAATAGTGATTGTTGTTTCCTGTTATTTTTGTTTTTAAAGGTAGACTTATGTTTGTGTGCTTTTCTTCTTTTGGTTTTCTTGCATGATTGTTGTTTTGCTTTTCCTAGGGTATAGTTTCTCTCCTTGTATTGGAGTTTTCCATCTATTATTCTTTGTAGGGCTGGATTTGTAGACAGATATTGTATAAATTTGGTTTTGCCTTGGAATATCTTGGTTTCTCCATCTATGGTAATCGGGAGTTTTGCTGGATATAGTAACCTGGGCTGGCATTTGTGTTCTCTTAGGGTCTGTATGATGTCTGTCTAGGATCTTCTAGCTTTCATATTCTCTGTTGAAGTCTGGTGTAATTCTGATTGGTCTGCCTTTATATGTTACTTGTCCTTTTTCCCTTACTGCTTTTAGAATTCTTTGTTTTGAACATTTGGTGTTTTGACTATTGTGTGTCAGGAGGAGTTTCTTTTCTTGTCCAGTCTACTTGGAGTTCTGTAGGCTTCTTTTATGTTCATGGTTATCTTGTTCTTAAGGGTAGGGAAATTTTCTTCTATGATTTTGTTGAAGATATTTACTGTGCCTTTTAGCTGGGAGTCTTCATTCTCTTCTACACCTATTATCTTTAGGTTTGGTCTTCTCATTGTGTCATGGATTTCCTGGATGTTTTGGGTTAGAATCTTTTTGATATTTGCATTTTCTTTGTCTTTTGCACCAGTGTTTTCTATGTTATCTTCTGCTCTTGAGATTCTCTCTCCAATTTCCTGTATTCTGTTGGTGATGCTTGCATCTATGACTCCTGATTTCTTGCTTAGGTTTTCTATCTCCAGGGTTGGTTTTTTTTTTTTTTTCTTTATTGTTTCTATTTTCACTTTTAATTCCTTCACCTGTTTGGTTGTGTTTTCCTGTAGTTCTTTGAGTGATTTTTGTGTTTCCTTTTTAAGAGCTTCTATTTGTTTATGTGTATTCTTCTGTAATTGTTTAAGGGAGTTATTCATGCGCTTCTCGAAGATCTTCATCATCATCATGAAGTATTATTTCAAGTCTAAGGCTTGTTTTTCTGGTGTTTGGACATCCACTACTTGCTGTGGTGGGAGAGCTGGGTTCTGATGTTGCCAGGTTGTCTTGGTTTCCATTGCTTAGGTTCTTTCACATTCCTCTTGCCATCTTGTTATCTGTGATTAGAGGTGACCTTGTCTCTAACTGGAGCTTGTCTCTCCTGTGGGTCTGAGGGCCCACGGGCTCAGGAAGGAGATTGCTCCTGGGTGTTTGGCTCTTTGTGGACAGGCAGTGAGTTCTTATGGCAGTGACTTGGTTCTTTCTCTGTGGGCTCAAGTGGGAGAGCACTTGTGAGGCTGTTCTGGGAGTTCAGCCATCTGCATGCATGTCCTGAGTCTTGATGGTGGCCACCTGGCCCTCTCTCTTGGCCACAAAAGCCTGTGTTAACTCTTGAATTGCTATTAAAGTTTAGTTGTAGACCTGTTACACCTCACATGCTTCTAGTTTGTAAGAAGAGAGCCAAGAAGGAAACCATATGCACCCTTAGCCCCAAAAGTTTCTAAATTCCTAGAAGAAGACAGATGGTACATCCAGATAGGACATGGTGTCAGCTAGTAGTGTATTTCAGGGGGTGCAGACATGACCGATCCAGGGACTGGCTTGAGATTTTTGTGGTGGACGTGAGAGAGTATAGCCAAAGGCAACTGGAAGAGTGCACAGCCTAGAGAGAAAGAGGCCTAGACTAGACATGGCCACGGCTGGGGGAGAAGGAGAGTAGAAGTGAGAGATAATGGGATGAGAGGTCAGGAAGAGAATGAGAGTGTGAAGAGAGTCAGTATGTGAGACTAGCCTAGAAGGAGTAAAAGCTCGGTTATAAAGAGAACAGTGGCGTCTGGGAAAAGTGCAGCCTGGGCAAGGGTGAAGGGCTATGGCATGCACTTCGGAATGTTTAACAGCTGATGCTGAGGGAGCCTGGTGCCAGCATGGGCTTCGCCATGCAGCCGTTAGTACATGTCACTGGAGCCGAATGTTCCGTTAAGGGGAAAGACTCCTTTAGGCAGATGAAACCAGTGTCGCAGGTTCCTGTGGAGTGCTGACTTTTATCCAACTTTCAGAAGTCCTCCTGTAGTGCAGGTGGGGCCATTTCTGACTATATATACTGCCTCTTGGAGTTTGGGGAATTGAAACGTTGGACCCAACAGTGAGTAATTAGGAAAACAGTGAGGCTCGAGAGTATAGGTGAATTCACCAGGTACCCAGAAGGCTCCTCTGAGGAGGCTCTACTGACTTTAGGCCAGGGGAGAGAGAGTGCTTGTGTCTACTGGAGGTTAAGTACCAATGACTAAATAAATGTCCTGCAGGAAGGAGGAGGCCAAGTGCTGCATCGTTGAGCCTCCGAGGTAGGGACAGTGACCACAAGTGTGGCAGCAATCAGATCCTTGGGACCTTCCCTCTGAGTTGAGACAGAGCGTTTCAGTTTGTTTTATAGTGGGAGGAGAAGCTGCTAGGCATTCTGAGCTGGAGTAACCAAATCCGATTTGTTTTCTCTGTTACCCTGGATACTCAGAAGGACAAACTGTGGCTTAGTGTGTTTGCTAGAAGCAATTACTGTCAACACTATTCCTTTCCAGATAACTATGTGTATATAAACATGCAAACAAAATACATTTAAAGGATTCTCTCATATACATAGAACCATATTATCCTTTTTCTTTAAATGGGCCTTTTAGAAACTCCTAACAATATGTAAGACATCCTGCTCACAGCAGATACTTGTTTCTTTTAGTGTAATCTGTGTTGAGAATCAGTGGAATTTTCTGTAATGAACCAAAAGGATACAGATATAGATAAATGTAGGTAATTATAAAATACAGATAATTAGAGACAAAACATTCTTAGAAAACTTTCATTGATGAAACACTAAATTGAGTATAGTCTTGGAATGCATGTCTGCTCTCAAGCAGATTTCTTGGGAGGGAAAAACTGACCTTGTAATTTAATTGGAACTCTGATAGGTGAGTTTCCCATCACCTAAACTGATTGCAAACAATTCCTTAAGGTTATTGTGTCTGGTGTTATGCACCTCATTCTTGAGGGCGCCTTTTCACAAAGACTGGTCTTGTCCCAGTCTGATGTCAGTTCCAAAGGGAACGATTTTCAAGCCTAGTAGGCCCTAAGGCAGTGTGTCATAGGTGTCTCCCAGCAGGTCCTTCCTTATCTTGTTACAAGCATCGCTCAGTAGTGGGGAGATAGGACAGAGTTCTTGGATCTCACAGGTAAAGATCTTGCAGTTAGGATATAGCTTGGTTCTTTCATTAGGTCTGGGAAATGTAGGAACTGTATGTAGTCTGAATTCAAAAAGTAAGTCTGCACCCCAGTTGTGTGGGGATGGACGTCTTTCTTTCTGTTTTATTTATTTGGAAGCAAGATCTTACTGTGTGACATACTTGGCCTACAGTTAATAATCATCCTGTCTCAGCCTCAGTGCTGCTGTGACTGCAGGTCTTTGGCAACACACCAGGCTTCGCTTATCTTTTGATGGGGCAAGACAGGAAGTACGAAAAGCAGCTTGGTGAATATTGAGGTGACATTCTTCCCTCTCTGCTCCCACACGCAGTCAGTCTGAATCCCCCTGTAGATAAAGTCTACCAGATGCCCTGAGAACAGAATAAAGCTCCTGCACGCCTCTCACCAGGATGCTGATGCAGGAGCGCCACGTCTCATTTGAATACCGGCAGAGTTAGTACCTTCCATACTGTACTCCATGTCTGGCCATTGATTCAGTGCAGATTTGATCCTGTGCAGTGTGTGGTGGAATTTCACGTCAGCGTTTTATACATGTGTGTTCATTTATCTGCACAGTTTGGCCACTTCCAACTATTGGATTCTTTTACAGTTACCAGCTGTTGGGGGTTGATGCTGGACCATTGTCCTTACAGCAGGTCTGGCTACCAGATCTTACAGAAGACAAATTCCAGATGCATAAACATTGTTGTCCAACGAAATGGGGGAAAGCTTTTCAAGTAGAACTGTTGGAGGCCCATCCCGTGTCCCTTAACTTAGTGTCCTGTTTGGGGCAAGCCTCTATAAAAGTTAATGTGTGCTCGAACTACCTAATATCTCTGTTTCATCATAGATTATTTAGGGTTCAAGATCTGGGCATTGTCTTCAGGGATACAAGCTTCAGCAAATAACAGATATTCATGCCCTGCGAATGCGTGGTTGGGGAGTGTTTTATAATATTCCTGCCAACCCGTTCTTGAATCCAAACGTTACCCAATGGGAGGCTTTCTTGACTGCTTGAGACTTCAGTTACAGCTCATTGGCTTCATCCATACTGTTAGTCACCAAGGCATTTCAAAACGAGCTTGTGGGCTCGTCTCTCAGCTGTGGCAATTGTTAGCACAGGAGTGGGTGACACCAGTGTTTTGGTGGGGCCAAACATGTACTTTGTATGAGTCGCTATTGAAGTATAGAGTCATACAAATACAGTCATTTCTGCCAGATGTGTAACCCTAAATTAGTCTGTGATGGGAGGGACTGGGACGGCCTGTGCTGATCTTGGGAGGCTGGGGGTCAGTGCCTATGGCAGCTCTGGGCTTATCAGGACCAGCGACTCCTGTGATGCAGGGAGTTACTGAATCAATCGGATGTGCTAATAATGGTTGTATGTGAAGATGACACACTCAGAATCTTGTGGACCGTGTGTCTGTCTGTCTGTCTGCTCATGCGTGTGCTTTTTGAGGTTTGAGTTTAATATAACTAAAAATGTTGGAGCTGGATTTTTTTTTTCTTACATGTTTTTGTTTCTTGAGACATCATCTTGCTCTACAGCCCAGCCTGACCTTGGAGCAGCCTTTCTACCTCAGCCTCTAAGGTGCTGGAATTCTCCTGTTCCACAGTGCCCTTCTGCTAGATGATGAAAAGTAGGGCAACACAGCATGTATACAATGAATGAGGCTAGAATGAAAATGAAGGCACCTAGCATTTATAGTGTGGATGGAGAACACTGTGTCCACCTCACCCCAAGCCCCTGAGCCTAGATGAGAGTATTTGGAAATTGGGCCTTTGGAAGAAGACTGCATTCAGATGAGATCTCAAGGCTGGGCCCTTATGATGGGACTGGTGTTTCATAAAGACTAAAAAACACTAGAAATTCTTCCAGTCCCCTTACCCATATGGACAGGAAGCTACAAGGCTGCTGTCTGCAAGCCACAAGGGAGTAGTGGGGGAGGTTCACCAGAAGCCAATTATCTGTGTCTAGTTGGGATCAATATCTTTGAGTCTCTGGAACAGGAGATAAATCCTCCTTATCACATACCCAGTTAGGGCTTTTTAAGACATCCATCAGACTGTCTCTTGGAGGAGCAGCAGTTTGCTGGAGGCTGACTGTGGGCAGGAGGCCAGGCTTCACCTAAGACACTCCAAAGAGATATTTGTTAACTGGTTGTATCTGTCTATACAGGACCAGAGAAGGGACATTGACTTAGCAATGTGGGGATAGATGGTATCATGGACCTCATGGTGTCCGGGGTGGTGGGTGTGTGTGCACACTGCAGCACAGATGTGACAGCCTGTGAAAGACAGCACTGCAGGACAGACAGGATAGCCAGGGGACGGTGCTGAGAGATGGGACCTGACTGGCCCCATAGCCAGCTCAGAGCCTGGCGACGTTGGGACATAAGTAAGCAACCTCCCATGGTAGAGCAGGTGAGGTGTGTTGAGAGCTATGTGCTTGCTTTATGCTGTGACTTGGGGTCTTATGTCCCCTTATGAATATTTTATCCCTAAATCACTTTTAACCTGAGATCTGAAAGATGATTTTAAAAAGTTCTGTATGTGTTCCCTGCCAGTTAGGAGCCAAGATGTTTGTTTCTTTGTTTGATTGTTTGTTTGGATTGTTAGAGGCATTAGGAAGTAATAGAGAAATGCTGGTGTCACTTACCAGGCAAAAAGCGTTCACTACCTCCTAGAGCAGACTCTCATTAACCCTCTACCTGCTTGCTCAGTCCATCCTCCTAAAGCCACTAAGGGCTTCTGTGGGTGGGCCGTTATGTGAAACTGAGAGGGACATGACAGTTACATGATGCCCGAAGAGGAAGGGGATTAGCGTGGGCTTGGTTTGTCTCCAAAGGGATCCAGTTTAGACATTTATAGGCAAAGAATGTTGACCTTAATGTTTATAAGGCCCAGGATACAAATAACAACTAGTTTGAATTCCGGAAAACACTTCAACTATTATTCGGTGTTTTTGAGTTTATGATTCATTTTACATTTATTTATGGTGTATTGTGTATGCATTGTGCAAAGGTGCAGGGGGGGGTGCACGCACATATAAGTCAGGACAACTCCCAGGAGGCAGTTCTAGCCAACCTTGTACCATGTAGGGTTTGGGAATCAGACTCAGGATCCTCCACTCACTGAGCCATCTTGCTGCCCCCTCTTTTTATTTAGATACAATTTGTTTTGAACAATGGAAATTCACAAGTGCTACTCTTCAGACGTGGGTCATTCTCAGTTTTATCACATGGCCCCATTGTCTGTAAAGTAGACTTCCTTGTGGTGTGCACCTTAGTTTCTGGAGGTGTTTTTATGATTTTGCCTTGGACCATATTTGCATCTCTAGTATCTGCATTGGGCATCTGGAGTGGCAGCTTCTTGTCGTCTTTGCCAATATTTGAACCAGCATATAGGTGGGATATGCAGTTTAGCTGGCATTACCTTCCTCGGCTGCAGCCCTCCATGTATGTCTCATGGCATTTTCTCCTTTAAAAACCCAAGCAGTCTTTAAAATGAGAAGTCTGGAGAACAAGGACAGAGAGCTCAGGCAAGGCTGCAGTGGTAGGGACAAGCCCCCCTCTCTCTCTCTCTCTCTCTCTCTCTCTCTCTCTCTCTCTCTCTCTCTCTCTCTTTCTCTCTCTCTGTCTGTCTCTCTCTCTCTCTCTGTCTCTCACTCACACACACACACACACACACACACACATTGTTCTGTGCAGCTGGAATGTCACAGAGCCACATGGAATGCAGTGGAATCTCTTGTGTGTCTTTGTGGCAAGAAGTTGGTTTAATGTGAAAGTCTGGCAGGGACCAGTATCAAATATGTGCAGATTAGTAAAGCTTTGTACTGACGACCCTTCTGCAGGAACTAAGAGTGAAGCTGACATAGCCGATTGCATCTGAGAAGTATCTTCTCTGACAGGCTGGGTTTTCTTATTATTTTGTCATTTAGAATTGTTTTAAATGGTACAGACATGCAGATGTGGTAAAGCGCTCTGATCAACCTTGAAGATTTTCTTGGACCATTGAGCAAGTTGCAGGGAGTTGCCCACTAGCTCTGTACAGTCTTTGGCTTTTTGAGCTTGTATATGTATATGGTATATTTGTATATAGTCACGTGTTTATATAGCACATGTACATGGTGTCTGGCCCAAGAGCATGCCATTGCTCTCGTCTTCCTCTTTGAAGCAGTGTCTCGCCTGTGATTAGTCAGTTGTCTCTCTAGCCCTCTGACCAACTCTTAAAAGTTCTAAGGAGGGTATGGTGGTGATTAAGAGTCTGCACTATTCTATTCCCATTGACCAGAAACAGTGAATAAGTTTTGTTTAGCTTAACCTACATTTGTATCCGATGCCTGTTGTTTCTAAACAACCTCCACTCTGCTTGGTTTCCAGGTGTTAGAAATGGATCAGACAGTTCTTGCACAGGCCTTGTCAGACCTCAAGAGAAACTGAAGAAATGTGGGAAAGAAAAAGAGGTCAGTGGGTAAAAATGTCACTTCAAACCTTTGGATTCTCAGATGTCATAGTGTTCTACTCTGTGTTAATGAAAGCAAATTATTGGTAAGATTGGTAAAGATTTTTTCCCAATCTGTTGGTTGTTATTTTTCTCCTACTGACAGTGTCCTTTGCCTTATAGAAGCTTTGCAAGTTTATGAGGTTCCATTTGCTGATTCTTGATTTTAGAGCATAAGCCATTGGTGTTCTGTTCAGGAAATTTACCCCTGTGCTTATGTGTTCAAGACTTTTCCCCACTTTCTCTTAAGTAGCCTGAGTGTATTTGGTTTTATGTGGGGGTCCTTGATCCTCACTTGAGCTTTGTACAGGTGATAAGAATGGATCAGTTTGCATTCTTCTGCATGCTGACCTGCATTTGAACCAGCGCCATTTGTTGAAAATGCTGTCTTTTTTCCACTGGATGGTTTTAGCTCCTTTCTCAAAGATCAAATAACCTTAGGTGTGTGGGTTCATTTCTGGGTCTTCAACTCTATTTCCATTGATTTACCTGCCTGTCTCTGTACCAATACCATGTGGTTTTTATCACAATTGATCTGTAATACAGCTTGAGGTTATATTAATCCTTACAATTCATGAGTATGGAAGACCTTTCCATCTTCTGGGGTCTTCTTTAATTTCTTTCTTTAAAGACTTGAAGTTCTTGTCATACAAATCTTTCATTTCCTTGGTTATATTGTTTGTGATTATTATGAAGGGTGTTGTTTTCCTAATTTCTTTCTCAACCTGTTTATTCTTTGAGTAGAAGAAGACTACTGATTTGTTTGAGTTAATTTTATATCCAGCTACTTTGCTGAAGTTGTCTATCAGCTGTAGGAGTTCTCTGGTGGAATTTTTGGGGTCACTTAAGTAAACTATCTTATCATCCGAAAATAGTGATATTTTGACTTTATCCTTTCCTATTTATATCCCTTTGATCTCTTTTTATTGTCTAATTGCTCTGGCTAGGATTTCCAGTACTATAATAAATAGGTAGGGAGAAAGTGGGCAACCTTGTCTAGTTCCTGGTTTTAGTGGGATTGCTTCAAGTTTCTCTCCATTTAGTTTGATGTTGACTACTGGTTTGCTGTATATTGCTTTTACTATGTTTAGGTATAGGCCTTGAATTCCTGATCTTTCCAAGACTTTTAACACGAAGGAGTGTTGAATTTTGCCAAATGCTTTCTCAGTATCTAATGAGATGATCATGTGGTTTTTTTTTTTTCTTTTTGAGTTTGTTTATATAGTGGATTATGTTGATAGATTCCATATATTGAATCATCCCTGCATCCTGGGATGAATTCAACTTGATCATGATGGATGATTGTTTTGATGTGTTCTTGGATTCAGTTTGCGAGAATTTTATTGAGTATTTTTCATCTGTGTTTATAAAGGAGATTGGTCTGAGGTTCTCTTTCTTTGTTGGGTCTTTGTGTGATTTAGGTATAAGTGTAATTTAATTGCTGCTTCATAGAACGAATTGGGTAGTGTTCCCTCTGTTTCTTTTTATTGAAATAGTTTGAAGAGTATAGGTATTAGGTCGTCTTTGAAGGTCTGATTGAATTCTGCAGTAAATCCATCTGGTCCATCTCCCTTTTTTGGTTAGAAGACTTTTGATGAGTGTTTCTATTTCTTTAGGGGTTATGGGACTGTTTAGATGGTTTATCTGATCCTGATTTGACTTTGGTACCTGGTATCTGTCTAGAAAATTGTCTATTTCCTCCATATTTTCCAGCTTTGTTGAGTATAGGCTTTTGTAGTAGTTTCTGATGATTTTTTTTGAATTTCTTCTATTCCTATTGTTATGTCTCCCTTTTTATTTCTGATTTTGTTAATTTGGATGCTGTCCCTGTGCCTTCTGGTTAGCCTGGCTAAGGGTTTTTCTACCAATTCTACATCCGATAGAGAGGTAATATCCAATACAAAGAACCTGAAAAATGAAACTCCAGAGAATCAAATAACCCTATTTAAAAATGGGGAACAGAGCTAAACAAAGAATTCTCAACTGAAGAATATCAAATGTCTGAGAAGCACCTAAAGAAATATTCAAAATCCTTAGTCATCAGGGAAATGCAAATTAAAACTACCCTAAGATTCCACCTCACACCAGTCAGAATGGCTAAGATAAAAAAAAAATAAAAAAAATAAAAAAAATAAAAAATAAAAAACCTCAGGTGACAGCAGATGCTGGCAAGGATGTGGAGAAAGAGGAGCATTCCTCCATTATTGGTGGGATTGCATATTGGTACAACCACTCTGAAAACCAGTATGGCTGTTCCTCAGAAAATTGGACATAGTTACTACCTGAGGACCCAGCTATACCACTCTTGGGTATATATTCAAAAGATGCTCCAACATGTAACAGGGGCACATGGTCCACCATGTTTACAGCAGCCTTGTTTGTAAAGGCCAGAAGCTGGAAAAAACTCAGATGTCCTTCAACAGAGGAATGGTGGATACAGAAAATGTGGTACATTTACACAATGGAGTACTACTCAGCTATTAAATGACTTTATGAAATTCTTAGTCAAATGCTTGGAACTAGAGAATATCATCCTGAGTATGGTAACCTTATCACAAAAGAACACACATGGTATACACTCACTGATAAATAGATATTAGCCCAAAAGCTCCAAGTACCCAAGATAAAATCCACAGACCACATGAAGCTCAAGAATTTGCAAGACCAAAGAGTAGTTGCTTCAGTCCTTCTTAAAGGGGGGATCAATATATTTATAGGAGGAAATACAGAGACAAAGTGTGGATCAGAGACTGAAGGCCATACAGAGACTTTTCCATCCAGAGATTCACCCCATATGTAATCACCAAACCCAGACAATATTGTGGATGCCAAGAAGTGCAAGCTGACAGGAGCCTGATATAGCTGTCTCCTGAGAGGCTCTGCCAGAGCCTGAGAAATACAGAGTGGGATGCTCTCAACCAACCACTGAACTGAGAACAGGGTCCCCAGTGCAGGAGTTAGAAAAAGGACTGAAGGAGCTGAAAGGGTTTTCAACCCCACATCAGTATCAACCAACCAGACCTCACTGAGCTCAGAGAGACTAAACCACCAATCAACGGGCACACATGGAGGGACCCATGGCTCCAGCAGCTTATGTAAGAGAGGATGGCCTTGTCAGGCATCAAGGAGAGGAGAGAGACCCTTGGCCCTGTAAAGGCTCAATAGCCCAGGGTAGGGGAATGCCAGGGTGGGGAGATGTGAAGGAATAGGTGGGTTGGGGACATTCATAGAGGCAGGGAGAGGAGGAGCAGATAGAGACATTCCAGAGGGAAACCAGGAAAGGGGGTAACATTTGAAATGTCAGTAAAGAAAAGGTCCAGTTTTTTTTTTTTTTTAAAGCAAATTATTCCACGCACTTTGTGTTTATTTAAGAATGTATTTGCAGGTGAATGTGGGGCAGTTGGACTATAACATAGACATCTGAGGTCATTCAGGATGAAGTGTGGGCACTAACAAGCCTTCTGCAGTCCTCAGGCACAGTATTTGTTCTGTGGTAATTGAGAATAAAAAAAAATCACTAGACAGGAGCAAAGCACCATCCTTTGTGAATACAAGGCCTGCTATAAAACTCTAAGAGCAATAATCACAAAGCTTACATAGGGTCTGGTGGACTTGAAGTCAGCATGGTAGACAGAGGCTACTGCCGGGACAGCTGATAGCCGTGGAGGGACTGGAACATTGAGTGCTCTGGAAGAACTGAATGAGATAAAGGTGTGGAGAGGTCAGTGGGCATGCTTCTGACGCATTGTGCATTTGAAGAAGAACAGTAGGAATTTCTCGATATGTGATTTAGATTTTTAAAATACGGCTTCCCAGCATGTTGATCTTTCATGTGCGGTGAAGGAGGTTGTTTGGCATCTGGTATTGTTGAGTCAACAGAAAACACTGGGTTCAATTTGCTGATTTAAAAGCTAACATGGGATTATAGAATTACATTAGTAAATTAAGTACAGCTTCCTCATGTGAACTTCATTTCCAGAGTAGGCTAGTATCTGTCATCCACCCCCCCCCCCCGCCGCCTTTTTTACTTTTACAGAAACTGAGGACTTTACCTGCTTGGTTTTGATCCTTAATACATTTTAAGATAATCTGTGTTCACCTGAAATTTGAGACTTCGACAGGGCCCTGGTTTTATGCACGGTGCAAATTAAAGGATTCTGTTTTATCAAGCACAGAACTTGAAACAGAGATGTGTGTAGCTCAGCAGTGAGGGCCCTGGGTTTGTAGCGATGGTGCTCAGTGGCAGGCAAGCCTGTCATGGGCAAGACCCTGGGTTTGATTGCCAGTGCTGGGGGAAATGAAGATCTTGTAACCGAATTCTGATGTTGACAAGGGGATTTCGTCTGCTAATTATTGTGCTACATGTCCCCATGAGATCAACAGTCCTGGCAGCCAGGACAGTGTTTTCATGTTAGAGCTGTTGTGGAGCTGCTGCTGTGGGAGGAACAGAGCTTGAAACCCCATTGTTTCTCTGGCCCTGGTGAGCTTTCACTCTAATTAAAGAGGTGGGTAATGTCCCATCCCAGAAGCCCTGCAGAGCAGGCCTGGTCAGAGTAGAAGCATAGGGAGTCAGACACTGGCAGTGTGAAAGCCAGGGATGGAGCGTCCCGGTCCCCCCACCCCCAGAAAAGACTGAGGTTCCCTGTGACAGTGTTCGTTGTGAGCCTTTTTGAGGACCACAGGACTTTGTTTGATCCTTGAATGTGTTCTGGCATATGATCAGCTCTTGCTCCTGCCCATGTTTTCCAACTTTATTGTTGGCACTACAGTCACATGTCATCGGTGCATTACCTCTGGGGTGAATGCCTGTGATGTTTCTTTCCTCCAGCATCTTTTTAAAGGCAGGATTTCACTCAGCCCTTTAAAGGCTGGTCTGGAATTTGCTTTGTAGGTCAGGCTGGATTCAAAAGCAGAGAGGCATCCTCCTCCTCTCCCTCTCCCTTCCCTTCCCCTCCCCTCCTCCTCCTTTTCCTTATCCTCTTCCTCAGTGCTGGCAATAAAAACATGCACAGCCAAGCCTGGCATCTCTTGTATCTTTGCTTATATTTTTAATCAATTTTGTTTCCATCTCCCTTTTCGGTCTCTCTAAGTCCGTTGTGATGCTAAACCAACACTGAAGTCTGTTTTCTGCTCGTTCTTCTTTTAGGCCCTTTTACCATTTATTATATGAACTTATTTTAACAGTTTTGATTCTGTGCCATGCATGCTCATTTCGAAGTCTATCCCAGGCACCTCTGCTTACCTTCGTCTCTTTGTTTGGTTTTTTACTCTCTGGTGTTTCACAGTTTTCAGTCCTGTATTCCACAGCTAGTAATGTGTTGGTTTGGCATCCAGTCAGGAGGTTGGATGGTTGAGAGCCAGGCCTCTGTGTTTGGGAATCTGAATGTTCTAGGGACTGTGAACCTCAAATGCCGTGTCGATGTTCAGGTCTCCCAGCTGATTGCCTGAGTGGTGTCACCAGACATCACTTGCCTGTTTGTACCTTGTACAGTTTTCTGGCTGATTCTAGTTTGTTGGTCCATCCACAGGACTCAGTCTACCACTATAGGGAAGTGTACTGTGGTATTTTGTATATGCTTGGCCGAGGGAGTGGCACTATTAGGAGGTGTGGCCTTGATGGAGTGGGTGTGGCCTTGTTGGAGGAAGTGTGTCACTGTGGGGGTGGGCTTCGAGCTTCCTCCTAGTTGCTTGAGGAAGCCAGTCTTCTCCTTGCTGCCTTCACAAGAGGTGGAGCTCTCAGCTTCTTCTCCAGCACCATGTTTGTCTTGCATGCTGCCACGATAATGGACTTGAACCTATAAACTTGTAAACCAGCCCAAATTAAATGTCTTTAAAAAGAGTTGCCTTGGTCATCGTGTCTGTTCACAGAATTGGAAACCCTAACTAAGACAGATGGGTTAGTTTTTATGGTCTTTTAAAGAAGGACTTAAAATGATGGTTTTTAAGAGTACACACACACACACACACACACACTCATCCATATCCTTTTCTTGATTGGTTAGTTGGTTGTGGGGGCGGTGTGAATATTTGTTTATGTGTGTTCTTGCATATACATATATGTCCACATTGCTCTACAGTTTATATCTTGAGATAGGAACTGAACCTGGAAGTCAGTGGTTAGCTATCAAGCTTCAGGGATGCACTGGTCTCCATCTCCCTCCCCACAAACTGACTTATTCCAGGATGCTGGATAATTAAACTCTGGGCTCCATGCATGCACATGTTGCTGCTGCTGCTGCTGCTGCTGCTGTCAACTTGACATGAAGGAGGGTTATCTGGGAAGAGGAACTTCAATAGAGAAAATGCCTCCATCAAATGGCCTATACTCAAGTCTGTAATGCATTTTCTTAATTAGTGATTGGGAGAGGGGCATCCAGGGGGGCATTGCTGCCTGTGGGCAGGTGGTCCTGAGTTGTATGAGAAAGCCATGAGGAGCAAGACAGTAAGCAGCACCCTCCCATGGCGTCTGCATCAAATCCTGCCTCCAGGTTCCTACTTTGACTCCCTTCAGTGCTGAACTTACAAGCAGTAAAGTGGAATAAACCCTTTCTTCTCAAGTTGCTTTTGGTTGTGGTGTTTACCGTAACAATAGACACCCAGACTGAGACAGTGACGTTACCTCTCTACTTAGGAATGAATAAAAAAAAAAAAATCCTGGGGTACAGAGCTAAACAAAACGTTCTCAGTTGAGGAATATCGAATGGCTGAGAAATATCTGAGGAAGTGCTCAACATCCTTAGCCATCAGGGAAATGCAAATCAAAACAACCCTGAGATTCCACCTCACACCAATCAGATTGGCCAAGATCCAAAACTCAGATGACAACAGATGCTGGCGAGGTTTCGGAGAAAGAGGAACACTTCTCCACTGTTGGTGGGGTTGCAAACTAATACAACCACTCTGGAAATCAGTCTGGCGATACCTCAGAAAATTGGACATAATACTACCTGAAGACCCAGCTATTCTACTTCTGGGCATATACCCCAGAGACACCTTAGTACACAACAACGATATATACACCACAATGTTCATAGCAGCTCTATTTATAATAGCCAGAAGCTGGAAAGAACCCAGATGTCCTTCAGAAGATGAATGGATACAAAAATTGTGGTACATTTACACAATGGAATACTACTCAGCCACCAGAAACAATGACTTGACCAAATTCTTAAGAAAATGGCTGCATCTAGAGAATATCATTCTGAGTGAGATAACCCAGTCACAAAAGAACAGACATAATATGCAGTCACTGATAATGGGATGCTAACCCCAGAGGCTCGCACTGCCCCAGAAACAACTCACAGACTGTATGAAGTCCAAGAAATAAAGAAAACAAAACAAAAAAATCTTTATACAACAAGAAAACTTTGACTATTTCCATGTTACATTTTGTTTTACATGTACTTTATGCTCATTGTAACTATTAAGTTTTCAATGCATACTATCAAACCTTAAAAAAAAATTAAGTACTGACTAACAAATATGTTCATACAGTTTTATGTAAAAATTATTTTAAAATCTGAAAAAAAAGTACTGACAAAAATGTATTGTATAATTTTATGCAAAAAATGCTTAAAATCTGTACATTTATCTTTGTTTTGTAAAATAAAGTTGTTAAAAAAAATCCAATAGAGTTTATTATCTTAAGATTATAGCTTCCAATAGAATGTTCTTGGTTTGACAGCCACTTTCAATGGAAAAAGTCACTTTACAAGTGAGTCTAAATTAGCCCTTTTTAGGTAGACAGTTCTAGATATTTGCAAATTTGTCATCTTTTTACCTTGAGGACTTGGTTAAACGGTTTATGGCCTCTCCTCTCTTACTTTATAGCATATAGGATATAGGCAGTGATATTGTGATCCAGCTTTCCAGGGAGAAAAGAATATAAAATACTCAGGCAAATTGACCAAGTATAGAACTTGAGGAAACTACATGTGGGCTTCATGGTTGAACTCCGGAAAAGTACATGAACTCTGTTCCTCCAGGGTTTTTTTTTTCATTTGCTCTGTTACTTCTGGACTTGTTATTCGAAAGATGATTATCCTCACCAAATCTTAACCGGAATCATCAACTGCATAGTTGTTGGTCAGGGTCTGAGTTTTAAAAAAAAAATCTCATTTTGGGACAGTGCCTGCCAATCCAGGTTGTTCCACAGGAAGACAAGCTGTGGGTCAGAGCACATTGAGTTTACAGATGGCTCTCATAGATGCACGGCCTCGGGGAGAAAGAGGACCAAATACACAGTACCTATTTTCAAAAGGTTTTAGTTGTTCTTTTAAGGGAAACCATACACGAGATAGAATGCTTACATTTGTTTGCACTTTTAAGGAGATTTTGTGTATTATTGGTACTATCATAATCGTCACCATCATATCATCATCATCACTAATTTGTGTGTGTACATGTTCACTTGGCAGGGCTATACACATGTAATTGTGCATGCATGTGAGAGTATGTACATGTGTGAGTATGCACACATGTGGAGGCCTGAGGTTGACCCTGGGAGTCTCCCTTGATTGCCTTCCCCATTACTCATTGACTCAGCTGTCTCAGTTGAATCTAGAGTTTCCTGATTTGGCTGGTCTGATCCTGTAGGATCCTCTGTCCACCCTCCAAGCTCTGGGCTTACAGGCTGGCTACCACACCATCCAGTAGATTTGTAGATCTGAACTTCAAGTCACTTCCCACTGAGCCATCTCCTAAGCCTTCCCTTTTACAGTTTCCTTTGTTTTACTTTGTGCATGGATGTTTTACCTGCATTATGTCTGTGTACCATACTATGGAGCACACACAAAGACCAGACAGGCATCAGATCTCTTCAGACTGGAGTTGTAGAGTGTTCTGAGCTGGAAATCAAACGTGGGCCCTCTGCCAGTACTCACAACCACTAAACCATGTCTGTCTCTTTCCCCTCTCTCTTTACATCACCATGTTTTCAGTCCTTCCTTGTGCTGTCTGCCCCACCCACCCCCACCCCACTTTCCCCTAGAATCCTTACCACATAGTGTGTGTATGGTTTTGTGTCTGTGGGCTTGTGTAGCCGTTCCCCTCCCAGGCAGGTGGTTTTCCATCAGTGAGAAGTGGAGCCTATCCTCAAGGTAGCATGCCACAGTCCGTCACTGAAGTTGACTCTCAGACTAAGTCCTGCCTCTCCGCCAGACATGCGCCTTATTGCTGTGATTGAGTCAGTCACATTCTATGAATATGGTTTTCCAGTTTGCAGTAATTCCAGGAATTTGGCTGTGCCTTTAAAGACTATGATAGAAGCTTTGATTTCGAACTTAACTTTTGAGTGTAAACAGCAGTGATTCACCCAAATGACAGTTGATATTTGTTTTTCTTCTTGAAAACTCAACATGAGTATTTATTATTAATCGCGTCAGGGAACTGTCACACTTCCTCTAAGATGACACACTTTATTAATGTCCCCGTAAACAATTTCCTGTTGTTTATTCCTGCTGGGTGCACTGAGATAGGGCCAGAGGGTGGATGCTTTGAGAGCCCGTCACTGGACAGATGGGTTAGCAAGTGAGTTTTGATTTATAACGCCGGTGCCTGGTGATCTGCGGTTACTTTGGTAAAGCCTCCCTGGCAATTCAAAGGCAGGGGCTGGCAGAGGTGGGCTGTGCTCGTTGCAACAGGTGTGGGGTTCATTGGCACATGTGGCTTTGTGAAGCCATTTAGAAACCAGTGGCGTGTTGACGCCCACAGTCGCTGTCCACTCTCACGATCATGTTATTTTTTTTCTTGTTATGTATGACAGAAAATATTTCCACAGAAAACATTCAATACAATCTTCAAAGAGCTTCAGATACACTGTGAAATGTGTAGCTCAGAAGTCATCAAATACAGCTGTGGTGATGTGAATGGGAATGGCTGTGATCCCAACATTCAAGAGGGAGGGAGGCAGGAAGGTCAGTTGAAGCTTCCCAGCCGTGTATGGAGTTCGCAGAAGTGAGTCTCTGCCAGACTAATCGCTGATAAGAAGAACAGTGTGCATGGGGTTAGCCTGAGCTATATGAGCCCCTGAATCAGTACTACTACAGCAAGAATGTGTTTGGACTGGAGGTGGTTGAAGTTCAGTGCCTGTTGGACAGCTTGTCCTAGACCTCATCCACTTGTGGGCCACATACTTAGAGGCCAGAGTGAGAGTGTGCTCAAACTGAGAGTTCCGGGGTGTGCAGGAGAGGGAAGCTGCTCCTGGAGTCTGCTAAGATTGCTGGTAAGCCTTCAAGACACCAAGCAAGGCTGGGTCAGCACATCCCATCTAAATGCTGCATTAGTTATGTCTGGTCGCCGTGACAAAATGCCTTAGAAAGCAACTTAAAGAAGGCTGTATTTCGGTTTGCACAGCATCATGGTGGGACAGCATGAGGACAGAAGGACTGAGACGAGTGGTCTCCTCGCATCTGCAGTCAGGAAGCAGGCGAACGCTGTACTCAGCTTAGCTTCTCCTGCCTACTCAGTCCAGGGCCCCCGCCCCGTGGGATGGTCCACCTAACATTGCGATTCCATGGCGATTCTCTTAAGTCTAGTCAAGATGCCTGTGAGGCATTACCACCCCATACACTACACGTAACTGCTGGTGTCTAAGGCCTAGTTTATTAAATATACTATTTGGGGCATGTTAGCCAAATGTTAGTTACCCCTAGTAATCTGCTTAGAAATATCAAATCCACCAATTTGAAGTTTCCCCTGGGAGTAAAGAAACATCCTACATGAGTTTCCACTCGGCCCTGTGCCTCCTCAGGGCACACTGGGCTGGTGACCAGCCTGCCAAAGTACCCCACACTGTGTCCGCCAGTGACTCAGCGAAGCTAACCACATTCATGTTGTTCTTACTAGTTCTTAGTTGGTGACTCACTTCTGTCCCATAATGTGAGGGAAGTCTTAGTGGGAAGTTTCTGGGACTAGTGTTCTCTCAAGGAAGATACCCCTGGGAAGAAGGGGTTGGCCATGTCCCCTGGAACATCCACAGCTGGAGACTGATGCCAAGAGTGAATTAAGGAAAGGAAAGCATTGGCAAGAAGAGGCGGCAAGGCCTGCAAGCCTCACACAGTTTCCACAGAAATCAGATGGCCATGTGCCTAAAGGCAGGGCTGCCTCAGTGAGGAACTGAACATCCAGTGGTCAGAGCAGAGGAGGCACAGCCAGTAGACTTCATGCACAGAAGTGCACACTCTGCCCATCTGTCCAGAAACATAGTCCTCACGTTGAGACTCACTTACCTAAGCAGGTCTGCACTTCCTCCCAGGCAAGCTTAAGATGTCCTCTCCACCCTGGGGTTTTTTATTCCTTTGTCTTTCTTTAATTCTCTTAACATTTTGACCCTTTTAAATAGCGTTTTGTAGGTATGTGGGACTATTACTTGTCAGTTATTAATAAGGATATTTCAGGTTTCTTTTTTTTAAGAAAAGAGTTAAATAGAGGATGACATATAAAAGCTGCCAGTTACAAATCAATGAGGCATTATCTCAGTTAAACTAAGTGCATGCCTTTGTGGCTTTTGGATGTGAGCAGAGGTTTAGTTTATCTTTCAGTGTCAGTCCAAGGAAATCTCATGTCTGTTGACTGTCAGATTAGAGCAATTTGGGATGAGGGACTTATCTTTAGCCTCAAATTTTCAACAAGCATGTTATTATAAATTATCATGTTTTATTTTTCTGTGGAATTATCCTGTTTTTCATTTTAGAATCTGTTTGATTCTTGATTCTGTTTTACATTGAAAAATAAAAGTCTGTTTCCATGTTAATAGAATTCTTTCTTTTTCTCATTTTTTAAAATTTTTCTTGAGGGGTTCCACCTCTTCCAGTAAACTTTTTTTTAACTAAGTAAGTGTGTGCATGTGCACACTGGGGTTAGTTCCCGATGAGGTCAAAGGGAGTTGGGTACACTGGAGCTGGACTTAATGGGCAGTTTTGAACTTCCCAAACTTGGGTCCTCTGGAAGAGCATCGATTGCTCTTACCACCCCCCCCCCCGAAGGTATTTCTCCAGACAGATGTACCCTTTGAAAATTAGATTTACTCACTGTAATATTATCTGTACATGTTTTACATGTGTGTATGTCTGTGCACCACCTGTGTGTACAACCTGCCCTTTGGAGCAAGAAGCGGTTATTGGATCCCCTGGAACTGAAGTCATGGGTGGCTGTCAGCCACTATGTGGTTACTGAGAGCCAAATTTTGGGTCCCATGTAAGAGCAGCAAGTACTTAAAACCACTGAGCCATATCTCTAGCTTCCCTCACGTCATGTTGAAAACAATATGGATGGCTTGCTTGGATATACTTTAAAATTATTCCTTTAGTGACTCTTTAGGGTTTTTTTTTTTTTTTTTTTTTTTTTTTTTTTTTTTTTTTGGCAGCTTAAGTGTGTGTAGTGTGTTGTGGACAGACAGACCTGTTACTCTTAGATCCCTTTCTTACTCCTACAGACCCTTCCTGTCCTCCAATCCCCCCTGATTCATGCCTTGTGTTTCTGTGCGGGTCTGTGCTGGCCACATCATGCCCAGAGAACAGAGTGTCACAGGGCTCCTCTCATCTTCCAGCTCTGACAGTTTTCCAACCCCCTTTCCTTAATGTCCCTGGGTCTTGGAGGGGTTGTTATGGATGCCAGCCACATTTAGAGATGAGCACTGGTCAGCCATTGGTTCTTGGCATTTTGACCTGTTCTACCTCTGTGTTAACCGTTAGGTATCCCCAAAAGAAGTTTTTTCTGGCCAGAAAGGATGGCGGCACTAGCCTAAGGGTATAAAACAGCAAAGAGGTTTGGCTACTTCAAGGCTCCACTGTCAAAGATGCCACACACTTGACATGAAGCTCACGTGGCAGCCCTTTCTCTAGGCCCCAGAAGACAGTCCGTGCCAGACTGCCAGGGTCTGCATGTGGAACGTTCCACAGAGCGGTTTCAGGACTTCTGAAGGGGCTATTTTTGTTTTGGATTTTTGTTGTTGCAGCCTTTGTCCTTTGCCATAGCTGATTTACCCTTTTCATTTTCCCTGTAGTCATGTTTATGAGTCTGACAGTGCTCATGTACGTGGATTTATACCAGGAGTAAGCAAGATCAGCCATATGTGAAAATGCTGAATTATTTCCTCAGTTTATCCATTTTTTCTTCATTTTTCGTCTCCCCTACTCCTTTTTCTTCCTTTTATTTTCTCTTCCTTCTCCACCCTTTCCTCTTCTCTTCTCCCTCCTCCTGTTTGTTTTTCAAACAGACTGGCTGTCCTAGAGCTTGAACTGTAGACCAGGCTGGTCTCAAACTCGGAGAGGTGTTTCCCACCACCTGCCAGTCCACTCATTTTAAAGAAAAGTGGCTTTAGTGTTTATTTATCAGAAAGATGATATGTAAGCCCAAACAATTTTACAGTGTTTTATTTCTGAAATGTTACTCTTTCTCACTAATAAAACGAGTACATCTGTTTGGTTTTACCCACCTTTGATATTACTAAAACAAAATCAAATACAGTTTTCCAGTGCCACACTCCTTCCTTCCAAAACTCCCCTTTTCTCCTTCCTCCCTCTGGACTCTCTGGAACTGCTACTTCAGAAACTTCAAAACACACTTCCCCTAAGGTCCAAAGCAGTGCTCACTGTGTGTGCATTAGCTGTTATCCCCTGGTGGGTTCATCGTGGGGTTCCTGTTGACACTGTGAGTGTATGGGCTGAGACTGGGACTGTGCCTGGTGGTTTCCTCTTCGGGACACAGTCTCACCTGTCCTTTTGCCAGTGAATAACAGTGTTATAAACAAGTCTGCCTTTTCTTCTTTCTGTAGACTCATTCTGTAACATATAACCTCGCAGTGTAAGAAGATGTGACCAGAATAGGAATTGGAAAATTTAATTTTGTATGAATATATTACATATAATAGCAAAGCTTTCAGCTATCCTTGAGTCTTGCTACAGGAAACAGTTCAGTATACTCTGTGTGTGTGTTGTTGTTGTTGTTGTGTGGATGGGTGGGGCGCGCGTTGGTGTTGGATCTCCTAGAACTGGAGTTACAGTCAGTTGTGAGTTGCCCTCTGTGTTGTAAACTAAACTTCATTTCTCTTCAAGAGCAGCCAGTGCTAAAAAGTGGCCAGTTACTGCAGAACATTCATGACTCTTTTGTGCCCTGCAAGACTGCAGGAGTCGCAGTCCTCAGCTGGAGAAGACCAGTGGTTCTTTTCTCCCCTGTAGCCTGAATAGTAGCCTCTGGTAGTCCACATGAATGTGTTAGTGCCTCAAAGAAGCTCTTGTTTTGTTCCCCAAAGTAACCACTGGGTGAAGTGCCTCCAGAGGTCTCAGTCTTGCCTTAGAGGTTTTGTATGTGTGGACCTCCCTTTGCAGGGCCTTAAGGGTCCCAGTCTGTTTGCTGAGTTCTCACCTTCTGGAGCCTTCACTTGTCCCTTGTCCCATATGTCCCTGCCAATCTTCTCGCTTCAGCCAGATGTTGGTCTTTCCTTTGCCCTGGGATTGTATTTATATCTGATGGCAGCTATAATCTAAGTAGATTCTGATTGTTTGCTGAAGTCATATGGCCCTTAAGAACAGACAGGACCTCTTGTGTGTCCCTTCAGTCCCATTCGTGCTTGCGTATTGTCCTGGTTCACTAAATAAATTCCTGAAGGCTGCTTATTTGTAACATTCTTTCTCGGTGTTTACATGCTTCTATTCATAAACAATTTTTGTTGTTTTTATACTTTTAAAATGTATCTTATTTTTAAGTAATAATATAATCTTTGACATTTTTCCCCTCCCTTTCTTCAACCCTCTCATATATTCACCCACACCTTGCTGACTTTCAAATCCATGGTCTATCTATATATCCTAAATATAATTGACTCGTTCTGCATAATGCTCCCTGTATTTATGTTTTCATGGATGATCATTTGGTGTTTGATGGCTTTTCCCTGGAGAAGACCATTTCTCCCTCTCTCAGCATTCCTTCATTACCTGTCGTTCCTTGTACAGGGCTGAGACCTCCTTGTTCAGCTCATGCTTAGGTAGCCTTGTTGATGAGGCTCTGAGTCTTCTGACATCACTAGGAGACATGACCTCACAGAACACCCCCGCCCCATTCCTTTGGTCCTTACAACCTTTCTACCCCCTCTTTCACAGTGATCCTAAGCCTTAGGTGCCAGAGTATTTTGTAGATGTATTCATTTGGGACTGGACTCCACAACTCTGCATTTGATTGGTTGTGGGTTTCTCTAGCCGTCTCCATTGGTTTCAAAGAGAAGTCTCCTTGATAAGGGCAGAGGACTATATGGATCTATGCAAAGACAAATATTTAGAATGTATTAGGAATTAGCTTGGCTTAGTAAAGTGGTAGTGGCTGTAGATCATGACTTTACTAATCACGGCAAAGCTAGCTCAGTAGGTCTTCTACTGTGGCTGTGACAGTCCTGCAGTTTCCATTTCTAACATGCCTTCCCCCTTGTTGAGTGGGTCTTGAGTCCAAGTAGAGAGTTGTGACCACCAAGGTGTGTAAGCCACTGCTGCACCCATAGGGTGACCAGGTCATGCTGGTCATTGTGGTTCGGAGGTGCCACAGATGGATAAAACTGCCATTGCTTCCTTCCTTTGAAAGCCCCTCCCAAACCAAGAAAGGTAGTGCTCAGGGAAGAGGCATTTAGGTCGGTTCCAGTTCAGGATCCTTCAAACACCATACCTGAAGAGCGTGGTGTCTTCAGCAATAGGGTGTGAAAAAACTCTTCTCATTAAGGCCAAAGCCCACCATGACCAAATACCCTCTGGGCTTGGCGCACTATGGGAGACTCCCTTCATTAGAGGGGTGTCTCCTCTGATCTTGTCTGGGGAATTCTAGGACCACACATACGCCTCTGCCTGAGGAATGTCAGGTAGCCTCAATTAGATTACAGGATCAATTTCATTTCTCCTGATACAACCTGTTCAGTCAGCACCTGAGGTTCCTGAATGCTTCCTCATGCTAATGAGGCATCCCAGGTACCAGAAGGCCTCAGTCAATGACCTTTGCTTACCTTAGATATTTCTACCCTCAGTCCCCCAAATCTTTATAAGCTTTGAGTCATCTTAGGTAAAGTTGATCTGCCTACTGATAGCTGGTCCCGGTGTGCGGTATGGTCATTCACCAAACACATACTCACATGGCTTCTGACCCCTCCCTAGGTCCCTCTCCCCCAGTCCCCTCCCCCCTACCACCCTGCTTGTAGTCTCTGCTTCCACCATAGGGACTTGCCTTCCATTTTGTGGGGCAGAAGGCAACCAAAGGAACATATTGATTATTCAAAGGTTTCCTTGGGGCTAATAAATTTTTATTCTTAACTGACTATTGTTAACTTGGAGCTTGGATTTAGAGTACTTCAGAAAGCTTTTATTCGAGACTAGCGAACAATACAGTCAGGATGGCTAAAGGTGATCCCAAGAAACCAAAGGGTAAGATGTCTGCTTACGCCTTCTTCGTGCAGACAGGCAGGGAAGAACCTAAGAAGAAAAATCCAGAGGTTCCAGTCAACTTTGCGGAGTTTTCCAAGAAGTGCTCGGAGCAGTGGAAGACAATGTCTAGCAAAGAGAAATCAAAGTTTGATGAAATGGCAAAGGCAGATAAAGTACGCTATGATCGGGAGATGAAAGATTATAGGCCAGCTAAAGGAGGCAAGAAGAAGAAGGACCCAAATGCTCCCAAAAGACCTCCGTCTGGATTTTTCTTATTCTGTTCTGAATTCCGTCCCAAGATCAAATCCACAAACCCTGGCATTTCCATTGGAGATGTGGCAAAAAAGCTGGGTGAGATGTGGAGTAACTTAAGTGACAGTGAGAAGCAGCCCTACGTTACCAAGGCAGCAAAGCTGAAGGAGACGTATGAGAAGGATGTTGCTGACTATAAGTCTAAAGGGAAGTTTGATGGCGCCAAGGGTCTTGCTAAAGTTGCCCGGAAAAAGGTGGAAGAGGAGGAGGAGGAGGAAGAGGAAGAGGAAGATGAATAGAAACTCTGTCTCCTTGTGAATACCTTAGAGTAGGAGAGCGCTGTGATCGACACATCTCTTATTTGAGTCGTGTCTATTGCCCCTGTTAGGTTTAATTACAAAACTTGATCACGATCACATTGTAGTTTCTCAAAGTGTCAGTGGTTTACATGAAGTGGAGCGCCCTGAAACTGTATCAAAGTTGTACAAAGCTCCAAACATTGTTAAAATGAAAGGCACTCTCGCGCCCTCCTCACTCAGTGCACTTTGCTGTTTGTGTGACGAGGCATTCGGAGATGTTTCTGACATCTTGTTCGTTCTCAACTCGTAAGGTAGTGTTGACCATATGGTTATTGGCTAGAAGTCCTGAGTTGTCAACTGTACATATCTATGGTTTGTAAAGAAAACAAAGCAACCCAGACAGATTCTTGATGCTCCTTGTTTGGCATGGAGGCCGTGAGGGAAGATGCCTTTTGGAGGGGGCCATAGCTCAGGGTGTGCACTGAGGCTGGACCTGTTGATACTGTGGTGGACATCCATTTAGCTTCATTCAGGTTGTCTTGTTTTTGTATATAGTGGCATAGCATTCTGCTGACATTCTTAGTTGTGAAGAGGGGGGGAGGGGTCAGCTGGCATGAGAAAGAAGTGTTTGGAGTTTTTTCTTTAGTTAAGTGCGGTAGATTTTAAACTTTTTAAAGAAACTGTAGAACTCATCATTGTCAGCAAAGCGGAAAAACTACTGCATCAATGGACGTTGTTCAAGACCCTCTGAACCTAAATGCAATTTGCAATATTCTCTTATTTTTTTGTATGTTTAGAATGCTGAAATGTTTTTGAAGTTAAATAAACAGTATTACATTTAAAAAAAAAAAAGAAAGAAAGCTTTTATTCAACTGCAGGATTGTCATAGTCACAGTGAAAGACCTGTTGAGCTAGTCTTGCTGTGGGTGTTCCCAGCCTTTTTGGAAATGTCTTCCCAGGCATTTAAAACATCTGTGATAGGATAAATGGGAGAGTGCCCTCGCTGCTAGGCAGGTGGCTTTATTGAGAGTGGGTGACACCGTGGACACTTGGTCTTCAGAGACCAAGAAGGGTTAGACATCCCATTCGGCGAGACAGAGCATCTGCAGGCTGATGTACTGCTCTTAGCCTGTCCCTGAAGTGTGGTGGAGAGATGGAGTATAGTCTGAGAATCAGACCCCTGTGAAACTATCTGTTCAGATGTGGCGGCTAGTGAATGAAAGTCAGTTCATGACTGCCCTAGGTGTGGTGAGAGAGAAGGTTTATTGTAGATAAGAGGGTGAGTAGAGCCAGACATATATGGAGTGGTCCAGACTGAACCAGGCCATGAGAGGAGAGAGAAGGAAGAGCAAGAAAGGAAGGGGGGAAGATACCTGGGACCCCAGAGACCAGGAAGCCAAGAAGACAGCTAACAAAAATGGCTGAGGCTATACTGGAATTAGGGAAGGTGGGGAAAAAGAAGCCCAGTCCCTGAGCTGAAGAGTTTAGGGTAGGGGGCAGGGTTTGCCAGCCAGGATACCCTGTAACTAGTAGGGACTGAGGGAGACTGGCCACTTTGATATATTAAACAGGCAGCTTCAGCCATTTATGCTGAATTTGAGGCCTAACATGAGACCTCACTATTTTTAGGGCCTTAGGGGATCCTAAAGAACACTTGCTATAGTAAAAAGGAGAACTATTTACTAGTGGAACTTAGAAGACAGTCTAGTCTTGACAGGATCGAGTTCCCTGGTGGGCAGTCAGCTAGATCCAGGGAAGAAGGGAACGCTTTGAGTCACACAGTGCAGTTCATAGGTGATGTTACCTGGACCTTCTGATACAGCAGAAACATGGCCCAAGTACAGTGCAGCGCTATAGCCAGTCCAAGGAGAGCCAAGCTCGCATGTGGTTTGGCTTGGTCCACTATGGTGCCCAGCTTTGCACAGTCTACCTCCAGGTTGACCTTAGCTCCCAGGCAGAAGGCAGATGGCTCACTCTCCCCTGAGCATTGGTCACACCAAGTCAACTGAGTGAAATCAGAGGATTTGTACCAAGGGTGTTGAAGGAGGTGAGAGTTCGGTGACTACTGGGGGTACATCGAATTCTGCTCACTAAGCAGGGAGGTGCAGGAACTGGGAAGTGAGGTCGTCTCAGTCACCACCAAACAGTTTTCACATAGTAAAACTGATCAGAAGCCACCCAGGCAGGGGCAGAGCTGGAGTTAGAGGTCCACTGATCAAAAACCGTTTCTTAGATTATTCACAGTAACAAACTAAGCTTGGCTTCATCTGATTGATTTGCATAGATGATGGAAAATACAATGACAGTTGTCAATAGGACCTTAAATTCGATTTATGGACCTTGATTACAGTTTCTTTCTTGCTCCTTTTTTTCTTTTTCTTCCTCTCTTATTTTTAAATTTACTTATGTGTATAATTGTTTTGCTCACATGTATATTTGTATACTACGTGTATGCCTGGTGCCCAGGGTCAGAAGGCATGGAATCCTCTGGGTCCGTAGTTACGGATGGTTAGTAGGCATCAAGTAGGTGCTTGGGATCAAACCTAGGTTGAGCCTTCTCTCCAACACTTCGGGCCTTTCTTGAAGAGTCCAGCTGCACATTTAACAGCCTCCTCTGTCTGGAAGCTGAGCTAGGAGGAGGCTTGCTGCCAGGTCGGCTACAGCCTGTTACGCTTGGGAGACTTCCCTTACCTCCAAAAGTCCCTTACCTCAGCTTCTGACCCTGCTACAGGGTGACATTCCTCACTCACTTGAAGGCTGACGACCCTTAAGCAGATCCGCTCTTATTTGCATAGAGAATATTATGAACAATGAATCTCTAAAGCAAACCTGGGCTCCTTAAATGGTGGCTACTGATTAAAGGAACATTATTCTCAAGTATGACATTGAGGAAAAGGGCTGCCATTATAAACCAGTGTCCAGTTACTTCCCAATAATGGTGAAAACAAACTATTTTTAAACCTCTACAAAAAGTTATATCAGTTTCTGAATTCTGGAAAGACTAAACAGAACACAGATACATCAGTCATATCCCAACTAAAAGCCTGGCTCACTCCCACCCCCTAGCTCATTTAGGTGTAGTAATACACTGTTCTGGCTGGTTGGCATCCCCAGGGTTCATCTCCTTTTTAGAGTTCTGGACTTTAATCCCCTGAGAGGGCTGAGGGTCAGAACAAAGCAAAACACAAGATGGGTGTGATTAACTTATAAATGGCCATTATCAACTCACAAAGATCTGGTGAGAGTTAACTATAAAAATCATAGCAACGGAGAGGTCAGGTGGGACATGGTGTACAAAGCTTAGGGAAGGCATCTGCAAATAATGATGAACCTTATTTTCTGAAAGGAGTAAGAAGGATGTCTATTTATAACAGTAGGAGGAGCCAGCAAGATAGATGGGTTAGTTGGTGAAGGTGCTCCCTGCAAACCTGTTCAGTCCCTGGGATCTGCACTGATTTCTGCAACCTCTGACCTCCACGTGCACTCCATGGCCTGCTCATATATAATAAACAGTCTTGCAGAAAGAAGATCAGATGCAGCAAAATAGCCCTGAGACATATTTGTGGTCTGTTAAGCATAAAATTAGAGCAAGAATCCCAAAGAGAGTGAGTTGCTAGTTAGAGCCAGCCCTGCACATCTGCTTGTTGGTCCACTCCATGACACAGATAGCTGGGGAGGCAAAGCATCTCTCTTTGACAGTTTGCTGTGTTCTGTCACCAACAGAATCATGTCATGTGGACATGTCATGTGCTCCTGCAAACTAGAGCAGACCTTTGTGGTTTCCAGGAAACATCTCAGCTTTAGGGGTAAAGTATTTTTAGTTTGATTTGGGAAGGGCCAAACCCCAGAAGTTGTCAGGAAACCTTGAGTACCTGGTTAAGACAGCACCATAGTTACTAAGAAATATGAAGTAGAAGGTAACAGCGGCGCATTAGACCAGTAAATCTAGGAGCTTAAGGAAGAACACATAAAAAGAGAAGGAAATAAAATGTTTGCTAGTAATACACAGGAAAATTAACTATTTTCCCCAAACCTAAAGTATTCAACAAATTTCATTTTCCAAAAATAATTTACCTGAATATGTGAACCTGAATTATTTAAATGTTTGAGTTTAGTAAGAATGCTTCTTACCCCTACCTCCCCCCCACCCACACACACTATTGAAAGCATTTTATAGCATTTACTATCCTTAACCTCTTAGGGCAAGGATCTAGAAAATGTGTAGGTTCCCCTGTGTCTCCAGTCTCTGACTGATGGCCTCCTTTGGTGACCTATCCCCCGAGAGCCATCACAGAATGGAGGATGACGGATGCTTGAGGAGCCCAGATGCACTGGACTTCAATACCAGTGTGGTCTCATTGCCGCCCAACAGAAGATGCTGGGAACTGGGTGCCTATAGCTATGGCTTGCCGCCCACAGGCGTTTCTTTGACCTGGTCGGAAGCACAGCGCCCATGGTCTGACCTAGGACTGCTGCTTATACAAGCAAAGAAGACTGTGCTACAGCAGAGAACAACTTTCATTTAAGATTGAATACGGGGAGGTTAGAAATCCCTCCATCCCAGACTATAAGGCAGGCTAGAAGGGTGAGGTGTGTGTGGTGGGAGAGGGGGTGATCCATTATCAAAGCCTTCATTTCCCTGGTATGTTTGCAATGGGGGACTTCCATTGGAGGGCTAGAAGCAAGCAGATACCGCTTTCTTGAGGTCACACGCCTCCAGAGCGGGTTGCTGAACCAGGGTCAACCAGACGGAGTAGGCAAGAGGCACATCAAGATGTGTCTTAGCAGGGTAGTCACCACAAGGAGGCCATGTAAGACAGATATGTGGGTCCTAAACTGAGATCTCAGGTGAGACTGTAGAACCAGAAATGAAGAAAAGGGCCAAAGCTCCGTTTCTTTCTTTAAAACAAAACAGCCAATCTTTAAGCATTTTCAAAATACATACCAAGGCAATATTTAGTCGTAAGTATTTCCCACAGTGGGTCTTGTGCAGTACAGTGGCATGCACACATGCAAAGAGAGCCACAGGTAGCTTGGATCCCAATTCTGTTGTGGGTCAGGCATGATTATGGTAGTACGAACCAGCATATCTACTTCTTAGTGGCATGAAATTTTTATTTGTTTCAAACTCAAAGCAGACAAACCAAAGAATCTCTTAAGCCAGATTCTCTGTTATTTTCACGGTGGAGACAAGATCTCTGTAAACATCCATCCATTTAGAGAGAGTACCACATGGACAGACCATGAAACCCACAGAAGCTGGCACCAGGCTCAGTAGAATTGGAATCAGGTTCCTCCTGTGACACCATCACGCACAGGGTCAGTCACCGGATTCTTTGGTGCATCCCTGGATCTCCTGTGCTCCCTCTTCTGGATCTGGAAGCAGGGTGTGGTCCCTGTGCTACTTTGGGAGAGCCCAAGCCAACATCCATAACCCTGTTCAGGCTGTTGTAATGGGAGGGGTTCTTCATAAAATCTGTTGGAAAGGGACGGAGGGACCCAGGGTTCCAGAGAACAGGCTGTTAGTTCATCTCACAGGTGTTATGAGTGCACAGGTGGACTTCGAGGTCACTAAAGAAGCTGTGGGAGGTATACCTTTGACTCAGATCAGAGAGTCTAGCCAGAAGGCGTGGGGGGGTCTTAACTAGCATTGGTATTTTCTTGCTGGTAAATGACTCTGGTGGAGTTCATCTTTGCCATAGAGAATTGGCTCCCTATAAGATCAGAATAGGTGTTACAGCCATCTAGGTCTCTGGCACAAATAAGTCCCTGCTCAGCCTTTTTATATTTAACACATCAAGCCTTCTAAATGATCACCTGTCCCCCTGGTCCTTTCTCATAACACTAAGCAAAGTGTTATGAGATTCTGATTAGACCTTTGCACTGTGACTGTTTCCGTACACCATGGCTCCCAACGGCACTGAGAGTACAGGATTGTTGCCATTGAAGAGAACCAAGCACCTAAACTCACTCAGCTTCTGTGTCCATCTATGAAATCTCATCCACAGAAAAACTTCTATGGGCACAACTCATATTCTTGGCTAACTATACTGTGAAGATACATATGAAAACTTTGAATGTGATTGTTAACTTTGCAGCACTTGGGAATAATTCATTTAAAGCAGCTCTCAGGTAAGACATCCATACAAAGAATGCTCAGGTGGCCTTGTCACGTGTACGACCAATGACACGGGCACTGCAAAGTTCTCCTGCAGCACAGTCTTTGGCTGGCAGCTGTTTTTCTTGTACTTTGTCATTCTGTAATTGACACTGATGTGTTCTTCGTGAGTCTCCAGTTTTGATAGCATGGGGGCGGTCACTTCACCTAGAGAAGCTTCTCCTCTCCTCCTTCGCAGAGCTCGCTGATGGCCCGCCAAGGTCAGGGGCCTTCTCCTCTCCTGAGAGAAGCATGTGCGCCACCCCCCACCCCCCCCACTGTGTGTGTGTGTGTGTGTGTGTGTGTGTGTGTGTGTGTGTGTATGGCCTAGTAGTCACACAAAGTATGAAATTCAAACATGTGCTGGGTTATTGAAGCGAGGAGCACTGTAGCCTGAAAGAAGGAAGCATGTGAGGAGGAGGAGCCATGCAACAGGTTGATCAGCCTCCCAGCTTTGCCTGACAAACTCTGAGCTCAGACTGGCTCTGCTGTCACCATGGTGATTGACTGACAGGGCACGGGGTCCATCAGTCCAACAGTTCTTTGTTCGTTTATAGTTAACACCATCTATAAATCACAATCCTAGTGATTTCCTTTTCTTGTAAGTGGTGGTGCGCAGAGATTAAGGCAAGGTAGTAGCTTTCAAACTCCTGTGTTTTTTCAGCTAAAATACTGAATTCACAGTGTTGCGGATAAAGCCCCCAATCTGCCTTCCCAAGACAGAGTCTCTCTGTGATGGCTAAGAGTTTGGCCAAAGCCCAGGGGAGGTTCTAGAAACACCCACCAATTGGGGGCCTAGTTTTGGTCCTCAGCTTTTCTTCCCATCACTTAACTGAGAAACTGAGTAAAGAAGCTAGGGCATTCCGAGGACTCAGAGACGAGGTAAGAGCAAGGAAGATGCAGCCGGAGGTAACAGTCAACAAAACTGTGTCTGGTAGGACTGGAGAGATGGCTCAGCAGTAAAGAGCACTGGCTGTTCTTCCAGAGGCCCCAGGTTCTGTTCCTACCACCCACATGGAGACTCACAACAATCTGAACTCTAGTTCCACAAGATCTGATCCTCTCAACTGTCCCCTCTAAGGGTACAAGGTGTATATAAGGCACACAGCCATGCATGCAGGCAAAATGCACATACATGTTAAATGAAATGAAAGCTATATTATTATCATATACCTCTCTAAGATTTTGATGTGGGGAAGAGAGGTGGCTCAGGAGTGCAGAGGACTTGCTGCCCCACCAGAGGACAGTATTTCAGGCAACTCATAACTAATGTAACTCCAGCTTCAGGGATCCAACACACACACACACACACACACACACACACCTCTTTAAAGAACAGTTTCATTTATGCCTCTCAGGAATGCATCCCACTGATTTTGAGGTATTTAGGGTCTCTCTGTAAAACACCCCATAAAGGAAGCAATTTTAGTTAGATGAAATCTTTGCAGTGTGGCTCCAGTCCCTGCACTGGGGGAGGGGGGTACCTGTTTTTCTAGTGTGATAGTTCTAAGTTAGTGGCCTTCCAGCCTGTGGATTAGGATGATCCTGCTGGTCCCCTTTTCAAACCACTGCCCACCAACTGACCCAGGCCTTTTCTCTAAGTGGCTGAACTTCTAAGGCTTCTAATGGATCCAGTTTAGATAACCATGGGCTATAATCCAGGCTTGGACCCTGTCCAGTCCAAACATTGCTCAAATAAACTCAAACTTAAAGAACAAGCCTGTGGATCTTGAATCCAAGGAAGAACCGGCCTGTGACTTGGGAGCAAAAGGATTAGCAGGTACAGTGGCCTAGAAGGGGCTTTCAGATCACGAAGTGGTCCAGACCGATAAACTGAACCGAACTTAATCAAATTGCAGTTTCTGAGTTGGCCGGCCAGGTTCAGAGACCTGATCCAGGATTCAGGAGGCAACATCCAGGGGCAGAAATCAGAAGAGACATCAGCGGCCTGATGTGTGTAGCTTGGGCATTTCTTTCATCTGAACAAAGCCTGCTCATCTGCCCGCCTGCCTGCCAGTGATTGGAACCTGTCGCTGTGCCCAGCTGGGACTCTTTAACACAATGTTTACCACAAAATTAGGCTTTTGCTGAGTGGAGAAAGTAAATTATAGCTTACTGTGTTAGGACTCTCGGAACTGACGCATCCTTAGACTCAATTTTCTGTGACTTAACAGTGAATTTATTAACAAGCCAGTTCCTCTCCTCTTCCTCAGAAGAAACTAGGTCCCATTTATTGCAGGACATCAAATGAGTGGACCAAACAGCCATATTCCCGCACATTGCTTTTCCACCAAAGGCTAGCAGAGGACAAAATAGAAAATGAGAAAATGTTTAGCAAAGTTTTAGAGACTCAGCCTAAAAGCCAGTGAGAGAGGTGTCTTGGTCTGAGCTGCCTGGGGTACATGACTCTGCTGTGGGGTGCACAGGCTTTGCCCTGACCTGCTGGGGGTGATGATTTCCTGTCCTGTCAGAGCTCACTGGCCTCCTTCAGAGTCCAGCAGAGTAGGTCCACTGGGCATTTCAGGAGACTCAAACTGAAACGATTATTTTCAAGGGACAGGAATGAATCTTGAAATAGAATAAAATGAATATTCAGCACATTAATTTGTGAGTGAATCAAAAAGCCCTCATCTCCTGTTCAAAGCATAATAAACAAATCAGTTGAGGGAGAAGATAGAATTAACGGTACCCAGAGGCCATGGGCTGTGAGTCACCTGCTTAACTCAACCTTCCACTCACCCTTAGCCCTCTAAAGCTGTCTTGGTGCCAGGAGAGCATGACTCGGAGAGCACGCCCTGTTTCTCTGCACACTAGGAGTGTGTGTGTGTGTGTGTGTGTGTGTGTGTGTGTGTGTGTGTGTGCGCGCAAGCCACATAGCCATGACTAGTGGCTGATGGCCACAGTAGGCCCATGTTTTCCCAAACCCTTTTCTTTCCTTTCAGTCTGTGAAACCAAATCCATTGACCACCATGTTAGAGTTCATGGCTTTCTTCCAGCGGCCATCCTTGCTTTGTCTGTGTGCCTCCACTCAGTGGACCTCAGCTTGCCTTTAAGCTGATTTTAGACAGTCAGGCATGTTGAAGTGGGTTTGCTGGTGGTTTCCCCAGTGGAAGAGGGTGTCAGTCGGCTTCGGCTCACTGCTCCAAACGACCTGAGTTTGCTGTCGAATGAAGAGAAGTGTTCATTTTGTCTCATGGTTTGGGTGATCAACTGGCCCTGTTGCTTTGTCCTGTGGTGATAAGTCATGGCAGAAGCTTGTAGCAGAGCTAAACTGCTTCTATATGTGGCAGGGAAGCAAAAGTGAGCATGGGGGAGGAGAACTCATAAAATACACACACACACACACACACACACACACACACACACACACACAAAGTGAGCATAGGGGAGGAAAACTCTTATAAAACACAGATACAGACACACACACACAGAAAGGCCTCCCCTCTCTCCACTGTCCTAAAGACCAGGGCTTGTGTCTTAAAGGTCCCACCACCTCCAGTATCAGCATACAGGCTTCTGTGGGACCTTGAAGACTCAAATTATAGTGGAGCAAAAATCAGTTGACATCTGATGTCCATAAACAGTCGTACGATGTAATTGCTACTTGTCTTGTTGCTATGAGAAAACAGAAGCAACATCAGGGAGGCAGAGTTCATCTGGGCTCACAGTCTGAGTGTGCCACCCGTCATGCCCAGGCACACAAGGCAACTGAGAGCATGGCATCTGCAGTCAGTGCCAGCTCGGCTTTCTTCCTCTTTATTCAGCCTTGGGCTCCAGCACATGGGACGGAGCTGCCTACATTTAGGTCTTCCCACCTCAGTTAACTTAATGTAAGCAGTGCCTCTCAGCCTAGTCCGAAGCTTGTTTCCATATCGACTCTGCCCCATGGAGCTGTCAATCAGCATCACCTGTTGCGTGTTACAATCAGATTTTACAGCTGAGTTCTGCAGCTGTCGCCTTTGCCACTGTGTCTACTCTGTCACACCGCCATCTGTCCTCCCACCCTTCCGCAGTGTCCATCTCTAATTCACTTGTAGCAGCGACAGATACCAATGTTTGCCGTGTTCTTAGGAGATGAATGGGAGGGTCACCCTGGGTATATTTCCAGGTCTCTCTGTACGCTGGCCTGCGGATAAGTGCTGTGCTGGCTTTCATTGCCAGTTCCTCTCTGCTGAAGTGTTCCCGAAATCTCACCTTCCCACTGGAGGTGACTGAGCCTCCGGCTCCTTCACAGTGCCATCAGGCTTGTTGCCTACTGTGTTGGCTTTTAAACAGCCAACGGGCTAGGCGTCAGTGTCATCTCGATGGGACTAAAGTGGGGTTTCCCGGTCAGTGGAATATCTAACAGCTCTACCTGATGGCTGTCTCTTCCTTTTCTTTGGGGCCATGTCTCTCCAAGCTGTTTGCTTCCTCTTAAAATTGAGGTTTCGATGTTTTTATACTTTTATATATGTATGTGTATTTTGCCTGCATGTATTTCTGTGTACACATCACAAAAAGAGGACAAAATAGGTCATAAGGTCCCCTGGAACTAGAGTAACAGATGAACTGCCTTGGAGGTCCTGGGAACCACACCTGGGCTCTCTGGAAGAGCAGCCATTGCTCTTAACCGAGAAGGCATCTCTCCAGCCCTCAGTCTTTTTTCAAGGTGTCTTCCTTGACTCCCCTCTACCTTGTATGTAGAGACAGAGTCTTTCATTGGTACCCAGAGCTTGGTGATTTGGCTGGTCTAGCTAGTGAGCTTGCTCTGACCAACACCTCTGGCTTCTGATCAATAGGGTTACAAGTGGCCACCCAGCATTTGCTTGGCTCCTGGCGATCTTAACTCCGACCCCTTCACTCGCACAGACACGCTGCCCTCCAAGCCCTCAGCCGTGCCCTTCAACAACACTTTGAATTTTCAGTGGACAACACTGTGCCGTACTGAATTTATTCTGCATTGGTCTTTTTTCATACTGCTATCAGTGGAAACTGCTTTTTAATATCCTGTTTCCGATCGTCCACTGCCAATCTGCAGAACTATAGCTGGTTTTGTGTGTGTTGATCTTATTTTTTGAAGCCTTGCTGAATTTATTTAGTTCTCGCGGTCATTTTTATTGAAAAGCCAGAAAAACAACCCGTGTAGAATCCAATCCGTGGGTAGAAGTGGTTTTACTACTTGCTTTCTAGTTTTAGTCTTTCATTTCTTTTTCTTAATTGTCTGACTGGTGCAATGGTCTAGTATTTGAGCAGGACACTCAACCTGGGGGTTAGAAACTGACACCAAAAGGATTCTGGGAACCGCCAGCCATGTGCTGACGTGGCTGGTATGTAAACCCGTGTGGCCACTCTTGTGACTGAAGAGGAGCTGTGGTGGGCAGGAGTGAGGAGTAGGAGGGGAGGGGTGGGGTGCCGGGCGTCTGATTGCCGAGCTCCAGCAGGAGAGAGACAGCTTGTCCCCTGCAGCTGTGCCCTGGAGCAGTGCTGTCCCTGGCCTGTGACTCCCCAGACCGTCCCACCCCTGCTGTGTCAGAGATGACAATAAAGGTCATCCAGAATCATCTAGGTTGATTGGAGTCTCCCACATCTGGGCCCCCAATCTAGAACCAGTCAGGACAGCTGTGCTATTGCTGTTGCATCTGGATTATCGGAAGTGCGGAGGGGGAGATCTTCCCCTGCACAGCTTCCAGACTCATACGCCCTCTGTGTTCTTTTGTCACCGTCTTTCCAGGAGTGTCCCCTATCAGTGTGTTTCTCTAGTCAAGAAACAAATGAGGGCCTGGAGAGATGGCTCAGTGGTTAAGAGCACCAGCTGCTCTTCCAGAGGACCTGAGTTTAAATACCCGCAACCACATGGTGGCTAAAAACCATCTGTAAAGGGTTCTGATGCTCTCTTGTGTGTCTGAAGACAGCTGCATGTACTCATATACATAAAATAAATAAATCTTTAAAAAAGAAACAAATGAGACTCTTCACTTCGATTACAAAGGTATTTTATATAGTTTATGTTCACATTTTGTATCATGTAGATTCACACATTTCCATGGAACACACACTGGCTGAAAGGCAGAAAATCCTGGGAAACAAACTCATTTGTCTAAGCATATTTCCATAGCATTTACATTTTCTATACATTGGTTTTTCTGGGTTTTTAATAAAAGTAACCATGAGAACTAAATAAATTCAACAAGGCTTCAAGAAATAAGATCAACACACAAAACCAGTTATACTTCTATAGATAAGTAGTAAACAATCAGAAAGGGGTATGAAGAAAGCAGTTCCACTCAACATTTAAATTCTGAAGTAATGGGTAGGTGCGTGCACACACACACACACACACACACACACACACACACACACACACACACACACAGATTAGTGACTGTTCTTGTCCCTGGGAGGAGCAAGGTAAGGAAGGGAGTTAATCTTGACGCCTAGTTTGAAAGACTGCACTGGGGCTGGGAAGTCAGGAGCTTGAGGCAGCTCAGTGCATCTGCTGTCAGGAAAGCCTCATCTGGTACTCAGTTGGTTCTCTTCTGTTTATTCAGTCTGGAGCACCAGCAAATGGAACAGCAGCCAGGGAATCCCACACAGATACGCACAGACATTTGCTTCCAAATTTTTGGAATCAACAACCCAAATTAAACATGAAACTAAGTAAAAATGTTTAAAGTACCTTGTTGGGCAAGCTCTGGCAGTACCCATTAGAACTGAGGAAAGAGAATTGTGAGTTCCAAGCCAGCCTGGGTTACATGGCCCCTTGAAGACCTTTATGCTGAGACCCAGTCTCGGTAGCAACCATTACCACCAAGTATGTGCAGTTTTGATAACAGCAGATAGTAGGAATTCGTCCACCTTCCACGAGATGTGTGAGATTGGCTGGGCCTTCCTGACCACAAACAGTGCTGTACAGGAGAGTGTGATACAAGGACATGATTGCCCAGATCTTAGGGAAAGCGGGCCAGCCTTCAGAGTACCCTTCTCACTCCTTTGTACCTTTAAAATGTGCACCTTGAAATTTTCATCTCCTGTTGGTTTTTTTTCCTGGTACTATAAAGTTCTTTAGTGTATATGTGTGTCTTTGTGTTCTTTAGTGTGTGTGTATTCTTTAGTATGTGCTCTTTAGTGTGTGTGTGTTCTTTAGTGTGTGTGTGTTCTTTAGTGTGTGTGTATTCTTTAGTGTGTATGTGTGTGTGTTCTTTAGTGTGTGTGTATTTTTTAGTGTGTGTGTATTCTTTAGTGTGTATGTGTGTGTGTTCTTTAATGTGTGTGTATTCTTTAGTGTGTATGTGTGTGTGTTCTTTAATGTGCGTGTGTGTGTGTGTGTGTGTGTGTGCGCGCACACACGCGCTTAAATAAATGTGTTTAAGTGATGTAACTGTTCGAAAAATTTATTAAAGTTTATTTCTGTAGGAAAAATACTTTTATATTCTAACTGTTTTTTGTTCTTCTCTTTTGAAATCTCTAGCCAACGAGAACATTAGTCATGACAAGCATGCCATCTGAGTAAGTACTTGTTGTTTTGATAACTTTCTATCCATTGCAGAATTTAGCCTTTTCCGTATATGCTGTAGGTCTCTGTGCCTTTAGGCCATCCACAGAGCTGGACTGGATTACTTTTACTCCATGTAACTGGTATGGGGTTAGAAGATCATTGAAAATTAAAAATGTAGTTAAGTGTGGCAGTCGAGAGCAAAAAGCTTTCTGTGTCCTTTGTATAGCATTAGGAGATTTTCACTTTTGCTGTCCCGTTTGCTTGCTTAATTCCTGATGGTTCTGTTTGTCCACCCCTCACCCTATGAATGGTCCATAAACTGAGCAGTGTGGATTGAAATGTTTCCTTACTGATCTTAAAGAAATACCATGCTGGAAAGCTTTGTACATCTGGTCTAAAGCAGCCCTCTCTGCATCTCCTGGAAGGGTTAATGGCTTGCTGGCTTAGTCTTATCATCTCTCTTAAACATTTAGCACAATACAAAACATCCAACAAAAATATACAGTACTATATTCCTTGCAAAGGATTTTCAATTTTGTGTTTAAAGGGGAAAACCACACACATATATATATATATATATATATATATATATATATATATCATAGGTCTTGAGGTTTTAAGACTCTCATCAAAACATTGGGCCGTTTTGGTGAAAACACACTTCAGGAAGCATGTGTGGACTGACCACTTTCTGTGGTGGGCCTGTTTCCTGCCCGTGGCATGGAAACAAAGGCGCCGGTGCCTTAAACAGTGTCTGTCACATAGCCAAAAAGAGGGGTCCTCCTACTTTTATTAATTACTTGTGATGTGCCACAAACACTGTAGTCTACTCTAGAAATGCTGAATCTGAGCATAATAAAGTCCTCGATTATTCTGTAAGTTTAAAAAGATAATAGGCGGTTATTTTTCTCATTAAAGGATTTAAAAAGAAAACTTTGCTTTTGGGTGCACAGTCCTGGGATCCCTTCTCCTCTTACATGTCTTGTGTATCTTAAGGAGACCTTGGACAGTCTGATTCCACATCTGATTAACAAGGCCATAAAAAAGCAGTTGTTCCCAATTAGCACATCCATGAGCTGCTGGTAGCTGCCAGGCTTGGAACAGAGAAGATCAGATATTCTGAAGTGAAGCTCTAAACTTAATCCTCTCTGAGATGCTAACAAGCACAGAGTCTCCAGGTTGGCTGGGGAGGGGCCATCTTGACCCACTCTGCAGAACCCTAAGATTAGATGTTGATAGAGGTCAGCCCTTCTCACGGGGAGGCTGAACTCTTGATGTGCAGTATATGGGAGATAAAACTAGGAGACAGTCAAGAAGCTTGGATCTCAGCAGGCTGCCCACTGTGGGGGAGGAAAGAAGCTCTTGTCTCTGTGACACAGAGCATGGCATAGCCTAGTAGGCCTTGCTCACAGTTCCTGATTCACTGGGGATTTTCAAACAATTCTAGGGCCAGAGGCCATGGATATCAGCAAGCACACTGTAAAAGAAAGAAGCAACAGATTAGAACTAAAGGCCTGGGGAAGGATGCTAGAAGAACATTTGCAAAACAAAGAGGCGTTCCCGCCATTAAGAAAATGACAGGTTAAAGATGCTAGTGAGCTTTGGGAATTAAAAAGCTCTAATTTAATTAGAGTCCTTTCTTTCTTTCTTTTTTTAATGGAAAAAAAAAAAAAACCCGCATTTGTCACTCCAGTAATGTTACATTTTCAAAGTAAAATAAGTACATAATAATCTGGGTTCTGGTCTGGTGGGATTCTTGTAAGCAAAGGCTCTGCTGCTGCCAAACCTATGACCTGAGTTTCATCCCAGGAGCCCTGGTGGTAGAGAGAAGGAAACTACCATGACAGTTGTCCTTTGCCCTCCACACAAATGCACACACGTGCATACACATACAGAATAATGCATGTTTTAGAAGAGCATGCACACGCTGGTCAAGTATGCACGAAGTACATAATCTGCTGTATGGACGGATGGCAGGAGATTGGCTTCTAGTGCCTAGGCTGCTCCTCTAAAGCCTACGACTGTGCGGACACCATCCCTAGCCTCCTGGGCTTAGACTTGAGGTCTGAGGTGCTCCTGTTTCTCTAAACCCCAAGTTCTACTGTAACCAAAGTGAAGCCAGACTTTGCGGCTCGGTTTCTCTGGTGGACACAGAGCGTGATGGCTGACCTTTGACTCTCTGGTCCACAGGAAGCAGGACCTCATCATCCAGGTGGTGGGCACACTGAAAGGCTTTTCGTTCGCACCTGAGGTCTGCGAGTCCACCACACATGTGCTGGTGGGGAAGTCTGTCCGTACCCTGAATGTGCTGATGGGGATAGCGCGAGGCTGCTGGATTCTTTCTTACGAATGGGTAAGCCTGGTGCTTGTCGTTGGTTTTAAGATCCTTTGACCTGAGGTGTTGATATGAACAGTGGGACCTATGCTTCTGTGCACTGACGAGCACCCTGTGGGCCCTTAGGTGTCCCTAAGAGCTAAGGAAGTTATTCTTCCCGCAGCCACACTGAGAGTCCCTCAGAGAGGGGTAAGCTGGAGAAAGGCAGGAACCCTTAGAATAAACTCCCAGCCTCTAGAGAAAATAAGATCAGAACAGACTTGGACTAATTTTTCTCACACGCCAGTGAGTGCTGCTGTGTGTCTGACTAAGGAGCGATGTGAACTATGCTCAGGATGGCTCCAAAGCCAAAAAGGAAAAAAAAATCCAGAGATTGTTTGCACAGATGGATTTGCTTAGGATGAAACATGTTCCTCTAATCCCATTTGGACATGTTTCACTAAGCACACATGTATCCTTAACACTATTTTCTTTGCATGTGTCCCTAAGAGTGTATCGTCATTTTCATAGCTGATAAAAGTTGCCATGGCCTGTCAGTCAGTGTGTTTGCCCTCTGAGCCTCAGCCAAGGGGTCACTTCGAAGCCCACCCGCTTGTCGCTTAATGGGAAGGACAGCATTGGTCGCTCACCCGAGAATGTACCACATTAATACTGGGTTAACTTAATCTTGTAGGATCATACTATGAAAACAAGCTACAGATGTCTGCCTAAGAGTGACTCTAGTCTCTTCCCTGTGTCGTAACCCACAGATCTCTGTTACAAAAAGCTTACAAGGGGTTGAGGAGGGGGCAATTGCCAAAGTGCTTGCTGCACATGAAGACCTGGGTTCAAATCCCAGGGCTTACCCAAAAAGCATCTTATGCTGGCATGAATGTGTCATTCCCACCGCTACAGAGGAGCCTAGCCTGACGGGCAGATAGATCCCAATTGAGGGATGGTGTCTCGAGAAACAAGGTGGGTGGCTCCTGAGGAAGGACAGGGGATTCAAACCTAGGTGTCCACACACATGCACACACAGGAAAAATGCAAAAAGGCTCAAGAGATTTCTTTTTAAAATCATGATGTGTAAAAAGATTGAAAATATTCTGTTCTGTTCTGGTTTTGTTTTTCAAGGTGGGTTTTCAGTATAGGTCTGACTGTCCTGGAACTCACTCTGTAGACCAGGCTAGTGTCTCAGAGATCCACCTGCCTCTGCCTCCCAAGTGCTGGGACTAAGGCATGTACTACCACACCTACTTGAAATGAGTTTTAAAAGGTGGTGCTTTCAGAGGCAATAGGTTGCTTTACCTAGTTGCATCTCTGCGCTGCCTGTGCCTGTCTGTGTGAAATACTACCTCTAAGTTTCAGAAACTGAATTCCCCATTTTATTTCCAACTAAAAGTGTCCTTAACACTTCATCCTTCAGTCCCTCCACCTTTCATGTTTCAGAAGGAAACATGTTTCTCTATAAACATACGTTCCACACTTGCTGCTGGGCTAGTCTGTTCTCCTGGGAGTTGAGCAGCCAGGAAAGACGAGATGAGGGGTCGGGATACTTCCTATCTACTTCGAGAAAGACACATGTATGTGAGGGGCACAGGAAAGGAACTGTGGGCATCCCCACTCCATGGCATAGTTATAGCTTCTGCTGTGAATAAGGGAGAGAGAGCATTCGGAAGAGTCCAGAGCAGAGAGAAAAAGCCAACTTGACATGGCTAGGACTGTCATTCAAGAGAAGGGACAGTGTGGGGGTGGGGGAGAGGAGGAGCAGCAGCCACACAGAGAGGGAGCAAGAGATAGAGGGAGACTATGGGAGTAGTAAAAATGGGGCGCGGAGGTTTAAGGAGGGTGAGTATGTGGAGCAGGAAGGAGTCTAAGGCATGGCTTTGAAATGTTAGCACCCTACTGTGAACAGGGAGTAAAGGACCCTCAGTCTCTGCCCCATCTTTATTGATTAGAGGGTTTATCCGTGATCATTATGGCAGGAAGCACACGCGCATGGCACTCGGAGCAGTATGAGGGTTATACTGTGACTCACGGTGTCAGACAGACAGACACTGAGCCTGCCATGGCCTTCTGAAACCTCAGAGCCCAACCCTAGAGACACACCTACTCTACCAAGGCCACACCTCCTACTTCTCAAACAGTCCTACTAACTGGGGACCAAACATTTGAACATAGGAGCCTATGCGGCCATTCTCATCCAAACTGCCATTGCTCCTCTCCTGTCACCATAGTTTTATATAAAAACTGCAATAAGTAAATCAGAATCATGGAACTGCTTCTCATCTCCCAGCTCCCATGAGCTTTCCATCCTCTTTTCCCTCGGAGCAGGCTTCGTATCCAGTCAAATACCTCAGGTTTCTTAGAACCCTCAACTACTGCGTCACAGCAGGCAGTCTCGATCTGGTTTTGAGAGCACTGTTTTGGGGGGGTTGCATCTCAGGTAGCCGCTAACACAGTACCGTGTAGTGCCGGTGTCTGCCACATCAAGCAGATATCTGTCCATGTAACTCTGGCAGCCGCCTACCATCGTACATGCCGGTGCTGCTAGGGCTGCCTTACCTTCCTCCATTTGCTCCACTTAGACCAGTCAGGAAGACAGAAGAGACTGTGCCTTGCAAGCCTCCCTTCCTGCATTCATATCAGCTTATTTTATTGTCTTACTTTGCTTGTGTTTGTGAGTGTACATGCGCGTACAGGAACCTGCACGCACAGTGCAGATGTGGGCTCAGTTCAGTTGTTCCCCAGGCACCTTCTACCTTCTCGTTGAAACAGGCTGTCTCACTGACTGGAACCTTGCCAAACTGTCTAGAGTTTCTGGCCCATCAACTTGCAGGGATCTGTCAGTCTGCGCCTCCTGGCTCACTATGACTGGGATTGCAGGTATACCATGGTACCTAGCTTTTTACTTGTGTTCTGGGGATCTGAGTTCAGGTCCAACCCTTGTGAGCCACATGCTCTACTGACTGAGCTATTTTCCCCAGATTTCCATCTCGATTTTAAAAATAAAGTCAATACCAACAGAATCTATTTGAGTGAGATGGTTGCAACAGCCATAAAGAAGGTTAACAGCCAAGATTTCTAAAGTTTACTCTTACAACTTAATTTGCCTCTTAATTTGAGGCATATAGCTTTAGATAAATTATGACTTTCACGGGCTGAAGCTTTCCTTAATGTTGAGGGTATGGAGGGGGTTGTTTTGTTTTTTGCTTCTTTTTTTAATTATTTATTTTGTGTATATGAGTGCACTGTAGCTGTTTTCAGACACACCAGAAGAGGGCATCAGATCTCATTGCAGATGGTTGTGAGCTACCATGTGGTTGCTGGGAATTGAACTCATAACCTCTTTAAGAGCACTTTAAACACTGAGCTATGTCTCCAGCTCCCGAGGTTATAAGCTTTTGTATTGGATCCTTGAGAGACAATACAGACCTTTCTGTCAGAAGACCTCAACCTCTGCGGGCCTTCCTCCAACCCCATCTCCAGTGTAGTTGGGGGATTCTTAAAATATTCTCTTTGGCTAGCATGAGAAACTTAGCTCCAAGGAAAACATTTCTGAGAATGTTTTTACTTCAGGGTTTGTGTAGTGTTCTCGGGAAATCTCTGTGAAAGACCATTGTAGCAGTCCATCAAAGTCAGAGGCTGCCTGTGGCCAGTCAGTCACAAAAACTCTTAGTGATTTTTGTAACACAGTTTGGTGTGAATTTTTACCTAATCTTTATTTTTCCGTGTGAGAATGTTGCTAGTGATGCCTTTATGCTAATACCCCAGTGCTCACTCTGATGTCTGGAAAGACAGTGATCCACATTTTTCTGACCTCGTGACAGAATAGCCTGGAGAGAAGTAGGAGAGAAAACCATGCCGGGCACTGCTGGACCTAGGCGACCTGGAGCAACAGAACAGGAAACAAGCTGATCTGACAGTGGCACGTCCATTGGCACTAAGGTGTTAAACACGCTGCTTGCTGTAGGAGTCATTGGACACCCGTCACCTTGTCGTGTTTCTCTTATCTCTATGAGTTCTCTGAAGCCTGGCTCTGCCTTGTTGCAGCTTGGCCAGCAGTGCTGCCTATGACCCAGCTCCCCCTCAACCAGCTCTGTCTCCAGTCAGAAAGAGCCTGGCAGCCACGGAGAATTCAGCCTCTTTTCATACTTTGCAAATGCCGTCTCTAAACATCTCACAAACAAAGCTTGATAAAAGGCTTTTAAAAGTTAAATCTCTCTGTAAATCCAAATATTTCTACAAGATTTTAAGGAGCTTACTATAAATAATCAAGTGCTTCCTGATTCAGAAAGAACAAAAGGGGTTTCTGCTGTCGAATGGTGTGATCAAGTGGGGCTTTCTCCCCTTGGCTCACTGGCATCGAGACTGGGGTCAGTTGTACACAGCTCAGCATGACACTCTTGTGTGCTCTGAGCCACTTGCTTCCCAGCCCTTCACAGCACTGATCCTAGAACCAAAGTGAGGTACAGCCGGAACCAGTCTGCCTCCCTTCCAAAGACGACACGGAAGTAGGTATGAAACATTTTGAACCGTTCGTTAATAGATTCTGAGGATAATTTTTTAGGCAAATCACAGTTATCCTATCTGTCACATTCACATCCAGACGATCTGCTTTGTGTCCCCCTGGCCCTCTGGTGGGCAGCCGATAACAGTCTTGAGTTAGCTCTGGCCATTCCGGGCAAGGATGGGCGTAAGGCTTCCAGGGATTTGCCCAAGTGGCCATCGTTCGAGGCGATTTCGTCCCTGCTGTAGGTTCTGGCATGAAGGACTGACTGCAGGCTACAGCGCACTTGATATTTGCCCGTTCGTTGAGGCATTTTGCAGCATAGAAACTGCGCTTTTAGACACGCGCCCAGATGACGAAGCAGTACCGGCCAGGTGTGTCTGACCTGAGTGTGGGTTTTTGAAACAGCCTTGGTGAAGGCGTTGTCCCAAGGCAATGGCCACGATCAGTTATCCTACCATACCCCTGTCTTACAGATTCTTTCTACTGGGGAAAACTCTAGAGTCTGTCCGTTTCTGTCCCCTGTGCTATACCCAAGTACTTTTTCCACAGAGAGCTGGCCATGGACCCTACAATAAGGATTCTGTCTGGAGCCCTTCCCTAATCCTCTGCCATCGCTTTTGGATTCTGTCTGGAGCCCTTCCCTAATCCTCTGCCATCGCTTTTGTCCCTCTGGCAAGATCCTAGAGTCCTTTTCCCACACTGGAGGCACAAACTGCCCCAAGAACATATTACAAACACAGCCACACGATCCCCCTGGAAAATGAGGGCCTTGGCATTTACCTTGATGAGAACAGTGGAAAACGTGTCTGGGAGGGACGAGTGGTGGCCTGTGGAGTCAAAGCCACTTTTTCCAGAGAGAAAACACCATGAGCCACCAGCACCCCAGGCTTTTGTCTCCCTGTCCTCTACTCAGAATGGGTTTCAAGGAGGCCAGAGTAGGAGCAGAGCAGCCAGCAGCAGGCAGGTGGGATAATCCAGGGAGAAACGGGCGACGGTGCAGGTAGCTTAGAGAGAGCTCGTCTGCAGCCTGTTGGGTGCAACACACTTGGTAACGTGTGCTGTGTGGGAGCAAAGGGAACGGTGACTCAGCCTACAGTTCTACCGGAACAGCTGGTGACAGCCGTGCACCATTCTTCATGGGAACAGGTCGGGTATTCAAGGAGTGTGTGTGTGTGTGTGTGTGTGTGTGTGTGTGTGTGTGTGTGTGTGTGTTCCCGAATGGTGGGTTTAAAGTGTCATGGGATGCTTGTGTGGTGAAGAGGAGGAATAGGCCCCAGGCTGGGCCAACACTAAGGAGCCCTGGAAGGTGGACAGCAGCGGGCAAGGGGAAGTGAGAAGGACATGGTGTCGCACATTGTTAATTGTAAAATTGTTAAGAAAGCAAGAAAAACTTTTACACTGGGAAATAAGTCCCTGGATTACAGATAGTTTTAAAATATGAGTTTCTTTTCAGTTTTTGGTTTCAAAGAATTAAACCCAGAATCAGTAAACGGGGTCACTCAGCCTCACTCAGCTTGTCTCTATCCCTTTGACATAACCATCAACTTAGGGGCCAGCACTTTCTCTTTTGCTTCATTTTCAGCAAGATATTAAATCGGGATGCTGGACTTAATATCAGGGGCTTGGTTACTCCTTCCTTATGAATGAGAACTCTGGGACATCACCTCCGTGTTTAGGTGGAACCCACGTTCAGAGCTCACCTTTAGAAAATGCTTCAGTGAGCTGGAGATGACTCCGCATTAGGACCACGGGCTGCTCTTGCGGAGGACCTGGGTTACGTTCCCAGCACGTACACAGTGGCTCACAACCACCTAACTCCAGTTCCAGGCAATCCAGTGCTCTTCTCGTGTCTGCTGGCACCAGGCATATACATGGTACACACACATAATGTACATGTAGAGGAACACTTACACACACAATAGATAACATTTTCGATAGCACTTTAACACCTAAAGTCCATCTTCACCTTCCTTTGCAGCTTCTTTGTTGCAGGTTCTCAAATAATTTCTTATCCCTGCTCTCATCCCATTGTACCAGGGATTTAACCTTGGGCCATGTGTGTGTTGTAGAGCGCTGAGCTGTATCTCCAGCCCAGTCTCTGATGGCTCAGTCAGTCTCACTTTTGCTGATAGCATGGAATATTTTATCTGTTGGCATGTGTTGGAAAAATCACTTATAATTGGGTTTAATTGGAACTTTCCACCAGCTGACGTTAGCCATCAGTCACTCAGATACTTCACAGGGATCCTGGGAGGCTGTCTGCTGTCCACACTTTTAGGGTTTCTGAACTTTATCCCCAAGTTAAAGTAGATTGCCCGGGAGCATTGTACTTGAACTCTGCGAGTCTGTCCTTAAGGGCTGCTGTGGATGAGACTTGAGCGTCAACATCAGCTCTAAGGAGAGCTGATAGAAAAACACTTGGTTCTTGGTTTCCAGGGGCATTTGTACTATTTTTCAAAACTGTAGTTAACAACAGCACTCACTTTACTGTGTGATAGATTTCACATCTGATTCTTACAGCATTCAGAGAAAATACATGTTATGAAAGAAAAAGCAATCTGCCGTCCCTTGCTAGAGGATGAGAAGGAGGGGACTCAGTGTTAGCTTGTCCACTGAAGTAACTGGAAAGTGCTTAGGGTCAGCCTCCCTCTGTCTTGGGCTTTTCACCTGGCTTTGTTTTCTCCTAAAGAGCATGTTTCTGCTGCGGCATTAACATTCTGCATACCTAATCATTTATCAAGCACAGGCTATCTCTGGCCATAAACAACCTTAGGGACCTTTGCTTCAGCACACTTCTGCCAGGATGTGACCATCAGTTGTGATGCTCGTGATGCTCGAGGTACAGAGAGAGGTACCTCTGTCCTCAGCCTGGCTTCCTTTTCTCCACAAACTGCTACAGCGTGCCACCCCAAGCAAGCAAAGATAGAATGGCCCCAATGTTCCAGGAGTTGTTTTCCCCTTGAGTCTCGTTGAGTAACAGCAGAACCAGTGCAAAGAGTTTCCCGTGCGGTGGGTTTCCCTCATCGAGCTTTTAGTTTCTGAGCACTCCTGACTTTCCGGCACTTCACTGTGGCAAAACCATGACTTCTGTGGTGTAACTAAAGCAGCATCTCACTTCCTCCTCTTCACTATGCAGATGTTCTCCCATTAAACCACACCCCTCAGGACCGGAAAGAGAACTTTTGTCACTTAACTTAGGGATGCTGACACTCTTCTTGGTATTTAATCAGACGTGGATCCCAGTGCCTGTTTTCTGAATGATTAAATAAGACTGTGCATGACCTATTTCTTTTATAAATTGGAGAATTTTAGGTTCTGTCATGTCCTAAGTTGGGAAACAACCTATGCAATTAGTGTCTCTCTTGTTAAATTCAGTAAAGTATATGCCTTGGTGCTAATTGTTAGGAAGTACGGGAACCCCAGGGTTTCCTTTAGTAACCATAGCATTAATCTGTAGCATTCAGAGCACCGCCTTGTTGGCCACAGTAACTTGTGCTTTGGTTTCATACTGTGAACTGATGTTTCTGCTATTTATTTTAGTTACGTTGGAATTTGTTACAGTTATTTCTTTGTTTTCATTCTGATAAGGAAAGTACGTGCTCATGCTATTTATAAAGATGTTTGGATTTGACATCCAAGTCCAGTGGTGAAATGCCGGGTCACCCTGGTCACTGCACAGCTTATTTGCAGAGTGGCTATGACGGAGCAGTTTTGTCTCTGAATCTCAGAGACACTCATTTCTGTTTTAGTGAAGTGGAAAGGACGAGGTCTAGCCCAAGAGCTCAGCTCTTGTGAAGCTGCTAAGGGAGCTGCAGGCATTTCCAGTTATGGTTGTACACTCCTGGAATCCCAGCATGCAGGAGGCAGAGGCAGGAAGGAGCCTGATTTGCATGCAACTCAAACCATGTTAGACTCCTGTCCTAACAAGTCGCACGTTCTGTGCTGGCTAGTTTTAAGTCAGCTTGACACTAGTCAGAGATATCAGAAAGATGAGCGAGCACCTCACTGAGAAAATATTCCCTAAAATCTGTCTGTAAGGCATTTTCCTAATTAATGATTGATGTGGGAGGGCCCAGCTCATTGTGAGTGGTGCTGTCCCTGGGCTGCTGGTCCTGGATCCGTGGCTGAGCAAGCCATGAAGAGCAAGCCAGTTCATCAGCTCCTACCTCCGGTTCCTGCCCTGCTTGGCATTCCTGTCCTGACTTCCTTCAGTAGTCGACTACAATGTGGTAGTGTAACCAAATAAGCTTTCTCTCCAGCTTGCTTTTGATGATGGTGTCTCATTATAGCAATAACAACCCTAGGGCACTTGCCAAACAGGTTAAATTTATCTAGTCTCTCTCTGTTAATTTATTTTAAAAAGGAGAAAGTTATTTATTTTGGATAGTGTGTTGTATAGCTTCCATGTCTTAAGTATCACTAAACCTTTAATTTCTTGCCATTTTTTAAAATACCACAGTGTGGTGGTTTGAACAAAAACGGCCTCATGGGCTCAGGTTTGAATACTCATACGTAAACCCAGGATGGTAGACCTATCTGAGAAAGATTAGGAGGTGTGGTCTTTTGGAGGAGTTGTGCCACTGAGGGCAGGCTTTGAGGTTTCACAACACTAACACCATCAGTGGACCGCTCTCTGCTTCCTGTTTGTGAATCAGGATGTGAGCCCTCAGGTGCTGCCTCCACACTGTGTCTCCTTGCCATGTTACCCACCATGATGATAGCACACTCCTACTCCTCTGGAACTGTGAACCCCAAATAAAGCTTTCTGTCCACACACTGCCTTGGCATGATTTTTATCCCCTCCCCACATTGAAAAGTTACTACTGGAAGTGGGGTATTAACTGTGACAGGCCTGATCATGCTGCCATTTGAAGGGATGTAGAAGACTTTGAGGGGAAAATAGCTGGGTAGTGGCGATGCAGGTTTTTAATCCCAGCACTCAGGAGACAGAGGCACGCACAGCTCTGAGATCAAGGCCAGCTTGGTGTGCACGGTGAGTTCCAGGACAGCCAGGGCTATCCTGTCTTATTAATCAATCAATTAATTAATTAATTAATTAGGAGGAGAAAGAAGACAATGGCATGGGTGTTGTTGACATCTGAGAATGATGACTACTTTGGGACTTTCAGAGTAGAAAACCAGTTGAGCATCACAGTAAGAGGCACAGTGAGAGCAACACAGACTTGAGGCTCAGCTCAAGTGGTTTCAAAGGGAACAGTCCTCTCCAGCTGGGTTAGAGATCATCCTTATAATGCTGTGGTAAAGACTGTGGCTGCTTTCTGCCCTTGTCCTAAGAAGCTGCCTGAGGCTTAGCTGAAAAGGACTAAGTTCTTTGATAGAGACTTTAAGACAAGCATGTGGATCTATTTGGGGAGGGTTAGAAGGTGTGGCCTTGTTAGAGGAAGCATGTCACTTGGTTTCAAAACACTCCTGCCATTCCCAATGCGCTCTCTGTGCTTCTTCCTTGTGGAGGAAGATGTGAGTTCCCAGCTGCTGTATGAGCTGCCTGAGATCATTCCTCTTTTCTGTGTTCGTAAACCTGTGAATCTGTAAGCCCAGACACACTCAAAGTTGCCTTGTTCGTGGCACTTCAGCACTAGAAAAGCACCTGGTACTGACAGGTCGGAAGGTGCTGTGTGAAGGTTCTGAATGGGTGGCAGTGATGTAGATTGGCTCCACAGGTAGCCATGTACCTGATGTCATGATCAGACCTTGGGTAGAAAGGCACTGGAAACCAATTAGACACATGGGTGTGGATAAGAGCTGTTTCCCAGCAGTATCAGTGTCTTAATCAGGGTTTCTATTGCTGCAGTGAAACTCCATAACCAAAATGTTGAGGAGGAAAGGGTTTATTTGGCTCACACTTCCAGATCACAACCACCACTGTAAGAAGTCAGGACAGGACCTCAAGCAGGGCTCAAACCTGGAAGCAAGACATGATACAGAAGCCATGGAGGGGTGCTGTGTATTGGCTTACTTGCCATGGCTTGCTCAGTCTGTTTTCTTATAGAACCCAAATCCACAGCTAGGGGATAGCACAACCACACTGGGCTGAGCCCTTCCCCCTTAATCACTAATTGATAAATACCTTACAGCTGGATCTCTTGGAGGCATTTTTTCAATTAAGGCTCCTTCCTCTCTGATGACTCTAGCTAGTGTCGAGTTGACACACAAAACCAGCCAGTATGGTCAGTTATGCAGAGGCTGTTTCCCAGGTGGTTTGCATCTGCCAATTCTATTGGTCAGCACAAGCCTTTGTGAGAATTGGTGGCCTGAATACCTTTAGTAAATGGCTCATGTTCAAGGGGATTCATGCTCAAAGTTGATAAGGCTTGAATTCAATACTTCTATAGTCTATCCCATATTAATTCCAAAGCTGACCTAGGAGTCAGCTTTATTCTTAGAAATACTCTAACTTTCACATGGTAGTACTGCAAATGGATGGATTTCATACTAACCTTATTCAAACCCCCTTAAACAGATGTGTGTCGTAGGGGAAGCAGTGACACTCCAAGCCTCAGTTTGCTAATCTGTATCAATTGAAGACCATCTTTCTGATGTCAACAAATATGAGTATATAGTATTATCATGCAAAGAATTTTGACACTTTTCTGGAGCAGTGTTAAAGTCAGAATTTAGAAAATCCTTAACAACCTTGCAGGAGGCCACAGGCCAGATGATGTTTTTAATATCTCCATCATAGATGGTTCCATAGAGATGAACTCTGGTCAGTCATTGTCAGGATGGAGCTGGACATAAAATGGGGATGACTTTGTGGTCACAGACAGGCATTTGTCACTGTTTTATGTTTTGATCTAGGAGTAGGGTCTCATTCATGTCTTTAATCCTAGCACCTGAGAGGCAAAGGCAGGCAGAGCTCTGAGAATTCAAAGCCTTGTAAATATACCAAGAGTGAGTCATTGATACCCAGTGGTACCCTATATCCAGAGGAAAACAGGGAGGAAATGCTTGGATGGCTCAGTAGTTAAGAACATTGGCTGCTTGACCAGAGGACCAGGGTTTGATTCCCAGCCCCCACAATGACTCACAACCACCTCAAGCTCCTGTTCCAGTGGATCCAATACCTTTTTCTGGCTGCCTAGGATTGTGCCCAGACATATGGAGGCAAAGCACCTATATGTACAAAATTTTAAAGTGACAAGGGTATTGAATATGTCTATCAACAAATTTTTCTCAGTAAACTTTGAAACTAGAGAGGGATGACTACACAATGTGGGCGAACTGCATGCTATACTTTAACTGTCTGTGTATTTGGGAATACTTGCTATTATTAAAAACTTACATGTGAAAAGCTGTTCCAATGTGGCAGGCACTGCAGCTATTCAATGTTCTTGCATGTACCTTTTAAAACAACTGATGGAATTATAGGAAGCATTTCTTGGTGTTGTGAGATAGGGTGGAAATAAACGGGGATAGCTTACTTTGGAACTAGTATTATTGCCTTGAAACTCTGCCAGTTCAAGTTGGGCTCTTTGGAAGACCAGGCCTCCTGTTTTCTGGCTCCAAAGTGCGTGGGACATAAGTAACCATTTACTTTGTCATTAGAATTAAACTATTGGTCTGTCTCTTTGTTTCTCTCTCCGCCTGTCTCCGTCTTTTCCTCCTCCCTCCCTCCCTATCCACTTCCCTGTGTAACTACACTGGCACACTGTTCCACTAACTGCCTAGTTACTCTTCCATTGATAGAGGTGGGTGACACATATTATGTATGTGAAGGATTAACTAGCTTGCCCTTTGTCCCAGGCTGTCTTCTTTCTCTGTGTTTAATCAGTTCTTTATACTGCCTATTTGGGGAAGAACCGAAAACTTTATTCATGACCCTGAAGCAAGGAAAATGATGCACATAGTCCAGTTTGTACTAACTTTTGTGGTTTGAGAAAAAAATCACCATAATCATTGGGACTGAGACTCTATGAGATCTGATGGGGAGATATTTATAATTTGAAATTTGTGGTTTTAACAAGTAACAATTTAATAAATCACTTTCATTGTTCCGTACCTTAAGCCATCGTTGCTGGGGAAGATGGGTAGGAGGTAGATGGTGGCAGAGACTGTCTTGTCACTCTTTTGGTCAAAGTAGCTAAGAGACCATGTATATGACAGTCCCTACTCTGTCTGCTGACCAAGTGGACATGAAGCAGACCTTGAATAGGATAAAGTTAATTAGGTTCCCGTGGATTAAGTCTGTGACTCAAGTGTCCGCTGTTTTGTGCAGCTAACAAGAAACCCCGTCTTGCTCCTTGCTCCATAGGATCCTAAAGGAGCTCATAGTGTGATAGTAGCCCAGGCTGGCTTTCAGCTCCTTCTGTAGCTGGTGATGGACCTCCGCCTCCCACCATGCACATAGTTGGGGTAGACACGGTACCTAGAACTTCCTTGTATGCTAGGCAATCACTCAAACAGCTCAGGCTCCATCCTCAACCCATAAAATTGATTTTTTTTAACAGAATAGCTGGATATCTGTTCTTCTCCAAATCAGCCCCAAAACAGGTCAGAGAGACTGGTTATCTGGAACTGTGAAATAAACTCAGTTTTTATAGTACAGTTACAGTAAGTTTGGTCATCAAAACCGTGGCTGTTCTTAAATGCTTCATCATGACCTACAGCAGTGCTGTCAAGTGGGTTGAGTCGGCTTCCTGCTGTATCTCATGTCAGCACTTGATCATTACTGAGTGCTGGGAGCCCTTGGCTTGCTCCTGCCCAGCCTGAGAAAGTCTCTCACCGATTAGTCTCTGCTGTGTCCCAGGCTGATCCACCATCACTTTTAGTTGAAATAATTTGCATTGTTTTCTCTTTAAAAATGTTTCCTGAGATGTTGGGAGTTAAGGAAGCTTTGCTTGTGGTCTCTGCTTAGGAAAGACTTTGTGAATAGATTGTCCTTGAGATTTTTTTTTAAGCCATTAAGAAAACATTGTAACATTGGGAGCCATGAAAACCTGAGCTCAGTCCCCAAAACCCACGAACTGTCCTCTGATCATGGTGTTTGCACACCTGTGTGTGTGTAAGCGTGTGCAAATACACATGAGTACCATTTGAACATCGTGGCTACTAAACTGTCCGAAATGCACTAAGATCCATAGAACTTCTGGAAACTTCTTGATTTTCTTGAGTTGATGACTAACATTTTGATTGTTAGCATCCTTCACAGCCTTCAACAAGTTTCTGTAGACATATCCAAACTAACATTCATCTCTCATATGTGGACACATCAGAGAACCATTAATTCCGGTTTCTTGGAGAAGTTACTTTGACCTCCTTGGTTGCTCTGCCTGTCTCAGAACTCAGGCTCACTGACAAACATTTGATCCATGCGTCCAACTGCCATGGCACCAGAATTCCCTTTTTGTTTGTTTCATCTAATTTTCCAGGCTGCAACTGCTCTGCAGTTGAGGGTACAGCTTTACCCAACACAGAATGGATTAATGGCTGGAGCCCTGTCTCTCCTATAGATGAAAAGGTGACAATGGCCAAATCTCAGCATTCCTGTGCTTTTTTTCCTGGAGAAGTGGCCCCAGAAAGTCTGCCCGGTACCCACCTGAGGACCTTTGTGCACAGGTTCCTTGGGAGCTTCATTGACCTTAGAAAAGCCATGGTTTTATCCTTATCCATCTTGCCCCAGCAAAGGTGCTACCCCTTTGACCTGCCCTCTTTCCACAAGTTGCCTTCACCCCACATTCTCCAGCTTGTGGGAATCTGCAGAAGGATTTCAATATTCCTTCCTTGAATTCTGCCTTCCCCAGTTGGCCACCATTCTTCCATCTGCTCTGCATTTCCCCCATTTAGTTCCGCTGTCTCTTCTGTGCACCCTTTCCCTCCCTAAGTCCCCAGTGAAACTAAATGTAACAGCCAGATTTCAGCTGCATCTTCTTTCTGATATATCACAGCCATCTTCATTCACATCTTATATCAGCTCCACTCTCTAGCTTCTCCAACTGCAGCCAAACTGCCTCACACTGCCCAAGAGAATTATAAAAATGTCTGCAACAAGAAGAGACTTGTAGGGGATGAAGGGATGGCTCTGTGATTAAGAGCATTGTCTGCTCTTCCAGAGGACTGGGATTTGACTCCTAGCACCCACATGGCAGTTCACGGCCATCCATAACTGTAGTCCCATAGGATTCAATACCCTCTTCAGGTCCAATGCAGACATACATGCAAGCATGCACCCATATGTATATACGTGTGTATATGTATATGTTTAAATAAGTCTTTTGAAAAGAGAGAGGGAAAGAGACTTGGTTCCCGGTTATAGAGTGAACTGCGTAGGCCTGTATGAAGAGACATTATCTAACTATATCTAAAAATAAATCAAGAAAATGGTTCCTCTGATAGGTTCATTGGCACAGTGTGGGTCTTATGAATGATGGTCAGATATCAACACTACCATTTCTTTTTTTTTTAATATTTATTTTAGGTATATGAGTTCACTGTAGCTGTCTTTAGACACACCAGAAGAGGGCATCAGATCTCATTACAGAGGGTTGTGAGCCACCATGTGGTTGCTGGGAATTGAACTCAGGACCTCTGGAAGAGCAATCAGTGCTCTAACCACTGAGCCATCTCTCCAGCCCAACACTACCATTTCTGTTATCTGATTTGTCTAATATCTTTACTGTGCTCACACCTCATGTGGGATGTTGAACTTTCATTGAGGTGGAGGTAACGTCCCCCACAAAGATTCATATACACACAAGTTGTGATCTCTACACACAACCCCACTCTTTGCTGGATAGAGTTAGTCTCTCGGCTATTTTTGTCATACGAAATATTTTCTGGGAAATGTGTGTGGTTGGGTAAGGTTATTTCACAAGGCCACCTGAAATCCTAGAAAACAGATTTTACTATTTTGAATATTGCACTGAGCTAAAGATGGGTTTGGCCAATGAAAGGGTTTATTGTGCCAGGAAACATTTGTAAACCCCAAAAGACCACCAAGGAGCCGAGTCCAGTACAATAGCATTAGGGTCTCTTTATTCAAGCTGGAGCCACACCACCGTCTCCGGCACAGGAGAACAGGAGGGGGCTGAGCTCAGTCTCGGGCAAACATTTCTAGAGACAAGAAGTGGGTATTTAGCCTGGTACATGTCAGACTGAGGGGCTGGTGCATTGTGGCCTTTAACATAATTGGCTGCTGTTGGGAGCCAAACCGTAAATGTAACTTCTGCTTTCTTCCTGATTGGTGGTTGTTAGGAAGTGAAGTATCAGGGGTGGGCTTGGAACCTGGAGGTGCAGATTTGTTGGGTAACCTGCAAACTGGCGCTCCGAACCCGTCTGTTAACTGAGTTCAACCTTAGGCCAGGTTCTCCAAGATAGAGTCTGGACTTGAAAGATTTGGTCTCTCAGGCTAGAGTACAGACTTGTTTTTCTGTAGTTTGGAGTCTGTGATTTTTAGTGAAATCAAATCTGTGTTTTCTGCTACCTCTGTGCAACATTTATTCTTAAAGAAATTGAATTTATCCATTTGTTTAGCAAAGTCGTACTATAAGTGCCTCACAATTTTATTTTCTTAACATTTAGAAAGGAGCAAAGTCAGAGAACATGAATTTTCCCCAAGAGCTTGTTTAGGTTTAGTTGACATTTTAATGTGGATTGAATTTGAACTTGAGTGCCACGCATTTCTATGACTGACTCCTGGCCCCTCGCTGGTGTACCAAATTTCCCACCACAGGATTCTACCATTGCTGCATGCCGACCTGAAGCTGATGAGGAGACTACATCTTATCTCCTGGGCTGATTATACAGGGTCACAGAGGCGCACATATCCACAGTGTTATCTCTAAAGGGTAGATAACACACTGAGCCAATGGCAGGAAGGGGAAAGAACACTGTGTAACTTGAATGGCTTTAACCCACACAGTAATTGAACTTGTTAAGATCTTTCTCCTTCCTCTCCTCCCTCCCTCCCTCCCTCCCTCCCTCCCTCCCTCCCTCCCTCCCTCGCTTATCTTCCTCTCTGCAATGGCATTCGGGCAATAAAAGTTAAGAGGAAAAAAAAAAAAAAAGACAGATGACAAAGCATCTGTGACCACAGGGATCAAATTGAAGTGTTATTTTTCTTTTGAGCAGGGTCTCTGTGAGCATAACTGCTGTTTCCCAATCCTAATGGAGACATGGCTTCCCATGTTCTCCTCTATTCTCATGACGGCCTTGAGCTCAGCATCCTCATAGCTGCTTCTCCTAAGCTCTAGACTTGACTTCTGACTCTCAGGTCCTGTGCTTGCTTCTTTCTTCCTTTCTTCCTCCCTCCCTCCCTCTTTCCTTCCTTCCTTTCTTTCTCCCTCCCTCCCTCCCTCCCTCCCTCCCTCCCTCCCCCCCCTTCCTTCCTTCCTTTCGTCCTGTGCTGGGCCATCTCCTACAGTCTTACCTACCACCACCTCTACCTACTTGGCACCAGAACCACAAATGCATCTCACCCCTTTTCACACAGGATCTAGAGTTCAAAATCTGCTCCCTCTGCTTGCACGGCTTGTACTTTACCAAATGAGCCGTCTCCCCACCTCACTCCGTCTCCCCACCTCTCACTTCATTTCTTTCTTTCTTTCTTTCTTTCTTTCTTTCTTTCTTTCTTTCTTTCTTTAATCCTAAAATCATGGGATGTTCATGGAACATTCTAAAGGACAACTTAGATTTTAGCACACAGCATCTCACATAAAAGCAGGATAATGTTTAAGAATCTGATTTCATTAGGATACTGTGTTAGTACTGTCAACTTGACAGGATGCGAAATCACCTAGGAGACCAGCATCAGGCACACTTGTGAGGACTGTCCTATTTAGGTAAGCCTCTGTCCATCCCTCTGTGAGATTGTCTTGATTGGGTTCACTGAGATGTCCGAAGCCACCCTAACCAAGGGCAACAGCGTGCCCTGAGCCTGAGTCCCATGATGCATAAAGAGGAGAAGCCAGCCAAGGTCAGATAGTTAGCTATCATCTCTCACTGCTCCCTAGCTTCGGATGTAGGTTGACCACTGCTTCAAGCTGCTGCCTTGATTTCCCTGCTGTGAGGGACTATGCCCTTGAACTGAGAGCTCCAGTAGTCTGTCTACTTCTTACATTGCGTCTTCTGGGTCTCAGGTGTTGGGTATCAGCGGGAGAAGCCACCAAGCTGGGTACTGGCCTCCATTTATAGCCATATTGAGGTGTTTTCTTAAGATGTGTTTGCTCATGACTGGAACAGATAGCATGAAGCTTCCCAAAGTGCTCTGGCTTCCCTGTGGTTGACTTCAGACCTGTGGAGCTCATTGCTTTTAGGGGATTTGTTTTTGTTCTAATCAAAGTGACTCTGACCTGCCACCTAACCGTCTAATCAACCCATGACTGATGTTCTCTGTGTGATGTCTTTCTCAGGTACTGTTGTCTTTAGAGTTGGGACACTGGATTTCCGAGGAGCCTTTTGAACTCTCTGAAACCTTCCCTGCAGCTCCGGTAAGTCAGTTTTGTCTGATACTGCCAAACGCAATGCGGTATTCAAAGGAAACTGTCAGGGTCTTAACCTCGGTAGCATAGGTTAGGAGAGGCTCATTCAGACTAAAAGAATGTCATCCCAGAAATGAATGTCATCTGCCTGTTTACTTGTGGCATCACAAGTGAAAACTTGGGGAAGACATTTGTAAAGTTCGGTGAGAAATGTCACCATGAGGAGTGTTGTTGCCTTAGCCAGGCATTCCAACACTCAGGAAATGGAACTGGGTGGATTGCTGCGAGCTCAATGCTGTCCTGGGCTGCAGGGTGAGACCTTTTCTCAGAAAAAAAGAATCTTTAAAAGTAATTTAATCAGGAAAGCTTATTAGGCCATGCAGCTCTTAAAACTAACGCTAATATAGAAAAAACTAATAGGTATAAATGTGGCCTGCCAGCATTGTAATATAGTCTGTATATTTTTTCCTAAACTCCGCCTTATAGACTCTTCGTTATTTTAAATATTTGCTAATTGAGTTCTAACTTCTCAAATAATTAAGGTTTGACTGGAAGCAGGGTTATGCAGAAGTCAGTTTTCATTTCCTAACATGTTGACTGGTTTGAGACAGTTAATTTGAAAAGATGAGTCTCTGAAAGACAGTGGCTGTTCTGGCTGTCCAAGTGGGCCTGTGCTGGGGACCCAGCAGGAAGCTGCACTCTGACCCTAACCGCTCGCTCATCTCGCCCATCGCATTGTTCTGTTTTCATTTCAAGATTGCTGTTCTGATTTCCTTTCAACTTTGTAAATGTTTTCTTAAGAACAGAAAAAAAAACTCCTCCCAGTAAGTTTGTTTATTTAAAATACTGTATAAGGAGCTGAAGAATAAAGTGGAATCCAGCTTCTTCCCATTCTCTGAGCTAAGAGAGCAGTTGGGACTCTTAAAGCACGCACGCGTGCACCGCTGCACCTCTGACTCCATCTTCCTGCATCCACGGATGTGAGTGAAGCAGGCGGCTGCACATCCTTCCTGGGTGACCGTTTCCCACCTCACTTCCTGCCGCTGTGGTCATTCAAAAAATGTACTGCTGTTTTGAAGCTGTGGCTTGTGTGTGTGTGTGTCAGTCAGATGTTCTAACTGGGTCCAAAGCCATGTTGGCCCAGTCGACATTTCCTAAATGTAATAATAGAAACAGTGGTCAGAAGGCAGGGACAGAGTTCTTCCCTCTGGAGTTAGTTGGCAGGAAGTGAGCGTGGTAGAGGAGAAGGGTGCCCTGGCTACCCTGAGTCTGCGGATTGACCAGAGCCCACACCAAGGCTGCGTGAAAGAACATGGGTTACAGCAGCCAGCGGCTCCCAACCTGAGGGCAGATACTTACATCACTATTCATAACAGAAGCAAAGTTATGAAGTAGCAGTGAAAAGATTTTATGGTTGGGGTCACCACAACAGGAAGAACTGTGTTACAGTGTCTCAGCATTAGGAAGGTTGAGAACCACTGCGCTATAGAAATAAATATAAAAAAAAAATAGCCTGTGGAAATGAAGGACAGACAGACAAGTGAGGAAGGTCACAGGAGAAACTGCGCTAATGCTCTGTACGGGTCACTAACCCTCGCTGCAAGCTTCAGAGTAGAACAGACGGAGACAAGGGGTCACAGTTCCAAGCATAGTGTTCGGAAACTTTTCCTAGGGGTATCTGATTACAGTGCAAGCCGGACATTTTGGCTTTACATTCTTCCAAAAGACTTGTTCAATTTGTTATTGGATATTAAAAATGTTACTAAGGCAAACTATTTTTTCGAATTACGGCCTAAGTAGGATGATTTTCCTTAACCATAAATTAAGTTTTAGCTTCATTTTCTAAAATATTATCTTGCTAAACTAGGGAGCATATCTCTAGGAATAGAGCGCTTGCTCAATGGTGACGTCTCTTCCTCATGAACAACACTTTTGTCATTCACAACAATCTTCCTTGTTACAAGCACAGACCTGTATGTGCATGCGTGTGACCAAAGAAAAAAGTTGTAAATATTATCGTAAAGATTAAACATAATCACCTCAACTAATAACTTATATTTAATTACTAAAAATACCTTCATATTCAACAGCCAGGACAAAAACAAAATAGTACAGTCTCCACATACACCAAAGTGGCGCCTGCTTGGTGGTTATTCCAGAGATGTAGGCACTTTTGCCATATAGTAAATAGTATCCAGCCATTAAAAACTAAGCCCTCAAGATTGTTAAATGTGTTGTTTTCAAATGAACATGTAAAGCACCTAAGAGGGAATCATGAACTGTGCTTCGCCAGATAATAACCTGGAACCACCACTTGGAAGTCCCTGGCTGCTAGCTGCTGTGGCGCAGGGACACAGTCTTGTCATCCTGACAGCCGAGCTGCCTCTGTGTGCACTCTAGAAACAGGGCTTAGAGGAATGTGGTCCCGGGATTTATCTGCACCGTCTAAGTGTTTTCCAGTTATTTCCTGATGAACTCCCATGCAGCATTCTTCCTCGTGACAGAGTCTGCATGCTCTCCCTCTGATTCTCGGCCGCAGCCTCCCCACAGGTGTGTCTCCAGACTGCAGTGCCTTTGTTTCCTCTGGTTGTTAGTGGTGCAGGCTTAAGGGATGTGCTTCAGTCTGATGCACACAGATCCTCCCTCACCCCGGAGGAGCACCTCGTGGTGTGGAAAGGGGCTGCTGTGCATCAGTGTCTCTCAGTGCCTCGGAGTTAATCTGTGGATGCAGCAAGTTCTTCTGCTTGTGTAGGCAGGCCTTTAGAAATCTGCTGGCCGGATCATCATGGTTGTGCCCTTGAGCGAGTAGCCGGACCCCTTCCAGTAGTACCACTTGATACCGTTGAACTTGTTTGTATTCTGCCTCTGTGGGTAGTACTGTCCATTCAGGTTGGAAGGACCGCATGCATCGAACCACCAGCCTGTGGAAGCGAAACACAAAAGCTGTTAGGACTGGGTAGTCACAGTACCTTGTCTGCAGGGCTCAGTTGGGCACACACACACCTGCAGTGTGGGAAGAGCCACATTGATGTGTTATTCCATAGATACAAACTGCACACCATCGCGATCATAGTGCCATTGCTGCCTGAGTTCTTACACACGCCCTAGCTGCTTTTGTTCAGAACCCTTGTGACATGAAGAAGTGTTGGTCAGTGCTGTGTGAAGAGCTGACACCCATGGTGCATTGCAGGGTGAAGACATGGAGAGACTGCCAGCAGATGTGGGTAGACGTCGTAAGAGCAAGGCGGTCCAAGTGGTCGCCATTTCACTCCATCATGTTACTGTGGCTGGGATAGAAGCCAAGTACCTAGTGCTCTGTGGAGCTAGGGAAAAGGAACCTTAACACTATAAAGTGTGCTGCTGAGGGAGAGTCAGGCCACAGTAAAAATCTTCCCGATTGTAGCTCCAGTTTCTACCCACAAGCGGGAGTATGGCAGGTGAGAGGATTCACCATAGGAAAGAGAAACCTAGACAGTGTACAAATCCGAATTGTGGATTTAGCGTGGGAGAGACACAGGTCGTGTGATAATATTTGTTTCTTTTTAAATACAGAAAACAAGAGTAAATGGCAAAGAATGTGGGTGACACACCAATTCAGGGACACAGTATTTATAGGGTAGCTTCTCTTAAAAAATATTTTTCTCCTAGGCACTGCTGCTCGGAGACACCCCTGGGTGGTGATTCTGAGAAATGGGAGTGTGTAAAAAGAGCCTGTGTTGTGCAAAGCCCTTGGGCTGTGGAGAAATGTCAGTCACAGATCTGCGTTAACCTTCGGGCGCCATCCGAGTCACTGCGCACATCTCCACAGGCCACCTTCCCCATGGGCCAGCCCATGGCTTGGAACTTGGCCTCTTACAACCCAGACCTCCCCACTTTCCCTCCCCTGGCTGCTTGCCTCCTCCCGAGTCTCTCCCGGCTCCATTCTCAGCCCTTAAATCTTGAACTGGGTAAATAAATGAATTGCGTCCTTGGTCGTGAGCAGCTCTCCTGCTCTCTGGAGTAGCAGCACACGGGTGGTCTGAGAACAGGCAGCCTCTCCAGAGAGGTCTGAGTGTGGGAATGAGCAGCAAGCAGGCTCGGGACCAGGGGTGCTGCGGGCCCAGAACCCACCCCCATTGCCATGTGGCCTTAAAGACAGCTGTTACAGTGAGGTCAGAGTCTAGCCCCGTACCGAACAGTTCATCGGGTTTCTCTCCTTTGAATAATTACAGCTAATGGAGAAAACTCATGCCACCAAGTGGCCACTCTGCTATCCCAGGAATCCAGGATCTGCCAGATAGCAGGACCTAGTTCCTTCATGAAGCTTCAAGTTCTGAGTTTCGTTTCCTAAGTAAATCCTCTTGTTACTGTTGCTGCACAAATTCTCTACTGAAGAACAGACATTGGCCAAGCTTCGATCTTTTACTTGTCTTAGAAACTTATGTTTTTATTTTTTAATTAACTTGATTTATTTATTGTGTGGAGATCAAAGAATTGTAAGGAGCAGTTCTCACATTCTACCATGAGGAACCCAGGCATTAAACTCAGATGTTGGGCTTGACAGCAAGGATATTTCCCCCAAGGAGCCGTCTCACAGGACTGAGATAGTGTCTTATCAAACCTAAAACTCACAGATTCAGCTAGACTGACAGGCAAGCCAGCCCCAACTCTGACACTGTCCACACCATGTGCTCGGCTTTGTACGGGGTGCTGCAGACCTGAACGCTCACATGGTAGGCACCGTACCCACTGAGCTGTCTCCCCAGCCCGCTTCCTTGTTATATAAAAGAACCATTGCAAGAAAAGAGACAGCTGAAAAGTCCTTGACTGAATGTTAGACAGAAACAAAGCAAGATGGAGCTAAACCCTTCCGCTTTCATCTGGTCAGTGAGCCCACTTAATGTCCCCCGGTTCACTCCCCAGCATCCTGAGAGTCCACTGTCACCCTAGTGACAATTCCAGCTCCATGCTGTGTTCTCACCTCACACGTGAGCTAAAAGGAAGCCCAGCCAATGCACTGGTACGCAGGCGGCCTGTCTTATGCCCACTGTCAGTCACCCAGTCCAGTCTGAGCTCCTATGCTCAGCCATCGCCCCTCCCCAGTACAAATAGGAAGAGCCTTACCTCCCGTGAGCATCTGGGAACACTTGCAGATGCATTTGTCGTTGTCTGAATCCTTTGTGCTAAAATCACTTCCTGGTTGGCTGATGCTACTTATTTTGCCTGCGGTGCCTGTAAGTCCCGTAAGGTGAATCCTGGAACGTGCAAAGGAAAAAATAAAAACTCTAACTGGCTAGGATTGTTGATTCCCCGTAGTGGAAAAATTTCTCGTGCTGAAGGATTCCATTCTGCCGAACGCACTCAGGCCTGTCCGTGCATTCCGGTGCCTACTCTGTACAAAATATTTTGCACTGGTATAAACAGGAACCAACTTATCATCAAACCCTCTGACAAAGAGGGATGTTTTCATGACAACTTAACACATATCCCCTACACCAGCATCAGCAGAGCTTGAGGGAGCCTCGTAACCCACTCTCCCCCTGCATGCGGATAAGCAGGGGTCTGCAGCACAGGGGGGTTTCTCACAGACCCCCCACAACAACCACTGTCCCTGTGGAACGGGTGCTAGAGTGACCACATGCCCCCTCTCTGGTCTGAAGGGGTAGGAGTTGGGGTGGAGAGGCTGAAGACAAGCAGAGGGTGAAGAGGTTGGGGTAGAGAGTCTGCTCCTGCGGCTGCTTTGGTTGATTCTGGACACTGGTGTAATAAACCTGTCCGACCTCAGGAGGGGACTAAATGTCAGTGCTGCCAACTGATCACAGGGCACACTGTTAGACCATTGCCCAAGAATGGCCTGCAGCAGCCAACTGTGCCAGCCAGAAGAATCTAAAGGACACAGGGTAAGCATAATCCCTCTAATTAAGCTGACCCGGAGCTCACTATGCAGCCTAGGTCAGCCTTGAACTTAGGACAGTCCACCTGCCTCAGCCTCCCACGTGCTGGGGTTCCAGTCATGCACAGCCATGCCCATTTAGAACATATAACTCTCTAAAACACCACAACACTGTCACAAACTGCCGGTGGTTCAATGTCTCAAGTCGGGACAAAGCTGGGTCTCACATAATAGGGTGATGTGAGGATGTCATCCTGTGGGTATCCTGTGGGGTTCTGACATGCCAGTAACTAGCAAACTGGCTCACTGAATCCCCATGAGCTAGTGAGATCTAGACACAAGAGTCTCGGGTACGATGCCATAAGGGATTCCTCTGTGGTGACTGGGAAGTGTCCTTTGAGCCCCCAAATGCCCTCTTTGTAAAGCTGTATGTCCTTGCCAACCACCACCTTGGGAAGATTCCCTTGTCAGTGTCTCATGTGGGAACAGGCAGAGGAGAGGGAGAGACCGCTGTCCAGGGCTCTGCTACATGTCTGCACAGTGAGTGCTGCAGCTGCAGTGTGTGGACAGCTAGTTCTTACGTGCTTGGGAACCTGAAACATTTCTTCCTGGTCCTTCTTAAGCCTAGGCAGGCCTGACATTCACCATCCCCCACTCCACCCTCCCCAGGCTTGTCTTTCTTTTCAGTCTCTTGTCTTCTTTGAAAGGTCAGTTCTCAGGGGACTCATTAAATGTCCTGCAAAGGCAAGTAATATAAGAGAGAAAGCTATTTTTATTAGTCTCTTTTTGAAAGGTTGTTCAATCTTAGAGCCTTTGGAGGCCTAGCAGACAAAAGTACACTCTTTCAAATCTGTTATTAAAAACAGGCTTGAGCTGCCTGTGGCATTGCCCGTCCAGACTACAGTCCTAGCATCTGAGCAGTGGAGGCAGGAGGTCAGGAGTTTGAGGTCATCCCTGGTGACAAGTTTAAGACTTACTTGAGCTACAGGAGCCCCTGTCTTGGGAATCCAGAGAAAGAAAGAGAAGGGGGTGGCAGGGTATTAGCAGGCAGGCAGACTGTCTTCTTCTGCCTGTCCCTTTCTCATACACCTGTCGGGTCCCTGCTTGATCTCCTTGGTTGGAAGCGCGGCCTGCTCTGAAGCTTGACTTTACACTTACTTAAGCACTACGTACGGTGTGTTACTATCATTCTCTCAATTAGTGTGGCAGGCTTTCATGGACTGTTACCTTTTATATTTCCAACTAAGCTAAGCCTCAAAAACCAGTGTTGGTTTGTTTGGTTTTTTTTTCAAATAACATCTTCAAAATATGTTTGTGTTTCCAAAAGAACCTTAGCTTACAATATTTTTATCATGTCATTGTGGAAGGGTGATGACCCATATAGTAAAATCTCCTTATATAAGCAGGCTAATTCTTCTGTGTTTTTCTTTAAGAAAAAAAATTAATTCCTCTATTGTAGATTCCTAACTGCTGTCAGTTAAGGAAATATTTAGCTTGGAGGCAGCACAATGAAGACCCACTGGAACCCATTGACTCCTGGGCTCTGGAGTCCAGCTAGACCCTCTGGGTGCTGGGCTTGTGCGCGTCTTCCCGTTCACCCACTCCAGGGAATCCTGATTTTTCTAGAAGTTCGCCGACTGCCTCGCTGACCTTTCCAGTGTCACAGCAGGCTCTGTCTGCTTTGAAAACAGATTCTGAATCGGCACCCACTGCCTGTAAAAAAGCAGACTGTTCCTGGCAGCGCGTAGCTCTCAGGTCAGGCCCCAGGCTCTGAGCTGGCTTCCCTGTGCTGTCCACTGTGACCTCCCTAGGACACCAGCCAAGGACGTTATAGTCCAGCTTCCTCTCCACAGGGCCTGGGCGCCACTGAGATAGGGGTGGCACTGTGGGCCTCGGCTTTGTTTATGGAGGGCCTGTTGTGCGTCATTGGTCGTGTGTGGCTTCAGGCGGTCTTGCTCTGCGCCCTGTGGACACAAGCAGTAGGTGCCCACATTCTTTGGATGCCTGCATTCAGCTGGGCTCACACACACCTGCCTCTTTGCTGACACTGTCCAGCTTCTTGACCAACAGCCCTGTGGAAGCTGGATTTGAGCACACCACCATGCACAGATTCCAACACACCACGGGTGGCTCTAACCAGGGAGTGTGCGCACTCAGGCTTGCCCATGCTCTTGGAACATTCGAGATGACAGTCATCAGCCGGATGGGGATGAGCCAAGGAGGTGCTGCGGCTCAGATGTGCATTCTGCTTCTTACGACCTTCAAAGAATGGGCTGACTTTTAATATCTTACGTAAGACAGTATGCCCCAGGTGTCTGCCTGTTCTAACACACAGTATCTATCAAAGGGATAGCTCATGTTCACTAAGTCCCAACGGCACGAATTACATATGGCTGCCACGCAGCATCTCCGCTCAGAGCACACACACGGGAAAGCAGCAGATACGGAGCCGCCTTCACGGGTCTTCTGTACATTGTTTAGCCACAGGTAGAAATTGATGGGCTGCCTGTCTGTCTCAGTAATCTTTCTGCTCATCTTTCAGTCCTGGGGTCTTGACCATGCTAGAGGGATGCCAGTGAGTTTCGTCACTAGCCAAAGCTAGAATTTTAAAACCTGAGAAACAGACAGCAGTGCCCCTGAGAAATGGCAGTTCTGTGTGACCCAGTTGTGGATCTTGGTTGGTTGAAAGCCTGGAATCATTTTGCAGAAAGGTGCTCCGGCTTTCTCCGGGACAACCTGCTTACCTGTAGTTGGAGTCCTCGCCGGAGAGGTAGAAATGCTCGTACAGCGAGTGCGCCTCATTGCCCTCCCAGTCCTTCAGCTGGATCTTCAGCACGTAGCGCTGCCGACTGGTCAGCTGGGACACAAATTCGTTGCCCAGCCAGTACTCCCCCAGAGGGCTCCCGAAGCCCTGTGACCGAGAGCAGTACCGTTAGTCCACTGTTCATGTGTTTGGAATTTGTCACCCAACCATTCAGTCAAGCAGATGGTTCTCCCTAGCCCTGTTCTGTACAAATGCAAGGTCTTACACACAGGGAAGATTGGTTTTTTTTTTTTTTTTTTGTTTAACTTTTGAGAGAGAGGAGAGGGCGTTAATACCCGCCACCGTATGTCTGTAAACGTGGCCAGCGCCTTGGGCATTAGATCTACTCTTCTCTGAGGCAGGTTTTCCCTTTCACCACTGCGTGAGTCCGAGGCTAGCTGGTCCACAGGGATCTGGGGAGCCACCTGTCCTGTCTCACTTTATAGCATTACAGGTGACAGCTAATGTGTTCAGCCCTTACTGGGTTCTGGGGATTCGAACTCGGGTAGCCACACTTGCACAGCAAGCATTCTAGGCATGAGTCATCCGGCCAGCTCAGGAAACAGATTTATTTCAAGCCAATTTTAATGACCTGAGCTGTTCTCAGAAGAAATGTAACTGTTCCATAGCTAAAGGCACTGAGGTAACCATGAGCAGAGAGATAGCTGGCGGGGAAGGAGCTATCAACCAACCTGGGCACCATGAAACGTAACTATACTAGTGACATTTGTGCTGTGGAAGCCTCGCAGCAGAGCAGCTTGCCCGGCAGGCTTCGAACTCAGTTCCTTTGACTGAGACTTTTTTTAAGAGAGAGAGACGCTGGGCACAAAGAAGAACTTCTTGAGAAGCCATTGGTCAGATCTGAAAAGAACTAACGTTCTGAAGAACTTGGAAAATTGGTTCTCCCAAGGGAAAGCACTTTCTCAGCGACTTTCCTCACCTCTTTGTACTCTTTCCACGTCCGCTGGAAGTCCACGCTGCCATCTTCCCGGTGTTGGATGACTGTCCACCCTCCTCCACCCATGTCCATGTCACAGTAGGCCTGCAGGAAAAGCACACAGTCACTGCAGGCTGAAGACCGGGGATCCAGGCCTGTGCAGCAGCGGAGTATTCCTGGGGACTTTGTGACAACTGATTTTTAGAGTGATTTAAAGGTGGTGACGAGTGACAAGCAATCGAATCACATGACATGCTGGTGGAAACGGAACTTCCTGCTCGTCGTGCGCTCTGGCCATAGAGCCCCACACCACGATTCTTTTTGAGAGGGATTCCCGGTGACTGGGAGACTGTGGCAGATTCTCAAATCCCCTACCCTTAGAAAACCAGTCTTGTGTTCATTGACAACCCTCACTGCGGGCTACACCCACTCTGTCCAGTGACAGCTGCTTCACTACAAGGTACCAAACTCCTGCCATGTTATCCTGCTTTTGGGCTTCCTTTGTGTGCAGAGAAAATTATCCCGCCTGTGAGGGCCTGGGGCAGAAGGGGGCTGGGGGACATCTCAAGAGCCAGCACCATGTGACCCAGCTCGGCCGGGCAACTCTCACACTGGGGCTTGAGTTCAGGCTTTTTCCTGCTTCCCTTGTTGCCTGTGGCATTTTTCCCCAGTATTTTATTTCTGCTTTGAAACTGCCTCAGTGGTCTTTAAAAATTTTGCCTTAGAACACAAAATTCTTTGGGCTTGTATGTTTAATTTCAGCTCAGAGGGAGTTTGGGAGTTTTATTATAAAAATTAAAAACTCCTGAAAATAAGATTATATAAATACTTTTCAATTATGAGATTACAGTAGAACCAAAAGGGGGAAAAAGTTTTCCAGAAAATAAGATAATATCCCTGAAGCACATATGGTAGAAATACTGGGCTTCACAACCAGTTATGAATATTGTTTCTTTGTTGAGTGCCATGGTCTTTGGAGACCAAGGATGACCATTTTTGCAGGGTTAACTGAAATGTAGCTGTTCTGTGTTTGTGATTTAGGATGTGATTTCTTCACATTGCCTATAAGGAACCAAACCCAAAGGAATTCATGTTGTCTGCCATGTTGTTTGCCTCTCTCCCTCATGGAGACCATTAGTGGACGGCTTTACTCAGCCTCTCCTCACCACTATTCTACCTCCCCACAAAGGTCCTGGGCTCCTGTTGCCTTCCCCGGTGACTCGAGTTTAGAAGGACACAGTGGCTTGAAATAGAATCACTGTCCTCAGTGTAACTATTCAAAAAACACATGACAGGTTTGCTGAAGGAACGCTCCTGGTTATCATAGAAGAGATTTTCTGAAGGAGCCCCTGGTTGTCTCCGTGTCTCCGGGCAGGTTTGTGTAGTTAACCTCCGTTTGACTCTCTGTGTACGACCTGAGAGCTCACACGAGTTACTTGACACCATTCTGACATCTAGAAACTGACTTGACACAGATTCCGTTGGTCAGTCACAGGGCCGGGAGGTGAGTGGGATCTGAATATGGTCCCCTTAATTCCTGTGTCCTATCATTTTATGACATCATACTACCCAGAGCAGAGAAATTCCAGCCTTTTGATAGGAGACAGATCCACATTGAAGTCAGTTCATGAGGAATCCTTTGTCTTTTCTGCCTGTGATCCAGCAGCTGACCACTGAGGCCCCACTGGCTGTGCCCCCAGCATCCCAAGTGGCTTGTTGGTGAGTGGGAGAAGTGTTTGTAGTGAGCCCCCCCTTGTCTTAATATCTGATTCCTTGGTATTCGGGTCTTCACGGTGGAGTTAATTGCTCGATGATATTAAAGCAGGCTCTTTCCTGCTTACAGATCATTTTATCTTGTGGGAGTTAAAAGCAAGAGTCCCAACATTGAGGTTCACTGCCACATAAATTACATGAACCATGTTTTTATTCTCTTTGAATCCATTCGGGACCATGACAAAGTTATTAGAAAATTCTCATAATACTTTGTCCAGCTTTGTAAGAAGTGAAGAACAAAGCATTTGTGAGAACCAGAGAACTATGGTTCACTGTGCTGTGAAATTTGCAGAAGGAGATAGTGTTCTTGTAGAGCCTCCACATGGTCAGGAGATGCTCAGTAATATCGGCAATGATCAGAACAAGATCTGAAAGACGGCAGCACGACCCACTTCCGTTACAGCAGACCTGGGGGCACTGAGTGCTTTCAGTTTGCGTGTCCTGCCCATGCCCGGCACATGGACCCAAGGCCTGAGCTGTTCAGCCAGTGATGACTGAGTTAAGTGCTGTGCTCCAGTTCCAGGCCTTGGAGAAATGAATACATTACAGACGCCCATGGCTCTGGGAGTCTTGTGCTGAGAAATCTGGGGAAGAAAACAATTGTGCCTCTTGCATGCAGTGTGCAGCCTGCACACACAGAAACCTATGTAAATGCCAAGTTTGCTGAATTAGTTAATACTCGTCAAATGTAAAGCTGCCATACTGAAGCCTTTCATACAATTCCCTAGAATTGGATGGTCGTGTCTGCTGTGCAGGCTCCATATATCAGTTATTCCAGCATTTATTCCAGTGCCATCTCTGGTAATATCAGACCCTGGAAGGTGGAGTGACACAAGACCACACTCATTTATAGAGCCTCAAGTCTGGAGGGAAATTTAGAAGTAATAATGCAGTATAGCCCAGATACTTTAAGTTTTAAATATTTTATTAGTGGGGGGGGGGGTCAGGTGTGAACATGCATGGGTGTGGGGGACAGTGTGCAAGTAGGAGTCAGGACAACTTCTGAGTTGATTCTCCCCTTCCACCTTGTGACCCTGGAGTCACACTCAGGTCACCGGGCTTGCTTGGCAGTCACTTTCACCCACTAAGCTACCTCACCACGTGTAGATCAGGTCTTTTAGAAAACGAGGTTTTGAAAAACTTACTACTCCTGGCTGTGTTGATGGATTTCTTTTTACTGAGAATATCTAAAGGGAATATAAATCTGTCTCTAACCATGACCTCGACACACAATCCAGAGCACCGGGTCTTCACATATGTGTGCCTGCCAAGCACGTGTGTCAAGCTGTGAAGGTAGCATGATGCTTGGTAGGAAAAGAAACTCATTGAGAAAAGCGTTTTCAGAGCGGCATGACCATGTGACAGCAGATGCAGCGTTCACAGTGTGCTCACTGCCTCACAGCCCCGGGTGCTCCTGTCCCCATTATTACCAGGCCAAGAACAAGCTGGCATCTAGTGACATACACCATAATGCAAAGAACTGTTGACAAGCTGCAGAGCAGAAAGTAGAGACCCTCAGTCCGGGGCTGCCGGGCTGCTGTCTGCAACAAGCTGTACCGCCTCCCTCCTTCTCCCCATGCTCGGCTTCTAGGCCACCAGGGACATTAACTGATTTTCAAGGTCGGTTTAAAGCAACATGAACGAATTATATTTCTTTTGAAAAGTATTATTCTAAATGGCACAATATTCGTTGTTTTTAATTCATAATCAAAGTGAATGTTACTGTTTCAAATTCCACATCTTTAAACTCTTAAGCGCCGGTAATTTTTCTTTGATACCATGTTAAATTCTGAAGATAATACTGAGTTCAAAAAGATGATACTGCCAGGAGCCTCTGGAAATTTCTACTTTGACACAGCTTCCATGCATGTTTTGGAACCGTGTTGGCATTGACTTTTAGAGGCAGCCATATCTGTCCAAATGCAGCACACAAAGTGGTCCATTATTAGCATAAATCTTCACACTGATTCTAACTCGATGTCAGACTACCCCACCAGACCTCTCAGAGAAGCCACAGGAAGCGAGTTGCTGACATACATTCTCCCAGGCCCAGGCTGCCTGTGGAGGGCCTAATGTGACTGTGTGTTAATATGCCCTGCTGGACAGGACAGGGTTTCTGTCTCCTTTGTACAGGTAGAACAAAGGAGTGCCCCCATATGAGAGGGAAGAGAACGGCACCCCAGGACAGCGTGCTCAGGCTTCCTGGACTGCACTCTGTGGGGTCATAGTCCCCCCACTCTGAGCTATGGGGTTCTAAGCTTTCTGGGCACCCTGTGAGCAGCTCCATATAGAAATAGTTATCCCTTTGGGGAAACTGGTGGCATCCTGGTGTGAACCAGGACAGACGCTAGAGGTGCTGGAGCCGTGTGCAGTCTAAAGACAGAATGTCCAGTGGTTCCAAAGAAGTCTGTCAGAGCATTAAATATTTTTGTTTTGGGATTTTCTTGAGAAAAGGTTTTACTATGCTGACTTTATTACACTCTGGCTGCCAAGTGCACATCCATCTACAATTTCTATGACAAGCGAAATGTGTGCAAATTAAGGCCTTCTAAACAGTTGTGTTGGATGTCTTCTCAGTAACAGTGTTCTCACTAAGCTCCCTCCAAAATGAAGTGTAACTATTTATTGGTTAGTAAAATGATCAAAAGATAGGCTCTGGTTAATCCAGCCTCAGTTTGAAGAAGATACGTATTCGTTAAAATTAATGAGGTGATGTCAGCACCTTGGGGAAACACCTGAACGTGGGCATCGTTTCAACAGGACATTCTTGTGGGGAAAGGTAGAGCTGCAGACCATCTGCTCAGCATCCTTGTTCTGTGCCGAGCAATGTCTGAGCCCTTAGTGTGAGCCTGGGATGAGCTCGAGGCATAGGCATGGGGGGCGGGGGGCTCCCACAGATGCCGTGGGACATCTGTCTTACCTTGATCTCCTCTGTGGAGTTGGGGAAGGTCAGCGTGTAGATTCCACTGGTGGTGATTCCTGACTTGAAGACTTCCGCACAGTCTCTGAAGGTGGTTTGCTCTTCTTTAGGGACAGCAACAGAGCTCTTAGCTGTGTTTTAAAAAGCAACAGTCATTGAAATGGGGTTTTTGACTGGAGAGATGCCTGTTATTCAAGGCGTAGACATTTGTTCTCATGTAAGCAAGACAGACGGCAATCATCTTGATTATCACCTCCTGCAGCATGTTTGCTGTCAGTTTGGAAAGGTAGCACAAACAACTCTTGCTAACTTTTTAAAAAGGACAATTACTGTGTGTGTGTGTGTGTGTGTGTGTGTGTGTGTGTGTGTGTACCTGTACCATGGTGTGGGTGTGGCAGTCAGAGGACAATTTGCAGGAGTCAGTTCTCCTTACACCTTAGGTCCTGGGGATTTAAACATTGTTTTTTGGTGGCCAGCACCTTACCCACTGAGCCATCATGCCAGCTTCTTACTCCCTTTTAAATCAACTGTGTAATGCGGCTACTTCATAATGAGCTGTAGTAAACCACTCCTTTTAAAAAGAATTTTCTTCTGGACTAGACTTGGGCAAACTCTATAAGAGAACAAAGGGAGATACTAATTCCCTCCACCATCACCCCAGATCCCCTTGGCGTTTTCCCACTGAAGCTAAAACGTACACGGACCATTCTTTGTATAACTGAGGCTTGAGTCTTTAATCTTTTTTTTGAGTATTAAATGAAGGACTGAAAAGAAGGTTTAGTGTTAAGTCAGAGTACTTGCTAAGCAAGCCTGAGGTCTAGAGTTCGGATCCTAGCACCCACATAAAAATCTCTAATGTGGCAGCACACACCAGTAACTCCAGTGCTTGTGGCTGGGAGACAGGATTACTGTAGCTTGTTAGCTGTCAGCCCAGCTCTGCTTCAGTGAGAGACTCAGGATAAGACACTCAGCATCTTCTCCTGGCCTCTGCCTGCCCGCCCAGGCACACGTGCACATTCTACATGGAGCGAAGGTGCTTAGTGTCTTCTGGCTGTTGAGTAAGTAGGAAATGAAAGTCTGCACCTTGTGGGAGCACAGTGCCTACTTACCTATATGCTTCAACTCTTTAAGTCTAGACTTTATGTGCATATAATTCCCCTCCAGATTTTCTTCCCATAGCCACCCACCCCACCCCACCCCACACCTCACAAGCACCAAATAAGGGGACATCGTGAAATAAACCACAGTAAGAATGAGGTCGAAGTCAGGAAAAATTCCTACAGATAAACACTACAAAGATAGTCTTACATCTTTAATTACTGACTAAAGAGTCCCTCCCTCACCCCCCCCCCCAAGAAGTAAAAGAAGCTAACAAGTAAAAATTGTACTGAGGAAGGCTAAACATCTTCCAGGGTATGGTCAGCAATGGGAGGTGGTGCCTGCTTGGTGCCAACCATGACCCAGACATGGGGAGTGGGGGCCTCTTGCTTATGTGTCTAGCCTTCCTGTGGGCCCAGGGCAGTGTGCCCATTTGAAAGCCAAAGGAAGAAAGATTCACTTTGGCTTAATAACTTGCCAGCCTCCTCCGTTTGACTAATGAGGGACCTAACTCAAGAGGAGAATTCTTCAGCCTTGAATCACAGCTGTCCTTGGGGGTTGGAGCAGTAGCTGTCGGCACAAGGCTTACTCTGCAGTTTGAGCTCTAAACAGACATGGCCGCACAGCCCTATGCTCTTGTGCTGAGGCTGTGGAGACGAGTAGATCCCTGCAGCTCCTCAGCTGCAGGTCACAGAGGGAGACTATGTCTCTAAAGCCAAAATGAATGGCACCTGAGGACCGACCCCGGAGGTTATCTTCCAGCGTCTAGACACACATTTCTACATGCGTACACGCCCACGCACCCACACTGGGTCTGTGCTTTGTGATAAGTAGTTAGTATAATACATGACTGCCCCCATTCTCTTTGTCCCCCTTTGTGCTTGGGCCTCTGCTGAGACTCTTGTGCTGCGAGAAGCACCTAAGGCAGGCCGCGGGGGAGTGCTGAGGGCCCGCTGACCATAGGTCATCGGAATGAGGAGCTACTCACAGCCGGGCGAGGACATCATGGTCAGCAGGCTGTTGACCGTCTCCATTAGATCGTGCTGCTGCTTCTGAAGGACTGAGTTGTTGACCGTGGCGGTCACCAGCTTTTTCTCCAGCTCGTCAATGACAGAGCTCTGCTTGGACACCAGCACCTGGAGCTGGTCCTTCTGTTCCTTCATGGACTGCAGCTGCACACTGTGCTTGTCCTCCATGGCCAGCACTTTCTTTTCTAGGAAGCTTACAGGGAAGGGGTCTGTAAGTGGGGGGCGTTCCACACGCCTCAAGGCCTTGCTAGCGAAGAACCTGATAACATCTCATCGTCCCCAAAGCCAGCAGACCTCTCTGTTCCCCGGACTCCTGTGCTGCCGCAGTGTTTGGTTAAAGCGTAACATAAAGTGGGAAAATTTGGGGGCTGGAGAGGTGGTTCAGTGGTTAGACACTAGTGCTCTTGTAGAAGGTTTCCAGCAGCCATATGGTGGCTCGCGACTTCTTTCTGATATATAGTGTTGAGCGTTGCAAGATTCCGTAGTCCCAGCTCTAGGCGATCAGATGCCCTCTCACGACCTTTCCAGGAACCAGAACCACACATGCTACATATACCTATGTGGCGGCAAAAGCTTCTACACAAAACTGTAAAGAAGCCTTTAAAGCAAACAGCAACAGAAACAAACTTATTTTTAAGTAGGAAGATTTCTCACAGCCCAAGGGAATCTTTCAGGTGGCCAAGACAAGCCATTTAGGTGTACTTGTGCCTGTGGGTAACTTGACAGCACACAGTGGTATCAAGAACACACTGGGCCTGTGGGTGTCACGACTGCCTGCCACAGCATTAGGTGGCATTATCTCAAGCCCCACTCTCATGAAGTATGAGCAGTGAGTTTCAGTTGGACCTTTGGGTTGTGTGTAACCTTTCTCCTAAAATATTTGCATTTTAGTATGAATCACAATAACAGCAGCTGCACTCTTGTTACCATGGGGCAGACAGTCTTCTGTTATGGAGGTGCGTATTATCCACAGGTTTAAGCCCTGGCTCCCTGGCTTTATGATATTAAGTGACTTTCTCTGTCCTGTGTTGGTCTCTTGTTCTGTAAACCGGGTTAGCATTACCCACTGCAAGAGGCTGGTGAGGGAGTATGTGCATGCAAAAGTATAAACAGACTGGTAGTCGGCAGTTAAGAATTGTTATCCATTATCAGCATCAACATTATTGTCTAGTGTTCAAGGATTAAATGAATGAAAATAAAATTTGAACACTATAAGTAACATGCCTACAGACACACTCAGGTGGCTGTTGCCAGATCTTTCTTACTCTAAACTCCTTGTTTTTTGTTTGTTTGCTTGTGTTCTTTTGGGTTGGGTTGGTTTGGTTTGGTTTGGTTTATTTGAATCTGTTTTTTCTCTGGGGAGTTTAACCAGCCTGTCTCTGTAGTGCCTGCTCAATGCCTAATACCTGAGCAAGCCCTGGAAAAACTGCTTAAATTTTTCTTGATAAAGTTATGTCATATAGTCCCAAACAGTTCTATTAATGCTTTTATAGTTATTTCTGACGAAATTATGTTTCACATTAACTTTTCCTTTTGGTTTATCAGAAACGTTTAAAGGTATTTACCGGGTGCCTGCACACATGCATGCGAGTGAGAGACTGAGGGTGTAGCAGGGGCGGGAGGTGGACACATTGCTACTGCTGCACGTGAAGGTCAGCGGGCAGCTTGGTGGAGTTGGTTCTGTCCTTCCACGTTTATGTGCGTTCTGGGAATTAAACTCAGGTTGTCAAGCTTGTCTGGCAAGCACTTTTACCTGCTGAGCCATCTCTCCAGTCCTCGTCATAAGGTATAAACAGAAAGTATTACACAATTGAAGCTGTTTCAGGTTTCCTAGTGTGGTTCATCATGAAAGAAACAAGACCCTCACCACACAGCATAGTGTGCCTTTGATCCCAGCAGTACAGAAGCAGGCATATCGCTTGAGTCCAAAGCTAACCTGGTCTGCATGAAAAGTTTCAGGCAAGCTAGGACTAAATAGTGAGAACCCCCCACCAAAGGCCAAAAAATATGATCGCAGGAAGTATTACTTTATTAATTTTGTATAGATTAAACTTCACGATGTTGAGGCAATTTGGAAGATTCCTGCCAGAGTCTTTAAAGGCCCAGAATGAGAACAAAATTCAGGACTAATCAGGAATTTGGGTTCTTTTCAGAAATTCTCTCCAAATTTTCCTTGCCTCTTTGTTCTCAGGGCTTCTGACCCATATATGCTGCAGGTTAATCCGTCCTTCTGGGGAAGCCTTGCATAGAGTTTAGTCACATGAGGTTAGCTGTGTGTCTAGAAAGTTTACAGCGTTATTACCTGTTCTTGTCTTGTAGTTTGTTTATTTCACTGGTCTGGTCCAAAATCTGCTTTTCCAATTTGTTGGTAGAAATAGAATGTTGAAGAAGCTGCAACTCGAGTCTTGTCGTCTGGTTCAGTACCTGTATATTACACACAGGATTACCGCCTGGCATCCTGATTGGTGTGATGTAATCTCAATGAATGTGACGTATGCCCTCTCTCTTACTCAGTCACCAAAATGATCAGAAAGCACAGTACTCAGTAGCCCAGCTGCCTTGTTTCAACAATGTGGTTTTTCTTCACATACCATAAAATTGATCAAAATTCTCCCTCATAATTTTCCCTCATTTCCTCCCTTCCACTCCCCCTGCCCCCAAACACAGCCTCTCCCAACTCTTGTCTTCTAACACCCAGCCTGGTCCAAGTAGTGCTACCCATAGGAGTATGGGTGTGGGGGCTGTGCACCGCACCATGGGGGCACGTCCAGTGTCCACACAGTTTAGAGAAAGAAAGGAATTAGTCTCTTTTCCCAGCAGCTCTCAGTGGCCAGTAGTTCCGCGGGGAGGGACGGGCCTGGAGAGCCCCTCCCCAGTCAGGGATTGGCAAATTTTTATGCCCATAAAAAGTTTTAGTGTCATGAAACTCGCCTAACTATATTATCTTTTAAATCTCTTTGTAGTAAATAATAAGTGACGGAATCTTTTTGAGGTCAATAAGGTCAGGGAAACATAGTTTCAAGCTATGCGCCATATTTCTCCTTCTATATATTTTATTGTTTCATGTAATGTAACAAATAGATGCTAAATAAACATCTTATGAATCAAAAATTATAGATAAAACTCAAAAAATTTGTCTCAGCCTAGCAAGATGGCTCTACAGATAAAGGCACTTGCCACAAAGCCTAAGTCCTCTCCCCAGGATAGAGCCAACTCCTGCAAATTGCCCTTTGACCTTCGCACATACATACACACGGGGGGGGGGGGGGGGGGGAAGGGAGGGAGGGAGACACACACACCATGCACCCATGCAAACCAAAATAAATCTAGTATTTTTTAAAGGTTATGAATTTTTTTTCTTTTGCTCAGAAATATCATTTCGTCTGTGGCCCAGTCAGAAAGTCACATGCGTCCTTGTGTGAAAGTAAGAGCTAACTGCTAGCCTGCCATATCCCAGCTTCTAGCCACTTGTTAATCCTTTCCTTTCTTCTGTCCTATTTTCCTTGTTCCCACTTTAAAAGCCCTTCTGGCCAATTAGGGAATAATGAAATGTCAATATCCAGTGGAAGCCGGTGCTGCCCATTGTGTGGCTCTTTGGTGCCTGGCTGCCTCCCAGCAGGAAGAATCAGCTACTCACATCCTTGTGTGGTGTCACTCAGGATGTGATATCACCTGTTAATGGAAGTCTGACTCGTTGCCCAGCAACCAGGGACCTTGAAAAAGAATCATTGTTTGTGGGGGTCCTTGTCATCAGCACAGCCCTGGCCTGTCTCACTATGCAGGTGCTGGGCATGTCTGGTCCTTGTCAAGCCTGGCTGAGGTCATAGCAGAAGGCTTCTGGAAATGAGCAAAGGCTGTGTGAGCAATGCCATAGTGCAGCCTTGCTTTCTCTGGTTTCTCTGTTCAGACATTCAACGGCAGTTTAAAGATAGGGAGATCCCGATGCCCTGTTTAATCCATGAGAATTACAAGATGAGGACAGATTTGGACGGAGGTAAAGAAAGATGCCAGTGGAAACCTGCTTGATGTTAGAGTGATGGGGAGAGAGGATGGTGTGTCTGTGGAGGCATGCACAGGCCAGGGCACATGTGTGGTCAGAGGGCACGGTTAGGACTGGGTTCTCTCTGCCTCACTGAGCAGGGTTTTCCTTTCTTCTGTTTGTTCTAGGCTAGCCAGCCTCCCCAGCCATCTGGACAGTTCTGGCTCTGCCTCCTACTTTGAGTTAGGAGCACTGGCCCTGTGGATGGGCACCAGCACATCCAGCCTTCTTTACATGGGCTCAGGGGATCCAGCTCAGGTCGTCAAATTTGTGTGGCAAGTGCTTGTACCCTCTGAGCCATCTCAGTCCTTCACATCGCCTTTCTGAGGGGGATAAATCTTAAGTTCTGTTCCGGTCAGGTAGGGGCTGTAAGATCTCAGACCTCTGGCTGTGCATAGTGTCTAACAACGGCATTCCGTCTAGAATTCAAGCAACCAGAAATATTCATGTTTTCAAATTCACATTTGAAACTGTGAGTGAGTGGCCATTGCTGTCAACTGGATTGAGAGCCTAAGTCAGCCTCTCAGTGTCCTCCTGGGGCTCACCCGTGTTGGCGTGTTTATTTGGACCCTGCAGCTGTTTTCTCTCCATCCCTGGCCTGTTTTCCTGTTAGCTTCAGTCATAGGATGTCTAGCTTCATAGTAGCACTTTTTAAATCCTGTGATCTTACACAGGATGTTGCAAAGGTTTACATAGTTGTCCTGTGTCCTAGCATTTTATTGCTTGTATCAGAAAAAAAAAAAAAGAAATGCTGTATTGTTCTTACTGGATGTGTTGGAACATCATGATAGCCCAGAGTTACTGTCAAACGCTGTGGAATGCCACTTAGCCATTACTATTTTATTTTATCAGTTGGCTTGATACATGGACACATTGTTTTCTTTGTAATCTATCGTATCTCTTCGCGTGAACCTTTTCTAACAAGCAGGATTAAATCTCAGTGCCTTGTGAGCTATGGAAAACGTGTGTCTTCATATTGTTCCTAAGCATCCGATGTTGTTGAAAGCTGATAACCAAATAATTTCCTTACTCTGTTTCCCATCAGACTTTTAGATGTACTGTTTTCTCTATAAAAAACAGTTGGTAGAGAGGATCTGAAAGATCACTGTCTGGTTTCTCTTATATGAAACCTGTTGACTTACGCTGAAATCTAGCAGTCAGTCTTCTTAGCTAAAGCAGCAGATGATGTACCGAATATTGAGGTGGTTTGCAGTGTGGACTGCCTTGTTTTTGAAGGATTGATGTGGCTCAGAGCGTGATAGTACTAACTTCTGAAGCTTCCGAGAAGTATAATCAGGAAGGACTCAGGAAGCCGACCTGCAGAAAATGGAGCACCTGACCAGACTCACTCTCTCCTGGGGCTCTGGCTCTGGATCATGCCCTGTCTATGCCATGGCAGGCTGCCACCCTATTCTGCCAGAACTTCCTCTGTAAATCCATTCCACAAACACAGATCTGGGGTTAGATTTAAGAACAAAGTTTCCAGATCTCTGCTTCATGGTTTCTATTTCTCAAATATACCAAGCAGAACCCAGACTAAAAGAGTAATTTAGAGTCTAGAAGAGGCCAGTGAAGCAAAGGAAATTTTTCTTGGAGTATTAGGTTGTGGGTAACATGAAAACAGCTAGAAGGCCCCAGATATAATAAATTAAACTTAGCCACAGTTGCAAAAATGAAAACCTGTTCTTAAAGTCTTAACTGTCCTTTAACCCTGTGGTGCTGAAGCCACCCCCTTCAGTCCACAGCTGGTCTGTCACTTTCCATTATTAGACAGTAGAGCCAGCCACAGGCACATGGTCTGTTACCGGCTGTAGCCAGGGGTTCCGTCTGCCACTTACTTGGGCTTCCACGTCGGTCAGCTTCCGAGTCTGTGCCGCTGTCTGGTTCAGCAAGCTGGTTCCGATCTCTATCATCACAGCCGTCTGGTTCTGCACCACATTCTGTTGGATCTCCACCATCTCCTTCTTCATGTTGTCCTGGATGTAATTCTCCAGCTAGGAAGGAGCACATGATGGTCATTAGTCAGCCGGTCAGGAGCCTAGTTCCTCAGTATCTGTCCTTTGCCTTCTTATCTAAAACACTGTTTACACTTTAATAAGGTGGCCCCACGGCAGGTACAAGCTCCAGGTTGTTTAACACTTGGTGTTTGGACATTGATTTCGTTGAATGTAAAGTAGCATTTCCAGTAGGTCAATTGAACACTTCAGCTCACAGCTGTCTGTAGCTCCTGTTCCAGGGATCCGACAGATCATATAGACATACATGCAAAACACCAATACACATAAGATAAAAATAAATAAAAGATTTAAAAGACACCTAGATTTAAGCAGAAATAGTAGGGAAGTGGTATAGGAGGAAGAGAATTCCTATCTGAGTGTTCAGAGGCTTCCGTGTGGGTGGGACCAAACCGTCTCCCATAATGGCTGCCATACAGCCCATGGATCCTTACTCTTAACTGTAACAAATGTGTTGATCCTGCTGTGTGTTTGCTCTCGGCAGTGCCTGTGGGTCTCCCTCCACCCTGTCTGTCTGGATAGCCAGTAGTCATTCCTTGCTGACTGGTGCCCTTCGGTTATTGAACAGATTGAACCCAACAGTGTGACACGTGCCGACACTCTCTAGTCATTTGTGAAAGCAGGAAGCCCTCACTACTGATAAGCATGCAGCAAGCAGTCTGCCCTGGCATGCTGGCCTCTGCTGTCCCATCAGGCCTATCCCAAGATCTTAGTATAGTGACCTTCCTAACACACTCCCTTTCCTTCTGCTTTGGCTTTGGATAAATTAGAATAGACTGCCTACAGGACGGCACAGGTAGCACTTTACATGTATGAGACAGGGTCGCAGCCAAGTCATCCCAAACTTCATGTTTAGCTCCTCTCCACACCCAGCAAAGATAATATTTATGGAGATGTATTCTGAGAGTCTTGAACTAGGAAGATGCCCCGAGCCTGTAGTTTAGAGCTACACTCAGAAACAACAGTTTACACACCTAGTGTACATGAAGTTCTCAGCTCCCCATTTCTCATTCTGAAGCATGTAACTGGACAAGGGGAAATAACCCCTCTAACGCCTCCCCTCCCCCTCCCCCCTTTTCAAACTACTGGGTCAAATGCGGCTGCAACTGTCAAGAGTCCAGAGGAGAGGACTGTTTATAAATGGAGTGTTTAAACTCAAGATGCAATTTAAAATTAGAACTGGGAGATTTTTTTTCCTTAAAAAGTCTTGATTTTGAGAAATAAAATTTCTTCATTTTGTTACTCTATCTTTTTCTAAGCTTGAAGATGGGGAAATTCTAAAAGGTCAGGGATTGAGAGAGGAGGAGGAGGGAGAGCCACATCCATGGATAACCCTGCATGCCGTGCTTAGATGCCGTCCCTATGACACAGGCGCCTTTTGGTAACTTGAGATTTTCAGGACAGAGAAATTGATCCACAAACAGTAACATCATGTGGCCCATTTTACAAAGAGGGACAGAAATTGAAGGTCTGAGTAGCCGTGGACTACCTAAGAAAGAGTACACTCTTCAGACTAGGTGCTGCAGCAGCAAACCCTGCTGTAATGGTTAGTGTCTGCTGGTGGCTTGCCAACGTCGGCCATTCCAGTGTCTCTGTGGGCTCTGAATGTCCAGCCGAGAACTGGAGCCTGCAAACCCAGTGTGAACTCATCCCGAGGCTTCTACACACATTCTGGCCCTTTAACAGCTGGCAATACCTCAGAATTGGCCGGAGCCGTCTGTCCCATCCTGGGTTTTATGCTGCTTAAAAACAGACCACCTTCACATGGTTGACAGCCATTTTGACCAGCAAGAAAGTCTACAATTAGGGCAGGGTTTCTAGTTTGGTGGTAAAATGCTTGGCCAGCACATGGAAGGCCCTGAGTGCTAACCTCAGCACCATAAAAAGAAAATAAAGCCCAGACTCAAAAATTATCAACACCAGCCATGTCTCCAAACAGTGTCATGGCAAAAGAACCTGCTTTTCCTCTCCAAGACTAATTTTGAGATGGGAAGGCTGTGGTTGCTCATAGGATAATGTGAAGACAGGCCTTTCGAAATGAAAGTATTCTTCATATGGTAGCCTTTCTACAAACCATGCCATCTTAGAGAACCCGAGACTAAGTCCAGACATGAAGCTCTCCACTGGTCTATGTACACAGGTAGACCTTGAAACCAGCCTGTCTCTGGACGTGTGCAAATTCATTCCTTTCTAATTGGTTACCCTGGGATGTCCTTCTGGTGAGTGTTTCTTATTGTCTTTAACCCCTATGACTTTAACCCAGACATACAGAAACCTGCTCAGGGAAGGCCATCCTGACATCACGAGAAGTCAGCCCAAAGGAGGAGGAAGTAATTAGAGCTGTCCTTCCATGGGTGCCCTTCCTTGTCACCCCTACTTGGCTGCTATTACCAACAACAGGTCCTGGCAGAGGGGCATGGCTCTGATTCCATGTGTAAAAGCTTCACACACCCTTGCTTCGCTTGGACCATTGACATCTGCTTCCTATGATCACGTAGTAGCGTCTGCTCTGTGGACACAAGTGTCTCTGGAAAGATCCCTGTATGCATGTGAGAGGTGTTCTGGCTACATTCCCTGTGTGCCCGAGAGATGTCGGCCTGTGTTGGAATGTTTACTTCTATTGGTTAAAGCACCTCGGAGATGATCCTTTATTGTTCCTGTGGTCAGAATGCAGAGGGTCTCTGAATGTAACCCTGCAGCCTGCCATGATTCTGGAGCTGGAGAACATTTTTGCTCAATGTTGAATGTCCTCCCAATATACTTGGTGAAGTCTGGCAACACAGCGAAGCTGAAGCTGTCAAAATAAAGTACATGAACACATATTTGTGTGTGTATAATGTCAAATATGGCCTCAGATTTGTCATTCCACCCTCAGCCTTCTGAATGATCAGATTTGACAGGAAAAGTAAGTCCATTTGTGAGACAGCCATGCAGGCTGATTGTTCATTAACCTATCTCTCTGGCTAGCTTCTTTAATTTTTTTTTTTTTTTTTTGACTGGGAAAAAAAAATAGTTGTCTTGCATTTTGCCAGAGAAAGGAAAACAGATGTAGTGTACAGGAACTTCCACCAGCCTAGGGGGCTAATGTTGGTCCCTTGGTCATGGCAGATGCTAGTTGAAGATGCTAGTGAATGCTAGGTAGAACTGGGGGGTCCCCATTCCCTTCCAGCAGTGTGCTTCTGTGCATCTGGAGAACCCTGTTGTCCTGGAAAATTAAAAATAACCTGAACACATTCCAGGTCATCATCTTTCTCTGTGATCAAAATCCTCCACCTGTCCCAACAAGTCAGGGAGGAAGGGAAGAAGAGACGTTCCTTTTGCCTTTGTTTTGTGACAGGGTCTCTTGTAGCCAAGCCTGGCCTAGAACTTCTGACCCTCCTGTCTCTGCCTACCAAGTCTTAGATTACAGGTGAACCCTACCATGCCCAGTTAGATCTTTCCTTCTTTCTACCTCAGTCCCCCTCATCCCTTCTTCTTTGTACCCTAAGGTCCTTCTCTCCTGCCACCCCTGCCTTCAGAATGAGAGAAACTAAATACAAATTTGAGCCCTCTGTGGCTCACATTGTTCCCTGACATCGGCTAAAAATGAATCTCCATTCTTTCACCTGGTAATGATCAGGAATGACAGTCTGCAATCTCTTGGACCTCTGTGTTAGACTGGCTTTTGTTATTATGACCGAGTACCAGAACCTGGGTACTTTGGAAAGAAAAGAGGTGCAGTTGGGTTCAGTAGAGTGGGCCAATAGGAGGGCCTTGCCTAGTATGTGCAAGGCCCTGGGTTCAGTTAGCTCCCAGATTGATGAACTCAAAGCCGAAAAAGAATGATGCACAGTTTCCCTGGCAACATCGTGGCACAGGTTATCACAGCAAGAGCTCATGTGACAGGGAAAGGTCAAGTAGTAAGGCAGAAACTAGGAAGACCAGGAGGGGACAGTCTTGCTCTTTAACAACAACAGTCTTGGAAGGACTAACCAGGGTCCCAGGAGAACTACTTTAATCCCCTCCTAGTGCAGTGCCCCTCCCTTTCCCCCAGTGACCTATGGCTAGACTCCCAAATGATGGGACCCACCATTTCCCAAAAACTGTGACACTGGGGACAAAGCTTCCACCACACAAACCCTTGGGAGACATGAGCAAAGCAAGCTCATGCCAGAGGAGTCTCCAGCTTGGTGTGCATGTGACTTCCCTGCTGTGCCCTGTTTGCAGATGTTGGAGCAGCAATAGCAGCAGTGAAGAAACTAACTCCTTATGGCCGAGAGACCGGAATCTCTGGCCCGGGTGGTGGTTACATTTCAGTTGACCAGGTCAATCACCTGGCCAAAGTACTGCCCCTAGGAGAACAGGCTCACCTTAAGCCATTCTAGAGGGACAGGAGAAGTAATTAGCCCGTTAAGGAGATGCTGTGTTTTTCTTTCTCAGAATCCTCATCCCTAATCGCTCTCTTACAGGGTACAGCCATGCCGTGATGCTTGGAAACCTGCCAAGTTTTCTGAATTACTCAGGAAACAGTAACTTTTCCTTTTCTCTCACCCTACACTATTCATGCTTCCCCTGACAGTCTGGGATTCCTTCTCTTTACATCTCCGCTGTGCAGCTACTTGTCTCCCATATACCCGACCTCCATGCTGGCTTAAATGGTGTAGCTTTCTTCCTTTGCCCCTCCGTTCTCCTCTTCTAGGTAACTGCTGCGATTTATAGCTTGCCTATACTGGAATGATTTCCTTTTAAACTGTCTTTAAATTTCCATGGGAGTTCATTCTTCATTTAGTTTATTCAATAAGACTAAGAGCCCCAAGAAGGGGCCCAGCTCTTCTGAGTTACAAGGCTGCTCAAAACCTCCTAACATATCTGTCTATCCCTTGAGCCCCTCCTCCCCTGTGCTCCTGAAGCAAGGATGCATTATATATTTTTTAAATGTGCTGCTTAATTTATTTTTAAATCCACCACTGGAAGTGAACTTCATGTTCATTTTGGATACATCTGTAACCATTTCTATATATACAAACATCCCAAACATTTGTGCTTAGAATTAGCCTGAAAACTTGAGTTCAGGATTATTAAATCCAGGGATGCTGTGTGGGGATGGCTTTTGACTTAATGTTCTCTATTCTTTGTCCTGGGGAAACTCTGAGACGTCATTTGAGGTCTCCAGATAGAAAACTGGCAGGGCCCTGGCCCGCCCCTTTGTCAGCTTTGTTGGTTTTGGTTTTCAAGTCTAGAGGTTTTGCTGCCTAAGCATCTGTGTTCTCAGCGGTGCTGCTGGGGGATGCTGAGATTAAAGGGGATGGGGTAGGAGGCTCATTCTTCGAAGAAACCTTTGTCTTCCTGCAATATACGTGGGGGTTCCCATAGACAATGGGTTATAGGTCATGTTCTGATGCCCCCAGAGCTGAGAAGCAAGTGTCTTTCTGATTACTCTGTAGACACCATCTTACATTGTGACATAAGGACACACACATCAGAGCAAACTGCCTACCTCTCCTCTCCAGGTTTGCGTTTTTGGAATAGCCAGTGTAAATTAGCTTAATCTAGAAGGTAGACAGCAGCAGGTCATTTGCCATGGCCCACGGGACCCCAACTCATGCAGGTCCTTCCAAGAGCACCTTAATGGTAATTACTCTCTCTTCTGTCCGTTTTACTTGTTGTTGGTTAATCTGAATGGCTTCCTGTTACCCAAAGCAAGGTCTAGACCAACTAGCCTCTTTGTCCCTTCATAAGTACGAAGAGACAAAATGCCATCTTGGTGACACACACACCCCCATACATCAAGCTGCCACAGGTGGAATTGCAGGCCTTGGTTGGCAGCCATGTCTGCAGCTCCTGAGATGACACAGCTTAGCTGCGTCTATGTCCCTATGCAGTGCACACTGTCAGCCCTGCTTGTCTGTGAATCTCTGTGACTGCTCCTTTACTGGGTTGTCGAGTACCTTTATACACCCTTTGCTGTGTCTATCCTATCTATCATTGCTTCCAAATCTAGAAAGGAAGTGTGAGGCTGCCCTTAAAATCTCCCATCATTCCTCCTGATACTGGGGCTTTTCCCTCAGCAGCTGAAACTCTGAATGTATGCAGGTCTAATGAAGCTTTGTAGAGTGGGGCGGGCATTTCACTTAGCACAAGATATCATTCTATTATAAGTATCTTCTAGAGAGTGCTCGGGATATATATTTCTCCAGTACCTGTTAGAACACAGGACCATTTGACCTTACAGAGACCATGCATCAATACTCTGCAGCAGCAGAATGCTTCTTAGCTCTTCTTCCCCCCCCCCGCCCCCCAGTCTCAGTGGATTCTCACATTCCTAGTTTGGGTTTCCCCAGGATCAGAGTCTGAGACCCAGGCGGGCATACAGGAAGTTTATTTAGGAAGTAGTCCCAGAGAATGCCATGGAGGATGGTCAAGGAAGGGCAGCAAGGAGGGGCAGCCAGTTCAAACATGAGGACTCTCTTGGTTACCACACTGGTGGCTTGTGAGATCCCCAGAAGACCTGGGGAACCCTGAAAACTGTCCTTTATTGAACACCCGTGGCCCTCTAGACACCCATGCCTTGGGCTGTAATCACTGAGAGGAGTCAGCCAGGTGTCTGGAGAAGGGCCCACATCAAGGTCAGTGTCTGGGATTGACCCCAAGGGTTGAAAGTGGTCCCCAGAAGTATGGAGCAGGATGGTACTATTGGGGCTCTTCAATAAGGGGAAACTGAGTCCCAGAAACCTTGACTATCTCTTCCAGTGTCCCCCAGACAAGACTCTGTAAGCTGACAGAACAATCTGGGTGGGGTTTCGAGCTGTGTCAAATGGGGCCTTTGATTATAGCTCCAGGCCAGCAATTTGTGTGGTGGCTGTGTGGGAGAGCAACAGCAAATCTGAAAATGACCATCGGAGAGGGTGAGAATGCAGACCAGAAATGCCAACTAAAGTCTCTACAAGGGGACAGCTGACATGACCTTGCTGAAACTAGAGTAGCCAAAGAATAGAGGATAAATTCCTCCTAATCTCAGCTTCCACAGGCTTCTTCATGTATCTGACTCTGCGGAAGTTAACTAGTTCATCCTCCTTCTCACTAAAGGCAAGGTGAGCTTAGGTGTGCAGGTCAGCCTAAGAAGTCTTGCAGTGTGCCCTACTATGTGCTGCCACTGTGGACAGATGTGAGCCGTGCCCTCTGCTTCTTTATTTCCTCTTTCTAGTAGCAATTTGAAGATGCAAAGGATTCCAATGGAAAGGCATTTGAGCTGTTGTTAGAAGCTGCTAAAAATTAAACAGGGTTTGGTTACAAGAAGAGTCAGTAGGGCACCTGCCATCCTTTGCCTGTGGCAATGTGCTCCTGATGTCCTTTACCCTTAACACTGTAGTGTTGCCCAGTCCTGAACTGGTTGCCTTGGAAGGCTTTTCCTCGGTGTGGATGGTGCCTTTCTTCTGGATAGTTTCATTCTCTTGTCTGAGCACCCTTCTTTATGGTTTGCCCTAGGTTAGAAGGACGGATCCTTCTGTCAGGGTGTGTATTTGTCCCTTCTGCATCCGTGTGTAGTAGTGCAGACCTGCAGAGACACTGCATTGTGGTGCCAGGAAATCTCAGATCACAGGCTGCTCTTCATTTTGGCCACAGCTTTTTTAACTTAATGATTTCATTACAACAAAACTTTGCTTTTCTGACCTAGTTAGGGGAGAAATCATCTTCTATTTTATTAGATTATCTCTCCTTTAACCTCTGGTTCCGTTCCCACTCTTCCAAGTGTTTAAGGCTTCAGTTTCTTCATATTTATTTTCATTCTTGCAGTCCCTTGTGTGCACATATTTCACAGGATCGCACATATCCCTGTGCCTTGCTGAAGCTAAAAGTGACGAGTCTTTTTATAACTCACATTAGGAATATAAACTGCTTCACAGGGCCTTGTTTTGTGCATCAACTTTTAAGGCTAAAATATGTCTTTAAACATCTTAACAAACTCGGCTTAAATCTTACTAGTAGGTTTTTATTTTATTTTGTTTTATTTTGAGTCAAAGTCTCATGGAAAACAGGATGACTTGGAACTCTATAACATGCTACAAGCCTGGCCTTGAACTCATGTCCCTCCTTCCTTAATCAACCTAACAAGTCTGGGATTGCAGGCAAGAGACAGCCATACCTGGATATGTATGTATACTTAATTATTAAAGAAAAACTACCTCAGGGGCTAAGAATATAGCTCAGTTGAGAAGAGTGATTGCCCATCATTCAGGATGTCCTGGCTTAATTACCTCAGCATTGCTTTAAAACCACACGTGGTAAGGCACACTTGTTATCCCAGGATGGAGTCAAGAGTACAAGGTCACACTCAGCTACATAGCAAACTAAGGCAAGCCTGGGCAGATGAGATTGAAGCCGAGGTCAGGGAAAGCATGCACTGGTATAACCTTTTCACCTGGCTGTAATTTATATTCATTTCCTGGTCTGAGATTTGATAGGAAGCATATTAAGTACTTATCAATGTGCTCACTCTGTGCCATTTACATTTCAGTGGTTCACTGGGACCACGGCTCACTTTGCAAGGCTGTCAGAACCCCCCGAGCATGCTTGCATTCTGCCTGTGGCTTGTCGTCCATCAAAACCGCCCTGCAAACCACATGCCCTGAGTTCTGTGCATGGCTGTAGTTTGATTCCACTGAGAAGCAGGTCAACTGGGAACTGCAAACGATGATTATGACTTCAGGCAAATTGAGTGTCTAATTATGTCTCCTGACCCAAAATAAGCAAGTGTCTACCACAAAATACACGCTGTGCCGAGCTTCTCATTACAGCGTTCCAGCTCGGGGCTGCTGGGTTGCTGCTGACTCCTGTTCAGAGGGAGTTGGTCACATGTGTGTTGTGGGCTGTCATTCATGTTGGAGAAGAATGGAAGCTACTCTCTGGGCACCAACAGCAGAAAACCATGAAATGAAAGCACGCTGCGCCAAACAATATATTTCTTTTGGTTTATTTTGCGCATGCATATGTGTCTATGTGCATCTGTGTGTGTGTGAGAGAGAGAGACAGAGAAACAGGGAGAGACAGAGAGACAGAGACACACCCACACAGAGAGAATATCTGTGTATTCGAGGCCAGAGGAAGACAGCTTTGTGTATGCTCCAACACTCTGCCTTATTCCCTATGATGGGATCTCTCACTGATTGGGCTAAACACACGCACGCATCTGAAGATATATCAAACTATAAGCTTGATGTTATACCCTATGTATTCCCTGCATTCTGTCACTCAGAAAAAAGGACTTTAAATGCCAAGACGTTTGAAAATGAAATATTTAATATATGTAGCAGTGGTCAGGTATGTTTGCTTAAATGGGTGGTTTCGTGTTTCTGTGCCTTTCACCTGGGACTACCTACATAACCCCTGGAGAGTGAACTTGGGAATGTAAGTTCACTGGCCTTAAACTGTGGATGAAACTGTTCTAGCTGCCCGAGGACAGTTAAGGGATTCAGTTAGGTAAATTAGTAATTTAACATTCCGAAACATGACTCTTTCCGGATAAAGCATAAAAGGCATGTGCCCTTGGAAGCCCAAGAAAGAATTCATACAGTTCCCATTAGTCTAAAAATAAATAACAAATAAATAAATGTCTGAGTCATGCATTGCATTTCGGGGGAGTCCAGTGGCAGAGAGAACATAAGCTGTGCTGTGGATGGTGGCTCTGCCCAGTGGAGCAAGGCCATAGTGCTCCAAGGAGGTGACAGAAACCAGCTGGGTAGATTTAATGCTGTCTTGGGTTCCTCCTGTGCATTCAGTGTGTCATGCTTTGAGTGGCAATGTGGAAACCCGGCTGTGCCAGGACCAAGTGGCCAGGGAGGGACTTGCTCCTGTCTTGGAAGCTAAGTCTTCTGCAGGCATCTCTACGGGAGAGGCAAATCCCAACTCAGTTCTGTAGGCATGTTTAAGCTTTCCATTCCCTGTTGGGAAAACTAACATGGAGATACCACGGAGCTTGTCACTGGGCTCAGCTGTAGTGCTTGCCTAGTGTGCATGAAGCTTTGGGTTCAGTTCCCAGCACCATGTAAGCTAGTCAGAAGGATCAAAGGTTTGTGGACATCCTCCATTATATAATGAGCTCAAGGTTAGCCTGGGCTACATGAGGCCTTGCTCTGAATTGAGGAGGAGGAGGAGGAGGAGAGGAGGAGGAAGCAGCTCACTGGTAGGTTAACAAATTATAATGTCTGATCGAACTTCTGCAGAGCTGAGCATTTGGTGACTACTGTTGCAGAAAGCAAGCCTGGCAGGATAGAAGGGCTGGAACTCACTGGGGCCCTGTCTACTTTGACTCCAAAGGAACTTTGTGGTGCCTATAGGCTAAGTCCACTCCATTCATAGTTAAGAAACAACTCCATTCAGAATGGCTGAGGCAAACTGGAGGTCAGCCTGGACTACATAGCAATACTTTGTCTAAAAAAAAAAAGTAAACAAAGCATCATTTATTCCTTAGTTTGTATGAGTTTATGTTTTGAAATGGCTACTAAGTGTTTAAGCATTTGGATCTAAGGTACTAGACAATTCATCTATTAGGTCTGTGTTTCAACCTACGGGAGCTGTGAGAACTGTAATCATTACTGAGACACTCCGCATACAGGAACAAAGAAAATTGGAAACACATTGCCCAGAGCCTTGCCTTCAGTGCGATTGGAAACCTAGCCCTCCCTCCTCCTTCCCTGCCTCCAGGCAAGATATTGCCTTTAGTTGCTGTCTGTGTGCTTGTGGGGGGGGGGGGGGAGACAGGGTGGGGGTAAAGCACAGGTACTGAATGTCTGTGACCTTAGCTAGACCTTAGAAGAAGTCATAGATGGCAGTGTTTTCCTAGCTTTTGATGCCTTGAGGCACTATCCGTCTTCAGGAGAGCAGCTTTTCCAAGCAGCGAGTAGCTGATAGCATGTTCTCAGAGCAGGGTATGGTGACGTGGGCCTCTGCCTGCCCCTGGGCCAGTGCGTTTGAGTGGTAGGAGGAAGTGCAGAAGTGGACAGTCTCGCCAATCGCTGCTCATGGTTTATAGTGCGCACGCGTCTGGTCCTCACTTGTTCTCAGACGAACAGTCCTAGGACACTGAGTTGCACAGAAAAGCCATATTGACTTGAGCGCCCACAGCCATTTCTGAAGTAAGGCCTCAGCACGATTCTCCGAATGCTTGTGGTGAAAGTACAAGAGTCTTGAGTCATTTTCCCATAATTAGTTGCAGTTCTGGAGGTCGGCCCCCCTCCCCAGCCCTCTTCCCTTGCATGCACTGCTGTTCAGATGGAAGCTAGTGGAAAATTCCTGTCCCCTTTCACTCGGCTGCCATGAGTTATAAAAAGCATGCCATTCAGAACTGATTTTTCTCCTGCATGCTTGAATTTTTACTCACAAAATAAAGAGGGCAGTGACTTTTAAGAACTATATTCTACTTATGAGTGAGAGGTTGGGGACTGTGGTGCCACTTGGACTCACAGAGCAGCCAGCCCAGTCTGCTCTTTCTTTGGGAACTCACATTGATATCACTGAGGCCATCTGAGTGCACACTCTTTTTCAGAGCCACAGTGACATTAGCCCCACAGGTCACTCAGCTTGCCCTGCCTGGCTTACTTTGTGGGAATGGGGGACAAACACAAAAGACTGCAGTAGCAGAGTTTGGCTTTTGGTTCTTTTCGTATTGTTAGATCTGTTTGTTTGCTTCAATCAAAACATGAATCATCCCGCCCCATTTTTAAGCCAACGCTGACTGTGGTTATCCTGTGACTTGGCCTTAACCCCCATGAGCCGCTTAAATTTGATCTTGACAGCTTCCCCGGGCTGTAGGAATTCAGTTTCAAATTTAAGAAGTGTGGGTGCCAGTTTTCACACGGCAGCTCTGCCACTTCCCGAGTCCCCTGTGGAAGGACCTGCCCTGGAGCTTTGCTGCTTGTTTTGTGTTTGCTACACATTCTGAGTACTTGGGTCCTCTGAATCTTGGGCCCCTCCTGAGGGAACTTTCAAACCAAAGTTAGAGTTGAAGTACAGAATTTGCCCCCAGCATTTTTCTTCTGTTCCAGTATTTTCCAGCTGCAGACCTACTAAGAACTTTCCTCATTCCTAAACCCTTCAGCCCCCCAGCCTCTTTGATGACTTACATGGCTTCTGAGGGCAAAGTCCCTACTAAGACAACTGCCTTGGAAATAGCAATGGAATCCTCCCTGTCCTGATCTCCAGCAGCCGGGAGCCCCACAAGGGCCAATTTCAGCCAAGAGACTGCTCTTCTGGCACCTTTCCCGTATGTTTGTGTGGTCTCAGAGAAGCTGGTACAAGCTGCGTGTAGCAAGCACACCTGCTGGAGGGCAGTGCTACCCAGGAAGACCTACGAAAGGAAGAGAGCTTTCAGGTCACAGAAGCCAGCTCTGGTTTGGAAAACGTGTGTATGCCAGTTTTTCCCTGTACCTTGATGATGGAAAGGGCGGGGACAGGTAGCAGCATCAGGCCTGAGTGAGCCGCAGGTGGACACTTGGGCCCGCCCTTCCATCCCCACCTCACTTTCCCATCACTTAGGCCTTCTGCTGTCTCTGTTCTAACCCCTGACAGTAACCTTGGGGAAAGTCATTATGTATTTGTCCAGGACTTAAATCCGCTGAGATAATCTCTCACTTCAGAGTTCCCCCTCTGAATGCCTCAAGAATGAAAGACCACCACTCAGCATGGGCCCTGAGTGGCAGATTTCATTAGAAAGTAAGTTGATCTTGGAATTCACACCAGTCTGCTTTTAAGTCATTCTAACAATATAGACTCCAGAGATAACAGTGTAAGGTATAGCAAGCATGTGGGTTTGGCCAGCAGAGAAGTGTTGAAGTATTGACTTCCATAAAAGAGCATACATCCACCTGAACTTACACATGGGTATGAAAATCGAGCTATATAACAAATCTCCCCCCTCCAATGATGGGGGAGCACATTTCGCTGCATGCAACAGCGTGAATGAGTGAAGAATAAAATCACTGAGCAGAAGTGCAGACTCCACTGCTCCGGTTGTATGAAATCTAAAACCTATAGTAGGTAACAAAAAAAAAAAAAAAAAGATTAGCCTCGAGAGGAAAAGACCCAGCCTCATGAGCTGTGCTGGGCGTGCTCCATACACTGGGCTGGGCGTCATTACACAGACATGCGAGCGTATTCATCACCGTGTGTACTTGGGGTGAGTGAACTGCAGGCTGTGTAGTTGGCGCCTTGAAAAACTGAATTCAGCATAGCCCAGAGCCTACAGCAGCTGAGCCAGCAGTCTGAATCAGAGAAACTACAAAGCTCATCTGGTGGGTGAATGGAGAAACAGGGACCAGATGTGCTCCTCCAGGCCTGGTCAGCTCTGTGAGAATGGCCTCTCCCTCTTGGTATTCCATGTGTTCTTAAGTCCTCCTCTACCCCGGAAACCCTCACCTGGTCCCTTGTCTTCACATGGGTCTTTCAGCCTCCAGCATATGGGAAGCCTCAGGCTGAGCCTTGTAAAAAGCAGAGCTTGAGGGAGGAGGGACAGCCCCTCCTCCCTTGTTTCTTGCTTATTCATCATGACAGGTGTGCTCTACACGTGGCAGCTGTGTGCAATGACACCGTCACGGGTTTAGGGGAGAAAGTGAGGTCCATATATCCCGAGGACACAGGGAGAAGCATAGATCAGCTGCCAGAGGCCACTGAAAATCTGCCTTAGCATAGAAGCTCTGAGATGAAAAAAGGAAATGTAGCCTGACCAATGGGCTGCCCCTGCCATCGTCCCCCCAGGTGTGTGTCGCCTCCAGATGGAAACGAGACCATCTCCCCTATGTGGGTGTAAGGAGAGCAAGTCCTGGAGCTCCATGGCATCCCATGACTTGGATTTAGAACCTGGCAATTAGGTGGAGAAGCAGATACAGATTTGCCATCGTCACCTCCAAAGGGAACCATATTTAGTACGCTTTAAAGTCACTCACACATTGCAAAATGAACAGCTGTTATTATTGTTAGTACTGATTAGTCTTCATTTTAACTAATATTTTTTGTCTCAAATATAACCATTTTTAAAGAATACTTCATTCCACTGTACAGCGAGTTAAAATACTTGTCAAAAGTTCTTGTTAACCCTTTAATGCAGTTAATTAAGTTTTTTAAAAGAAAAAAAAAAGTGAAACTGTTCCTTTGTAGTTAAAAATACTAAGGAATTTCACAGGCATGTCACAAATGTTAAACAGACAATTAGCTTGTAGTTGGAATTTGATGGTTTTATGTTGTTCAGCAAAATGTAATGTATTTCCTTTAGCAGGATTTTTGCACCAGGCTTTCCCGTTAAGGAGCCCAGTTGATTCAGGGAATTTTAAAGCTACATCTGTATCTAATAAGTCCTCAAGATTCCAAAGACCAGATAGTCTAATAAAACCCAAGACTGCAGTAATCTTCAGACTAATGTTTATCATTATCTAGTAGATGCCCCAAAGACTGATATCATCTGTTGATTCTAGAAATGTAATAGCATTAAAAAATGCTTTCAGAGACCCAGAGAGAAATCAGAGGAAACACTACTTCTGAGTAAGGCTGCACCTTGTCCATTGAGGTTGACTGGTTAGCTGTCCACGATCCCTGCCTAGAAGGTACTATGGGGCTGTCCTTTAACACTGATGTAGTTCTGACTAGGTTGAACACAAAGCATCCTGAGACACTCCCTTCCAGTTCCAGACTACCAAAACCTGACATGATTTTTTTTTAATGTGTTTAAAAAGAAGTAGCCATTTTAATGGGCTCACTAAGTAACCTGTAAGGAGGTGGACAGGGCAGGTGGGAGGAAATGTCTTCTGGAGGACAATTGTCTGGTACATCCATTTCCAGAGAGGCCCTTCACAAGGTGATATGCAGAATAAAGCCATTGTGAATGTGCACTTACTGTCCCCCTGTTCAGTGTCAAGAGGTTATGAGGTGCTGTGAGAGCTGGGGTGTACTCTGGGGCCCCTACCTCAGACAACACAGAAGTTGGGTAGAGCCAAAACCTTTCAGTCACGTGAACTCCGATAGAGACCTTGGTCAGTGCGTCTCTGATCTCACATTGTTAATAAATGTATCAGAACTGCAGTTTGTTGTCTGTGAGTGTCTGGCGGTTTCCAGTGTGCCTCTGGTCCTGCTTGCTCCATTGTCAGCAACACATGGCTGTTCGGTGTGCTCACCACTGTTACCATAAGAAAGCCTGTTCCATTCCTGAAGGTCCAGAGTCAGGTGTTAGCCAGTGAACTTCACTGAGAGAAATGTCTAGGCTGGTCCTGCTCCTCAAACACCATTGGGTAAGCTATAGAAGCTACTCTGAAGGACTATGGTTGTCACTAAATACACAGCATTCTGAGGAACACACCTGGGGGGGGGGACAGGAAGGGATTGGGGGCTGTGGGAGCCTGGCAGGATGGCTGAAGTACTGAGGATTTGTAGAACATTGAAGATACTTTGTATGATAAGCTAGAATGGCACAGAAAGGTCACTTTACAGTTGTCTAACGCCATGGAATGGACTCAAGACTGCATCGTGGCTTGTGGCTGATAAATACACCAGTGCTGATCGACCACTTTTAGCACCCCCCCCCCCCATAGGGAATATTGATAATGAGGAAGTCTGTGTAGGCAGTAGCTGGAAAATCTATCTCTCCATCCATCTCTGATCTCCAAACTATGAAACTAGAACTAACACACACCACACACCACACACCACATCACACCACACACACACACACACACACACACACACAACAAAAGGACATTGAAAAAGGTTTTGATTTTTGCACCTTCAGGTTAGACCAGTAAAGTTAGCATACTCCTGCCAGAGTTCTCTAATGGTTTATTTTGTGGTTAAGTAAACATGGAAACACAGACAACCCAGCGAAGTAACCTCGACACAAACTGTATAATGATACTAGTGTGGACACAGTACATAGGCTCTGTGCATGCATCTAGACCCCCTCTCTGGTATAGGATGTCTCTATTCGTGCTCTGGACGGACATCAAAGTTTTGTTTCCCCCACCCACCCTCTTACCTCCCATTGCTTGAGTTTGGCAAAATTCCTGAGGCTGGTCCGGGCCAGAAACAAATTGTCTGAAACAATCTTAATGTTTTCACCTCTTTTCCTTTTGGCTGGTGGTCTTGACAGCTGAGGCCCCTCAGCCAGAGTGGGTGGGCAGCTTCCCAGCTCCCCCTCCTCCACTTCTTGGAACAGAAAGTTGGACTTTATGCTAATGGCCTTTCAAAGTCCAGCACAGCCCAGGAAGTTATGCTGAGAAGGGTAGCCTCCTTGCTGTAAATCCATGAGCAGACAATTTCATGATGTATTTCCCCCGTTGCTGCCGAGCATGATTGCTAAGACACTTTGTATTCTGCCAAATAGAAATCTTCAGTTTGTGGTTCAATAGGATGCTATTAATTGATGACATTAAAGGTGAGCCCAGGGTTGGGGCTGTGGCTCAGTGGTAGAGGACTTGCCTGGCATTGCCAAGGCTCTAGGGTCTCATTCCCTATACCAAACCAACCAACCAACCCAGAAAGTAACCAGACCTCCTGAGTCTGGATCTAGGCTCAGCCTTTGTCTTATGACTTTGCAAGAACAGTCACTGTGAAGATGCAGACATATGTCCTAGAAGGCACACAAATCCTCTTTGAACCAGTTGGTGATCAGAACAAGCCTCCTGGTAAAACTGAATTACTCTCATCAAGCAAGAGTGTTCGTGATTGGGAAACTGCATCTACACGTGCCCAGTTGTTCTTGATGGAATGTAACATCACTGGAGAAGCCTCGGTGTTTGCTTCCTCAAAGAAGCTGCTCCTTCTCTGTGAGACCTCATTAACATGATAAAATAATGTCTCCAAGACATATATCTTAGTATCTCATCCCTTAAGAATTCTATATTGTCCCTTTTTAAGGAATTCTCCATTTTCCATAAAAATGTATATCTCTATAGACCTGTACATATATTCAATGACGAATTATTTTATTTAAATGTGGTACCTGGTTGCAGTTTTTTTAAACAGTGAATGTTGGTTTAATATTTTCTAGCATTACCAAATTGATTTCAAAGTTTAATTGCTCAAAAGGGAGAATGGAGGCAGAGCCTAAAGCAGAGAAATTGCCCTCCAAGGACTTTGGTGTGGACAGGATGTTGGAGGCAACCTCTAATTGGTTCTTCTTGGACTGCAAGGATAGGGTCCGTTTCAGGAGATTTCTACAAGGTTCACCTTTTTTTTTTTTTTTTTTTTTTTTTTTTTTGTCATTTGGTACAGGCTAGAATCAGGATGTGGAAGCTAAATAACTTCATGGGGAAATATCAAATATCCACTTAGACATTCAGCTGGGATGCCAGACCTAGGGTTTAGGTGGAGGAGCGCAAGTCCTGTCCCTTGTTTTCCAACCACACATGAAACACACTGTAATCCCACCAAACGGGTAAAACTTTTTACAAGATTACCCATGTGTTGATTGTTTTTATCTTCTCCACTCTCCTCATCTTAAACATTCGTGCTGTGCTGGTGCCTAGCCCTTTGGTCCTGCCCATGCTCAGGATGCCAGGTGGGAGGCTGTCCAGGTGACGTTCCAAGTTACCATGGTGAAGGGGAAGGGCACAGGATGCTTGCACAGACTACATATGGCCGGTCGGTGTGGTGTGGTGTGGTGTGGTGTGGTGTGGTGTGGTGAGATCCGGGGTCTATCTTCCATGCACTTTCAGGACCTGTGCGTAGTTGCCAAGAGTTTACTCGTCCTTTCTCTTGGTTATTAGGCATAGTCCTTTTACTGTCCTGACTACAAAGTAGAATTTTCTGCCAATGCTTAATTAAGCAAAAGGCTTAATTACCCAGTGCCTTCTCCCCTTTTATCAGCTCTGCCACCATCCTCCTGTGGAAAGAACAGAAGTCCCACCTGTCTGCCTGCCTGGCAGAGCTGCCTGCTGTGCTGGGCCTGCTGAGCGAAGACATGCTTACGATACAGGCTCTGGGTGCTGGCCAGGCTGCTGAACCTTTCAGGTTCACCTCCTCTTCAACTCTAACTAAAAGTTAAATTATTGTTGAGTCTGGCTATACATAAACATTATCCTTCATTCCATGGGCTTTAAAATATTTGTCTGTAGACATTTACTTTTACATGGGTGTGTTTAATGAGCTTTTTGTTTTGTTTGAAGATTTGTCTCATATAGCCCAGGCCTCGTTTTGAACTTGAGAGGTACCGTGTATTGGCCATTTCAGAAACAGGTCCACTTAGAAATAGTCAGGTTTTTCATTTTATGAGGGTTCTTTGCAGTGACCAAAGGCTTTACATTGCCCTTCCACCCCTAGCTCCCGCCCCACGGAGCCTTTCCCCACGCATGTGCTGTGGGTGGTACAGGGCTGGCTACACGGGTCCCTCCTGCCCACATTCCTAAGTAATCCCCTCCTCCACTTACCCCAACATCCAGAACAAACACTTTCTGGACACTTGGAGCCCCTCCGTCAATCAATATTTTTTGAGCAAATAAATGAACTTTAATGGCTCCGATCCTGAACAAGAAACACCTCCAGACTGATGAAGGGTCCCGTGGTATTCACTCACTCACGTCTGCAAGCTTAGGAAAAAAAACATGGCATTTCTGTCCAAATCCACACCCATGTGCCCCTCTCAGCAGTGCCTGGCATCTTCCCAGCTGAGACAGGCTCCTCCATGCTCTCTGAGCTCTCTGTGACCTCTGAACCACACCAAGCACGGCATTATCACACCGGCGTTGAAGCCAGTTTACAAACACTTGTGGGAGATCATCTGCACAATGCCTGGCTAGAGATATCAAAGGACTTTAGAGTGAGCTTGTGCCAAGCATGTCGCCCCACCTCCTGTTCCAGAGTCACCTGTGTCTACTGCTTCAGAAAGTCTGGTAGGGAAGCTGGATGGGTTTCTTTATCTCTCGAAGCCTCTAGAAAGTGCAAGCTTCCTCAGGTCAGAAGATGACAACAGAGAAAAGGTGGGAATGTCTAGTTCAGTCCTGTTTAATTAGAGTGAGCTGACCCACACACACACAGTCACAAAGGCACAGGGCAGAGGGCACTTTCTCATCATAAATAGAAAATAGATCTTGGACTTTCGATCCATGATTTACGAGTAGTCTGCCCATGGTCACTGTACACACTGTCTCGATCCTAACTCAGGATCCTTTCTGTTCTCACTTCATGGGCAGTGATGGCAAGATAGAAAATATCTCCATCCGTTCCTGAATGAACTCTCAGCCCCTGCGCGCTCCTCCTCCTCTCTCCCCTCACCCCTACTTACTTAATCTAGTCCCCTCTTGCCTTCATTCTGACACAGATGGCATCCTTCCTACCCCCCCCCCCGTCCTTGAGCACAAATGCACTGGGCTTTGACCCAGATATTGCCTGACCTGGCGCCTCAGTTTTGTTCCTCGCCCCCACCCCACCCCCATTTCTTTCTTCCAGCCTGGTATAATGCTATAGTCAGTGTGGTAAGAAAGTCACACATCTTTATAGTGACCACTGTAAAGGAAGTGTTTATTGTTCACCTCAAGGGGGGAGCTCCCCTTCTTCTTGCTTGCACAGTTTGACTTTTAACTTTTAGTTTTTGTCTTTTTAAGAAAAAAAATATTAGTTTTTATTTTCTTGCTGTTGTTTTCAGACAAGTCTCACTACGTAGTGCTGGCTGTCCTGGAACTCAGACCAGACTAACATTGAACTCACAGAGATCTGCCTGCCTCTGCCCCCTTAAAAGCTGGCATTAAAAGCCTATCCTTTCGATTTTAACTTTGTCTATATCTTTCCTAGTATTTTTATTTTTTTAAATTGTCTACTCAGTGATGGGATTGCTTTTAACCATTATCTTTTAATATAGAAATAAAGAAAAAGCTTAGGATGTTGCGTATGCACACCTATGCTTGTACGCACATGTGGAAGCCAGAGGCAAGTGTTCTTAGTCCCTCCTCACCTATGTATGAGTCAGGGTCTCTCACTGAGCTGGGTCTCACTAATTCAGCTAACCTAGCTGGCTCGTGAGCCCTGAGACCTCTCTACCTCTGCACTTCCCAGCAAATGCTGGAGCCCCAGATGCCAGCCCAGTTCTCACATGAGTCTTGGGGATGTTCATGCTTGTGTGGCAAACAGGTCACCAACTGAGCCATGTGTTCAAATAGGAGAAGCAGCAAGGGCCTCTGTGTCCTTGTCCTTTTCAGCTGGAGGGGCTGTCCTGTCCATAAACTTCCAGATTGCAACCTGCTTGTTAATTCTGTAGACCCGTTCTAATTAAAGTCCACACACTGTCCAGTATCAGCACTGAGACCCAATGCTTGGTCTCCTGTCTCAAGAAGGGAGTCATTTCTCAGCCTCAGACCTAGTCAGCTCCACGGGGTGATGTGTAAACAGTTACTCCAGCATATCCTGTGTGATAGGCAGAGACCTCCTGACTACAGCGTGCAAATTTCACTTCCACGTATGTGAAACACGCATCCATGTGCACCATGAAGAGTTAGCAGGCACTGCACTAGGCATGCTCTCACTTTGGCAGCACACTGAAAAGCTACACACTATGGTACCTGCCTCTTAAACACACTCCACTCTACCCTAGTGTCCCTCTTCCCCCTCGTGCCTCAAGATGACGGTACTGATATATAATGGCCATAATTGTAGCAGCTCTCTCCCTGAGGTCTTCAATCGCGTTTAATCATCTTCTCTAAATGCAAATAAAATAAAATAAAAATGCTTCTAACACTAATCACGTACATATTAACTCAACTGGGCGTTTAACTTCTGGAGGCACAGCTCCTGTCCTCCAGCCTGCAGGGCAGCACAGAGACCATCTTTAATACACAAATAAAAGAGCACTTTACAAGCTTGCACTCGCGTGCACACACACACACACACATACACACACACACACACACAGGTGGGAAGGGCCTGCAGAGCTGAGCTTCTCTGCAGACTCCCTGTCAGTTTCCAGTGTCAGCACCTACATTGTCCAGGGGCATGCCTGCTCTGGCTTTGTTCCCTCTGCACTCCCCTGATGAACTGCAGTTTCCAGACCTTTCTTTCAAGGATATCTTATTGTCGCTCTTAAAGAAAGAAAAGGATTGCAGTTCCTGGTTTTGTACTCGTGTTGTTTAAACACGAGCACCGAGGGGGCCAGAGGCGGAGGAAATGTTTACATCAAGCTAATAAGCATTAGCTGTGTTTTTCAAGGCGCTCCGTCTGAAAGTGGCCGCAGGGTTCATAGCTGTTTATAAAATATACGGCACTCAGTAGCGTGAAATAGTTGTTTATTTCCTTTCCATATTTCCTCTTGTTGAGGGGGAAAAATACATTTGACCTACCAAAATACAATAGTGTTGGTGAGCTGGGAGCCTGTGTAAAATGTGTTTGAAATCACTGGGACAGAGGTCTGTCCTAACGCTTAGACAGGGGTCTGTCCTAACGCTTAGTTGATCCCCTGGTAGGCTGGGATCTGGCAACCACGAGTTTATCTTATCCGTGCTTAACCACTCCAGGGACAGTGGGTCTTCCCCTGCATTGTTCATTCATGTGCTCACCACACACACACACACACACACACACACACACTCTCTCTCTCTCTCTCTCTCTCTCTCTCTCTCTCTCTCTCTCACACACACACACACACACACACACACACACTCTCTCTCTCTCTCTCTCTCTCTCTCTCTCTCTCACACACACACACACACACACACACACACACACACACTCATTCAGAAGGCTTAGACTTCCTTTGCATGACAGATTAAAGGGGCAGTGTGGGTTCTTTTGATGGTGTTCATGGGGCTTTCTTAGATTGAACTCCTGGGGCTGTTCTCAGCACTCAGAAACTGAAATACTATTCATCTGCCAAACTCACCAAAACCCTCATTTTCCCTCCTGAAGAGTTTTTTCATCCCAGAAACTGGATGGTTCTTTGGTGAATTTTGTGCATAGATGGGGTTGGGGGGGGGCAAGGAAATGAGGAAACATTTTTAAAAACAGCTCTGGAGAAAACACGTCTAACAATGAAACCAAGCCGGGCCTTTTCTCTCTGCGATAATCTATAAATAGATGTTGCTTGCGCTGCTCCGTACGTTACCTGCTTATCTGCCGCCCCATTAGCCCTTATTTTCTTCCCGCAGAGAAAAGCAGTGTTTATTATTGCAGGTGCCAAAACACGGAGCGATTTCACGTAATCATTCCGAGTGGGCTTCATATTTGCCTTTTGCTTTTGTTTCCATGCCTGGAGCCCATAAACCGAATGAATGAGCCTGCAAATTGCCTTCCTCAGGTGCGGCTCTGAGCTGGAGCAGGTGCTGATGGGAGCAGGTGCTGATGGGAGCAGGTGCCTGACCGTGAGCTGATAAGCCTGGAGCTCCTCGCTCCCTGAGTTAGCTAAAAGGCTGCAAGGAGGGCTTCGGAAATGCCACCCTGCAGCTCTTCAAATATTGACTAAGAGACCCTGGGAAGGAGGAGATTGCCACCTTACTTAGAGTTCCTCCTCCTGTAAAGGCCCCACAGGAGGTGTGGTTTCCCTGTGCAGGAAACACAAGCCCAGGTATTGCCTTAGTTAGCTCTGCTGAGCTTAAAATGAGCAGGGTTGCCCTTGGCAAAACATCCCCCCCCCCCTCTGGTAACTGTTTATCTTAGTAGAGGACTTGGAAGTCAGCAGATTAAAGTGTTTACTAGAAGGATGTGCCTCTCTCCCTCTGAGGAGCTCTGCATCCCCAATGGGGAAGGTCTCTGAATGTGTGGAGGACAGTTCCCAAAGAAGTCCCAAGAGATAAGCAGATACCTCCCCACCCCAGGCACTGGGGAGTGTGTTTCAGAACATTAATGTTCAGTGTTCAGCTATCTGTGGATTTTGGAAAGGAGAAAAACTGAGGAAATCACCCAGGAAAAAGTAAAGATACTGAGACGAATTTGTGTGTGCGTGTGTGTGTGCACGCACAATTCTGTACAATTTTTGTTCTTTGATTCGAAAAACTGCCTCCCTCTCCACAAGATTAGGGCCAGCGACACTCATTCATTTGACTCCAGGTTCCTGCAAAAGCTTGTCCACTTAAGAAAGCAGGGTTATGTATGAGAAACATAGATTTGGGACCCTGGCTCTGTTCTCAGATTAAGAAAGGGCGTCAAACCAAAGAATATGGTGACATCTGAGTAAAGCAACTTATGTCTTTCCGGGAAGAAGTACTAAATGAAGTCCACCAGATTTTCAAAGATTATATGACTTTAAATAATTTCCTTGTGAGCATGTGATGCCATTGTCACAACATGTAACGATTCATCTCCTATCTACATGCTTTGTTCAAACTTCCTGTGGAATACATATGGTTCACATAAAGAAAACTCCAGGGTCATTTGAGGTTTTGTAGAAAACAATCATTTGTGAAAGCCAAACAGACCCTTCCAGTGTCTTATTTTGGTTACGGTCTATAAAAAGGCCATGAAAAAACAGAGCAATCGTCACAGCCCCAAGAACAAACTGTCAGACCCTCTCATCCCGGCATGACACAAGCATAGCAGTCCCACGTGGGGACAAGCTCAGAGCCTGTCTCTGCAACTGAACGGGGACCTCAGTGTCTCGGGACACTGGGAAGTACAGCCCCGTTTGCAGATGGCAACCCCTTAACAGCGCAGCCCTGAGACTCAGAACACAAGGTTGGCTTTATTTAATTTCCTCTCTTTTACCAAGAGTCATAATCTATTTTTGTAAAGAAATTCAGGAAATTGGTAAAGCACTTGACTCCATCCGTTAAGTATCTGTAATTAATGTGATTGTCACGTTTTTCCTGGCTCCGTGCTGTCTTGTTCACAGCCTCCCTCCCTCACATGCCTACAACCCGCTGAGACGATCCTGGTAATGGGTGTCATTTAGCCTCGGCTACTCAAACAGAACAGCATGCCCGCTCCGCAGAGAAGCTCACTTCCTCTGCCCAGCCAGTAAAGAGTCCTACATTCGGGAAATTTTCTGACCTGATTCTGGCGTTCTTTCCAGACAACCCCTTTGTCGCTCTTCACCCTATGACCACTCCATCCCAGGGCAGCACAAAAGACGATGCTTGCAGCCCACCTCAGCAGCCCCAGTCCCTGATAAAACCAGGGCTGTTAGTTCTCGCTCCTCAGAGCCAGCCCACCTTCCTACCTTCATCAGCCACTGTGTGTTGTTCTCTAGAATATTCTCCAGCACCTGCAGCCTTTGCACTGAGTCGTCGTAGTCGAGGGGTGCATCCCTCTGCACGGCGTTAGACATGTAGGGACTGGAGGAGGATCGGCAGCTGTCGGTCTCCGGCAGCAGGAATGTGTAGCTGCAGGGTCCGTTCTGGACCTGGTACTGCCTTCTGCCTGTGCTGTCCACGCTCTTTCTAAAGTTATTGTAGGCTGAGGCCAAGACAAGATCACAGCCAAAAGTTAGGAAAACAATCTGCCACATTCTCTCTCTCTCTCTGGGTTCTAAACTGTGAGTTCAGCAAACTTGCAGGCACATATGCGTCCTGAGCCCTCGGCTGCTGTCTAAAGCACAGGGCTGTGCTGTGTGAATAAGTCCATCAGTGAGAGCCGTCTCCCGTCCCTGGAGCAGGCTGACTCCCAGTGCCTGTCTCCTCTTCTCTTCTCTTCTCCCCGGCACACAGGGAGCTGTCCTGGGAGGAAGGAGCAGCCCTGCTCACTCCAGAGGTCTGCACGGACTCTTTGTTTCTCCCCTGAGTCTACAGTGTCAGTATCCGAATCAATCACTTTCCTTCCCTTATATGATAAGTTGATAAGAGCAGCCAGACATGTGCAGCCAGCCGCTCCGCCCCCTGGCTCACCCACTATCTTCCTGTAGGGGGTCACTAGCCAGGCAACAGGAAAAATCAGAGCATAGTGCTTACTGCCCCAAAGGACTGCGCACTGCAGAAGCCTTCTGGGAACACAGAGCAGCCACAAGACCCCCGGGCATGTCATAGGCACCACCCTAATTATTTCCTAGAGAGAAGCTAGGGCTCTGTTGTCTGTCCACGCTCATTTGTAGGCTAAGCTCGCAGAGTATTTGAGGTAATCGCTTTAATTTTAAAGCATAGTGAAAGTTTCTGGGTTTTTTTAGGACTAAAACTTCAGCTATATTAGGACCTTGGTTTATTTATTGTAAATATAAAGAGTAAGCTCGGCCCTTATAAACTGTGCTTTTCTAAAGGGGAGTAAAACCCTGTTGGTATTTGTTTTTCTTAACTAAGTTATGCACTTTTGTGTGCTTTAACCCAGTTTGACATGTTTGAATCAAGTTCTCAAGATCAGTTTCTCGGCACTCACGTCTGTGCCGTAACACAAAATACCCATTTAAATATACAAATGAAACTTAAAGTAGTTTGGCCTGATTAATTGTTAAGTAACAATAGATATTTGAAGTATATCGGGAGGAAACGTATACCTTTTTCCTTCACTGTATCAGGGTTTCCTCAGGGCTCTCATTCTGTGGCATGTTACTGATTAAATTAGTCCCAGTCAATGGGCTCAGGCAAATCACTTTCCCCTTTTAATTAAGTTCTAAAGCCTTTGGCCATAAAAGCTGGGGCTGCACTGACTTCTAAGACACTTCCAGCTCTGTGGCTCTGCTGGTCCAGAGTCACCACCCCTTGACTAGGAGTTAATGCTCCAGAGATCAGTACTGTGCACACTCTAGTATCCCTGACTCAAAGAACCACATCCGCCTCCAGAAAGCCCAGGGCAGCTCCATCTCACATTGTCTTGGCTTCTGGAGAGTCATGATTTTAAATCATAGGTGAATCTGGAATCTGCACTTGGAATGCTGTTTTTCACAGAATTGTTGGGAAGAGAACTGAATCTTTTTGAAATGCATCCTATAACAGAATCAATCACTCCCAAGTTGGCACCAGAAGAGGATTGGTTTTTTTTTTAATCCCAAGATCCACAGGTTCCATGAATTTGGAGAATAAATGAATGTGTCTATATTTTTCACCAAGCACTAAGTGATATTTAGCTCTAACTCTATCTCTGAGAATTGATCAGCCATATTTTGCCATCAGCGAAGACACCCTTCTTAAAGATGCCATAAGCCTCACACTCCATTGAAGGGACTCATAGGGTCAGAAACTACTACCAAATTCTGTGGCTCAGAAAGACCAGAGCCCATGCTCTGGACAATTAGCGGTGGGTGGAGTGGGGCCTGATTCCTGAGAGATGAAACAGGCCCACTAATGCTAACACCCACACTCAGAACTGCTCCGAAAGAGCAGGCGGGCCTTAACTTCAGTCTAAGTGTGATGTGCAAAGCTTAGCTGCTCTCAGCCACAGGGTTCCTACTTGAAAAATAGAGACCATTCCTTCTCAGTGGAATTTTCTGGATTAGGTTGCTATGTAATAGGCACAATTTAGGAATGCTAACTCCCTTTCTTTACTGATTTGCTTATTAAGTGAAAATGAATTTGCTCACCATTAAATAGGAACACTGGGTTAGTCTCTGACCAGGTAAAGCAGTAGCAATCAGAAATCTTTTGGGTCTGTTTGTTTATTTGTTTGTAAGAGCACAATTCAAGGCATTGATACATAGCTTAGATTGGAACCATTCATTTGTGTTCCAGGCAAATCAAGGAGAAACTGGGAAACAGAGATAAGCCAAGTACTAAGTCAAGTACTCTGCTGGGCATAGGGTGACTCACACCAGGACTCCTGATTTGCAGGGAAGGGTTCATGGGACATGGAGGGAATGAGACCATAGGCAGAGAGCTGTGAGAGTCCACAGAAGTCACACCACCTCCTGGGGATACCAGGCCTCCGTGCTTTTGCTAAGAACACTGTCCTCATCCCTTCCCCCAGAACACAGTAGAAGCTGTTCTTCGTAGATTCTGAGATGGAAATTATTAAAAGTGGGGTCACCAAGTCTTCTTTGAGGAATGAGTTGGAGGATGCAAGCTCTATGCATTAGCAGTCATGACAGGCAACCTCTTGGACTGCCAGAACAACCAGACACCGTAAAGCTTTACTCGTGAACATGGCACTTTACGTTTTTATTTTCACACCCAGGAAATAATTCTTTTTGTTCATTTTTCAATTATTTAACAATGTACAGAGCAAGGCATAGTGGAACATGCCTGCTGGTCTAGCACCCAAGAGGCTATAGCAGGATTGTTGCAAGCCAACCTACACTTCTATACGGTGCATTCTGTGCCAGCCTGGGCTACATAGAGGCTCAGCTTCAAACAAAGCAAAATAAACACACACACACACACACACACACACACACACACACAGGAAGCAGGAGGAGGAGCAGCAATCCATACCCTGGGGAAGGGACATAATCAGTGAGGCCGCTCTGTGTGATACAGAGCAAAGGATAGCACAGTGTGGCAGCCCCCTAAGTCACAGGAAGTCGGGGGTCACACTGTTAGTACTGTAACTGGACAGCTAAGAGGACCCACAAGAGACCCTCACAGGACACAAATGCCAGTGAGAGCTGAGACCAAAGGAGCCCAGGTTACTCTTCTGTCCTGGCCACAAGTGCCACTAGCCAATGGACAGTGATTCCCACCACAGCCTGGGGTAGCTACTAAGCATGCTCGCACCCCCTCCATGCTTTCTGTCATCCTCCAAACTGTTCCTCTTCCATAGAACATCGGTGTCCCCCAGTTACCTGCTGTCAGTATTGCAGAAGCAGACAAAGATACAAACTGGGGATATTATCACTAATTTCCCAAAAGCCTCCCTGAGCCTCCGTCAGCTCTGTGGAGCAGCTGTGGGTGGTGCTGTTTGTTTAAAGTTGGTGTATTTTCTGCCACGTTGCATGTCATTAGCTGGAATTTCAGAGCCCCATTTATCCTCTTCAGGACTGTCCCCACTTGTCATTAAACCATTCGACGGTACCAGAAAGACATAGGAAAGGTAGCCGTCCACAAAAGCCTTTAAAAAAAAATAGTTTAATTCTCTGGGAACTTCATGACTTAGTTTGAACACATTCGCACACTCAGAAGCATCCTGTCCACTCTCCCACCGAACTTGGAGATACTGATGATAACAGTTTCTTCCTCTGCATGCTTCCCCTCCTCCATTCCGCCCAGTTTGTGTTGCCCTGATAATTTTGAGAGTGAGACCTGCCCTGGTTTGTGGTCAGCTAACAGGAGTCAAGCATCATTAAAGAAACAAGAATAGTAATTGATTCTCCCTCTCCCAGCTGCTGCTGCATGCCAGTAACTCTTCAGCTCATGGTGGGATTTCAAGCCCACCCCCCTCTGGGATTTCGACTGGCTGTTGCTGACACAGTCGGATGTATACCACACAGTCATATGTATGGTCTCAAAGACACTACTTCCTTGATGTTATGGGCCACCTTTGCCTCTTCTGTATATTATTCCACAAAGCAACCTGAGCCTTGTGGGCAGGGATGTGTCACAAAGCCCTTTAAGCAGCACCCTGTGACATCATTTTACCCCATTCAGCTACGGTAAAAGCTACAGGGTCTCCTGTAGGCTTTAGATTCCCCCAAGCCTTCAGGATCTAATATCTCAGACCCCTTGCTGTCTGAATCATGGGGTCAGAGTGGTCAGAGACTCCAGGTAACCTAGAGTGGCCCAGAAGGCCATTGGCCCTAGAAGTGGTGTCCTAGAAAGCTGGGTACTCCCCACTTTTAAGTCTGCACAAAGTGGGCAGCTCCCCTGTGACCCATCCCAGAGGGCTTTTGTGAACTGCACCCACAGCCTCCACGGCCACTGTGAGAATTTACAGAATGTCACCAAGAATTTTGTCCTTGTCACGTGAGTGGGTAGACATGTGGCCTCTCTCCTGACCTGGGAGAACCAGCATACTACAAGGAACATTTTACAAAAGCTTGTTTTATTAATCCACAGAGCACTCAGATCCCGGACAGGCAAGGCTCCTGCGCTTGGATACAGATGGCAGTCATTCTCTGTGGAGCTAGGCAGCCCTCTGAGCCAGTCCCGTCTGTCCCCTCACCAAGAACAGCACAGCCCCTCCCTGTGTGCCATCACTGCCTACAGCCCTGGCATGCTGACTGGCACAGGCACATCGGGCCAGCTTGGCCTGGGTCTTGGAAAGCGCCTTGGCCTATGAGGGCCTCTCAGTGCTGAATTACCCTATGATCTGAAGCTGGGACACTGTGTGCAGTCATCCGGGTACACTTGGGACTCTCAGGCGCCTGGCACGCAAGACATGGAGAGAACCAAGGGGCCTCTTGGCCATCTCTCCCGCTGCCCTTGGCATCTTTAAAATTATCAAAATAGTTGATACACTTCGACATACAGCTCAACATTCATTTTCACTAGGTACTCAATAAACATAAAACTTGTCAGGGAAGTTTTTCTACAACTCTCTCCAAATTAATCACAATCGTTAGTGAGAATCCAGGAAGCAGCTGTAACATGTAATCAAGTATATATACACACACATACACACACACACACACACACACACACACAGAATTGGAATAATATTTCAGCATTCTAATAGCAGTCCCCACACAGAAATACCTTGACATGGCTTGTTTCTCCTCTGTATATGTTGATCTCGGTCCAAACAGCACAAAGGCAGACTGTGGCCGTCAGCACACACATAGGCTCACCCACTGCCACCACTCCTGAGCTGCCAGCGTGCCCGTAGGGAACCCAGAATCTGCAGTGCTGTGCAGTAACCCCCAGCTGCAGATGTGAGAAAAGCGCCAGAGGAAAGCTCCTTGAACTTACTCTCAGGACAGAAGAAAAGTGTCACAACGCACACAGGATCAGTCACACCTGTTAAAGATGACGGAATCAAGGCTCACTGAGGCTAAAAGCAAAGACTCCTGTCAGCATCCATAGACCCTTCTCTTTCACTAAAATGAATGGCATTGAACTGAAAGCTATGTGTGTGTGTGCGTGTGCACGTGTGCATGCAGACATGCATGCGTTTGTGAGTACACACATTCATGATCCCTCATGCTTACAGAGCAAGCACTGTTAACCACGGAACAGTCTCCTCAGTCCCTAAAGCAGAGATATTTTTTCCTCCAATTTTAACAACTCCTTGGAAAAGGTTGAGACTTCCTGTTTAGTGCTGGCTGTCACCCTGTGTGGCACTGATAGTCATCCTAATGACAGAATCCACAGCACAACCCAAAACTGAGCTTCTGGGTGCTCTGTGAAAGTACAGGCTTGAGGGAATGGTGCAGAACCGTGATTCTCCATGTGGGGGCCTGTGGTCACACACTGGGGTGCAGTCCTGTGTGAGGACAGAAACCCAGCTTATGTGTTAGTGCCCTGTCTGGCTGTGGATTCACACTGCCCCCACATTTTCTAGCTTCCCTAATTCCTTCCCAATCTGTCGCTTGAGCTTTGTCCTGTATTCACAGCTAAAAAATTCTGACGGGCCTATGAAACAAACTATGGTGACACTTGGAACATGATTTCTGTTCTCATTGGAAATACATGTTTGTGTGTGTGTTTAATGAATGTTGTATGCACATTAGCATTTTACATAAAATAGCTGGCCCAGTATATTTAGAGGATAATTAAGTCACAGGTTTAGGATCAGGCGCTGACTGTGGAATTCACCTTTGTGAGAGGTGAGGAAGTGAATATTTTTTTAAAATCATTCTCTAACTGCCAAAGGAGGGAAAGGCTGTCTGCCAGATGTGTTTTCAGGCCACTTCCTTTCCTGGGAAACAGCCATTTCCGCCCGCTGCCGGCATGTTCTCATCCACAAGTAGATGGTGACAGGTGCAGCGAAGGGCCACGGGATCTGCAGGATAGGCCTGTCACCCGCAGTCACCACCTTTAGCCCAGCTGTGCAGCTTGTGTTTGACAGAAACCTACAGGCCTGGCACACTGTGAGTGCGGAGGGCAGGGTGAGAGGCTGTCGGCGGTCACGTGACCTCCGGAGCCCTGCCGCTCCTGCTAAAGGTTCCAGGTGCCCACCTCTCCAACGTAGCGAGTGTTTACTGTGAAATTATGTCTGACAGTTAATAGGATAGGTTTTGGGGGGTTGGGGGGGTTCAAAGAAACTTAAAAGATTCTCATTGTTTTGCACCAGGAGGACCCAGCAGAGTATACCATTAAAGTACTTTCATATCTGATGCCCGCACTGTGTGTCTTCTAGAGCCCACAGACTCTAAAAGGGGGGACTTTTTATTTATTCGAAACTTGGGAAATATGTAAGTAAATATTTTTTTAAGATTACACCACAAATTCCTCAAATTTTTAGGAAGATTTCAGTTTATATAATTATCCTGTTGTATAAAGTTATCTCAAACACTGTTTGATTTTTAAATATTTTCATTCTAATATTCTTTGTGGAATATTTTATCTCTCCATCTGAAAACACAAATGTCAGAAGGGTCCATATAGGAGTCACAGCTCCGAGACAGTGAGTGAGGACCAGCCTAACATGCCTGCACACCCTCTCTGGTGGGGGAAAATGGTAAACATTGTGTGTAAAGGGCCAGCCTAACATGTCTGCACACCCTCTCTGGTGGGGGAAAATGGTAAACATTCTGTGTAAAGGACTCGCGTGCTAGTGATGGCTACTCCAGTCGTGACCTCAGTTAAATCTTCGCTTTGACACAGTACTTGATATTTTAAAGTAGGTTTAATAGCTAAAATTTTACATTGACTATTCCTAAATCCATTCTGACACACTTGCAAGAGTTTGGAACATAAGGAGAACTGGGTCCAGCCTCTGTAGCCATTCTGATGAACTGCCTGCATCTCTCCCAGACGAGTTTTTATTTGGAAGTGGCCTAATGCCATCTAGATTAATCTTCTTTTAATATAAATTTATAAATGTTTATCTTAATTATTGAGAACCTTTTAAAAGGAAATAAAAATGTCATAAAGAGTATTCCCATTTAGACATATTATCTCTCTTGGTTATAAGTTAACATAAACAAATGGCTTATGTCAAGGTTATTTTAAAAAAATGCACATGACCCTCATTTTGTATTCCTGCCCATCCGGCTAAGTTAATATGAAAACTCTGTCTGTGGGAACTTACATTCCGTTATGGACTTACATGGACAAAAGTCATTTTCGAAAAGCTTTAGTACAACTCTGATAAATAGTTGAGCATAGAAGTTACTATCAAGCTTATGGACAGTCGTGATGCTGTCACCACTTAGGTGTGTAAAAGACCCTCTGCTGTCCTTGTCCCAGCATCAGGTTTTCCTGGTTATCATCCTGCGTGCTCTGTGCTTTTCTTTCAGACTCTGCCTTAAGGGGAAAAAATGCAGTAATGCTTTTAAAGCCTAGAATACTAGTCTAATAGACTATTTACAGTAGAAGGAATTGTTTACTTTCCTCCAAAAATCCTGATGCCTTTCAATGGCCTTACATTTTTTTTTAGTTCATATGCCAGAAAGTCTTGTTTGGCTACAATGAAAAATTAAGCCCACAGAACATTGCAAGAGACAGTACCTATTAATACTCACCTGCTCCCTCTGCTGGTCTCCTAAGACGTGGCCAGCAGAGCTGTCATTAGTCATTAATAGAAACACTAAGCAGTTTAAGGGGTAGACCTCACCTTCACCTGCTAAGTAACCTGGACGCTGTTAGTCATAATGCAAACTAGCACAGCACAGACAGAGCCCTCACATCAGTGCATATGGGCACATGCGTGTGGTGTACATAGCACACACAGCAGTACAGTTACTGCCCAGAGGAGATGAGCCATGTGGCCTTGTGACAGAAGTCTGTGTTGTCAGTCTTTAAAAAGAATAGTGTTTGAGGTCCAACTGCCTGAAGCAAGACCCCACTCTGTGAAGCTGAGCGGTACAGTGCCAAAGGCATTGCTTGGCACAAAACATCATGGGCATTGAGGGAGCCAAGCTGTAGCAGAAGGGATGGTGCAGGGATCAACCTGGTGTTGCCTGGAACTCACTCCACAGCCCCCTCGAGGTCAGACCCTGTCCACCAGTGCAGGGTTTGAAGCAGTGGAGCAGCCCACTCTGATCTGGAAAGTTCTCTGGGTAAAGTATGGAAAAGGGGTGGAGTCAGAGAGGCCGAAGACACCACTGTGGTCGGTCCTGGTCCCCTCAGGACAGAGATGGCAGCCTGAGCTTCCTGTGTTAATGAGGCTTAGGGATGTGTGAAAGGAAGCTTCAGTGTGACTGACTGCTGTGAGGACTTTGGGACTGAGGATTTTCCTGTCACCTGAAACAGTCAGGATGCTGGTTGGGAGGTGTAAACCACATGCTTGTCTGGTGTGAGCAAAGCCCTGAGCTGCTTCCCCAGCAGCATGTAGTGTGTGTCGGGGAGCGTGAGGAGGAGGAAAACAGCTTTAAATGCTGGAGTTATTGCCGTAGTGTGAATGATATAATAAGACAATCTTAAACTATCAGGCTTATCTGGTGCTGTGGAGGGCAGGGGCACAGCCATGATGAATTTTTCTCTAAGCCTCCTGCACCGGTGATACCAACTCCCCCCCCCCCCCCCCGCGGGTGTGATAAGGCTGGTGAGAACCCTTGCTGTACCTTCATCGCAGCTCTCAAAAGATCTTGACAGTTTCTTAATAAGACAACTAAGCAACTTGCAGACAAAAAGTAATAAGAACACAAGCAGTCCTATGCCACTAGCAAAAGCCAGCAGATAGAGGAAATAACAAAGCTAGTGAGCCTTCACAAGGGGAAGCTCGGAGATGCATTGTTCCCACATTTCTGTGATCTTGCTAGATCAGTTTCTTAGGCTGCTACGTAAAAGGTGCCACTGTCTCAGATTTCCAAGTCATTGCTCACCTCCTTAAGCAGCCTTAACTGACATCTTATGTGACATGGATAAGAAGAAGCTGTCCCTTACTCAAAGTGTCAGGGCTGGCGCTTCTTATGCTGAGTGCTAAAAGTGATTCCGTCAATTGTCCTGTCCTGAAGTCTCGCCAGGGTAGGCTCTGTGGCTTCTGGCATGCTCTCAGTTGTTACAGTTTCTGCTCTAGAAGAAGTAGGCAGTGAGGGAAATAAAGAAGATCCAGTCCAATTAGCAAAAAGGTAAAAGAGCCCAAGGGGCATTGCGTGACTACATAGGATTAAGACATATGCAGGATGATGCATTGTGTAGCTTATACCTTTGCATTAGTTTGTCGTTTGAAGTCCCTTGTTGAGGGTTAAATAGTATTACCCCTAATCCAAGTTGAAATCCTTTCTTCCAGGGCTTCAGAATGTTACCTTCTTTGCAGCTGTGATCATCCGAGTATATTGCATTAAGCTGGAGAAATACTGAAAGAGTGTGGCCCTTATTCAGTATGGGTAGTATCTTTTTAAAAAGATGTCCATGGAGACACAGACATCGTCTGAAGATGCCATGTGACCCTGGAGGCAGAGACCAGGTGATAGTGCCCAGAGAAAACCATGAGCCTCCAGAAACCTGGGAGAGAGCAGAACAGATATTCTATGTCATCCTATGGGGCCATCTCTACCAACACCTTGACCTTGGTCGTTCTGGCCTACCAGGCCATGTGGGCAGAAATTTCTGTACCTTAAGCCCTTCAGTTCTGTGGTGGTTGTGATTGACCTGTTGAACTAATACAGAATCAAAAACAGTTCACATTAGGAAGGATATTACCAAGTACTTCCCAAATTAGTCACCTGATTCTCATGCTTCCTGTTTAACCTGGGGACAGTGGGCAAAGGGGACCCAGGCAGCCCTCGGTTTGTAATGATGGCAGGAGCCATGCCCAGTTCTTACAAGACTTTCCTAGGAAAACTACTGATCTGCAATTGCAGCCAGCTTCTAAAGGCCTAGGAGGCTCTCCCTGCCTTTCAACATGTAAACTTGGGGTAACTGCACCTGAGGTACGGGGTGACAATAGCTCACTATCTCCACTACGTGGTGTCATCCTAAACTGAGGACTTAGAAGGCTGCTGCTGCTGCTAAATGACTTGTCCATATTCATCGGCTGCCCCTGCAAGGGTGTCTGCCACGGAGTGAGGACATGCAGGCTCCTGCCATTCTACCAGCGTTTGTCTCTGCTGCCTGTGTGACAACCCTTTTCTATCCAGCCACTTGAGCGGCATTCTGAGGAAACCCAAAATGCTGGTTGGTTGTCATGAGCCCCTTGGCTGGGAAGTTTTACTCTCAACACCCAGAATCCCTCTCTTCAAAATCTGCAGCAGCTGGTCACTCATGTCCCCTCCTAGGGGCCCTTTAAGCTGTGGTGCTGTGGAGGTCTGTAGTGAAGCCTCCATCTCTTCTCAGTCCCATGTGGTCCGGGATCACTGCTTCTATTGAAATAAAACCAATAAGTATACAGAGGTCAGTGGCTGTGAGCCAAATTCAGCTCTCAGATGCACAGCACCTGACATGGAATAAATTGTTCCCAGGTAAACACATCCAGGGATTCCATGTGTGCAAATGATCTTCCAGTAGCTGTGCTAGACCTCACATGTAAGAACTCTGCCCTTATTCCATGACTCTTAGAACTATGCTGAAAGCCAAACACCTTGCATTTGAAATATGACTGGTGGTAAATTTTCATGAGTTAAGGGCAGAGAAGTTTGAGTACTCCCCCAACTACAAAGTTAGCTTAGTATGCGGCTAAGTGATCTTTAACATCAGCCCTTTGGGGCTTCAGTGGCCTTCCCTTGTACTCACTTCTATAAATGTGGAAGATATTTTAGCTCCTGTACAAGAGAGACTAGGCAAGGACAGGAAGAGCTCTAGAAAGTAGGTCCTCATGTTTCTTCACCTCCAGAGAAGTGTTCTAGAACCTCTCACCTGCCTGCAAAGTTACTCCAAGAAAAGTAAAAACACTTTATGGTGGGTGGTGGGAACAAGGTCTTCTCCTGTGGCATACTGCATCTCCTTCCCACATCTCATTTGGACCTTGGTTTCCCCTGCCCACTTTGGGGACAGCTTCAGCCCTAAGGGCCGGTCGAAAGTGGGCTCTCTTTTCACCACCTGCTAGTGATAGCATGCTGACCTTGTCTCCCACACACTCAGCTGCCCTGGGAAGTGAGAGAACCGTGACCTTTGAGCAAAATTAAGCTTGAACTGCTAGGATGGCTCGTGGGAGAAGGAAGTGTGGAAATTCTTTCCAAAGCTGGTATTTCTAGGAAAACACTCAACCAGAACATGCACCCGTTCACTACCCAGTATCAAACCACACACCTGTTCCCTACCCAGGATCAATCCTAATCAGCATTTTTTAGTCAGCAAAGGAAAATCGCAAAACAATGAAGCGGCCTAAATCTTTGGGAAGCCCCTTTCCTTGATGCGCTTATTCAGGACTTAGAACCACTGTTTTCAGGACACCATAAGCAAAGCCCCACCTTGCACCTGTGCTTCAGAATGTATTTTAAATGTCTTAATGACCAAGCAAGGAAACATTTTGGATTTTTTTTCTAAATATAACCTTAAATTTTAATATACAATTGTTTGCTCCTTTTTTTTTTTTTTTTTTTTTTTTTTTTGAGAATAAGACAGTTCTCTGTGACTACCAAAATGTCAGTAACTCAGAAGAAACAGACTAGATGAGAGGCAGAGGCAGGTGGGTCTCTGTGAGTTCCAGGCCAGCCTGAACTACATATTTCCAGGACTCCAAAGAGAGACCCTGCCTCCAAAAAAAGGTCAAATGCAAGGTACCACCTGTGACCCTGTGTGTGTGTAAGAGCAATGGTTAACTGAGTGCTGCAACCCTTTAATATATAGTTCCTCATATTGTGGTGAGCCCAACCATAAAGTCATTTTCACTGCTACTTCATAACTGTAAAGTCCTACTGCTGTGACTTGTCATGTAAACACCTGTGTACTCCAGTGGTCTCAGGCAACCACTGTGAAAGCGGCCACTCGATCCCCAGGTTGAGAGCTATTGTTGCAGTGACTAAACTCAAGCTCGTGACAGTCAGCCTCCCGAGTGCTGGGATTATGGCCAGAACCACCCTACCCACATGTCTGACACTTTCAGATGTACTGGGCACACAGAAGAGAGAAGGCTGTAAGGATCTTCAGCTGCCTCGGGACAAACACGGGCTTTTTAATAATCGGGGCTGTCAAGCCCACCTTGAGAGGGAAGAGCTGACCAATACCACACAATACTCCATTCTCCTGCATCTGACAGATCGCCAAAGAAAAATTCCATACACAACTGAAATGGGTCCAGTCCATTCCTTAGGAATGATGACCAGAGTGCACTCTGTCCTTGGTAGATCCTGAAAACCATGTCTGTCCCGAGATCTTCTGATTAACTCCTACGTTCCTTAGGACAGTGTCTTCTGGAACTGTTTTTATGAAAGGCACTTGAGCAACTGTTTTGGCGCCCAGATAATCTCAGCATGCCTGATGGACAGCTTGGGCTATCCCATGCATCTATTGTTGTAGCAGACCCGACGTTAGCCTCGTACATCAGGGCTGAAGATGTGCGCTGAGTGCCTTGCACCTTATCCTGAGGAAAGACCTTAGGAAAAACAAATGCAGAGGGCAGCCGACAACAGTTTGTTCAGCCCCAAAGCGCTAGTCACCAGGTCGCTTGATTTGTAGTTATAAGGGAAGATACCCACAGATACTCTCTAATGTATACATGTCAGTACCACCAGCCCTGGCCAAAAGCTAAAGGCCCTCCGTACCGCTGTGTGCCTGGGAGATGCTGCACTAAAGAGCCTGTGTACCGGCGTCTGGGAGGTGGCTGCTGTGTACCATCGTCTGGGAGGTAGCTGCTGGGAGGTGGCTGTTGCCCTCTTCCTTCTTTGGACTCCCAGTCCTGTATAGATGGGTACGCATTCCCAATCCACTACACACACTGGGAAACACAATTGCCAAATGGAAGCTGGCATGGAAATGTCAGGTCTAGATGTATTACACAGCCTAACCTACAGAGTGTTAGCACCTCCACAATGCCCCACGTGGCTGTTGGCCATCTTAAACTGGAATCATCCGAGTCAGAAAGAGATTTTGGAGCCTTCATGTTGTCCATGACCCTGTAAGGCAAAATGTCTTCCCCAGCAGACAGGTTTCACAGGATCACAGGCTTCCTGACTCCTGTTGCTGTAGAGGATTGCATATGATGCATGTAACTACATTACTATTTTAATAGATGAGAGGCTTTCTACTCAGTGGATTGTTCCCCCTGGAAATCTCCAAACCCTTCCAGCGGCCCTGTCACTTGGAAACTCCAGCTCATCCTGAGATTTGTCTGTAATCAAAACACCCAGATTTACTGTTGAATTTGCAATTAAAAAAAAAAAATCCCACATTGATTCCCTGGTCCAGACACACTTTCAAAACAGCACTACACACAGAGAAGCTGGGGACAAAGGGACTCTCAAGCTCCTCTTCTCAGCCCCTGTCAGAGACATTGATCCGTCCTCTACCCAAATGTTTACATTCATATCAAATCTAGGGTTTAGTGAACCATAAAAGTTAGAGGTTAATGGAAACAAGAAGTGACCTCAAAACATATTTCAACTGATGTAAAAGGAGACAAAGCAGACGTAATTACTGAGGAGAGAACTTTGACTGCACGGAGCCTGGCCCAGCGTAATCTCTGTCCACTCATCCTGTTAGCTGTGTACATGCATACATTCCAGGCACACAGTGACATTACCAGAACTCAGCTAGGGCAGCCCCATCTCTTCAGACCATTACAACTAGGAAAAGAAAGACTTAAAGAAGGCTTATCTCCTAGAGCACTTTCTGTCTCGGCTACAGTTTCTCTTGAGATTTTGATGGTGAACAAAGCAATTAGTGATGACTTCTTAAAGTGACTCGAGGGCTTGGGGGCTGGGAAGACAGCTCTGTGGGGAAGGTGCTTGCTATGCAAGCTGAAGAACTTGATTTGGAATCACCACCCACATAAGGAACCATGTATGTCTCTTATCCCAGCACTGGGGGTAAGAGACCAGTGGGTCCCAGAAGCTGGTAAGCCAGCAAAGGTTCAGTGGGAGACCCTGCTCACAAAACAAACAGCACCATCCTCAGGCCTCCACACCTGTGCCCATGCCAAAGCACGCATTCGTACGTTCACACACAGCTTTACAACAAAGTGATTCTTTCCTTATTGCGGACTCCACAGTCAGTCCGACAAGGCTATCGCTGGAAATGCCTGCTTACCAGCATGGCTCTCGCAATAAACAGGTGGGGGCTCGCTCTGTTCCCTGGTCCCACAGTGGCCCCACATGTAAACCACAGATTGTAGTGCTCAGGAGCCTAAAAGTCCAAATATAATATAGTAGACAGCATTTTAAATCTAAGCTACATTACATTACCAGGGTTCAGAGAATCAACAGGCAACCGCACCTCCACCCCAGGGTCAGCACTCCCAGCAGTACAATAGGTTTAAGCAGTTTTGAGCATAAACTGCTTTTTGGCGATTTTTAGCTTGAATTGAGAGAAAACCTGTGTTTTCCTAGTTGTTTCCAACTACTCACTGCCTCTCTATTGCCTGATATGTAAGCATTGGTTGGGGTGTACCAATAAAAGGGTTGTCAGGAATGAAAACAGTTTTTCTCTTGGAGTGTATGCAGAGAGGAGGTCTGGCTTCGGCTGGTAAGACACACAGCTGCGGTGAGACAGATTGGCATTCCCTGTGCGCTGGGTCTACCGAGAGCATCTGTCCTACAAGCTTCCTACTGAAATGAGACCGTTTGGGTGACACTCCAGGGAAGCAGGCTGTGTTGTCCACACAGCTGGGAATGTGGCCGGTCATGATGCATATGTGTGTCACCGCTGTCTGGGAGCTCTTTCCTGGACAGGGTTGCTGTGTAGCTGCAGCTGGGTGCTCCTCCTCTTGCCTGCCTTCACGTCCTAAAACCTGCAGCTAGGGTGCTGTGGATAGGCCAGCACCCCTCTCTCTAGGTCACAAAATACCATATATGTAGTCTTGAATAAAACACACCCTCCTGCCTCTGCATCCCAAGTGCTGGGATTCAAGGTGTGTATCACCCCAGCTGACTTCCTCCTCTGCTTTTTAAAATGAAGTCGATGTCATGAAAATGTGGCCCGTATTCGTTGCCTCATGGCCAGTCAGCCATGCCAGCAGACCACAGGGCAGACTTTAAAACTCAGAAGCTGGCCACCGACGCAGTGGAAGTGTGCAGTGTTCTACTTCCTGTTTGAAAGTCGGCTGAAGCTCGCTCAAAGCTCTAACTAGAGTTTTCTCAAACCAAAGAAGCAGCCCCTCCCTCAGCACACGCAGCCGGGACCAGCCAAAGTTTTCCAATCGCTCCGAGCTGTCCTAGACAAAACAGACTCCCTGCCAACTGCCCACCTTCAGAGATCAATCCCAGAGGCCGGAGCTGCTCTGCAGCTCTGCTGGGCTTTTCACTGTAATCTTTCTCCCATGTCAGGGTACACACTGGCTCCTCTCCTTACCAGCCATTTCTGTCTGCCAGTCGGGGCTTAGAGATGCTTATTTGAGGGAAATTCTAGCCATGTAAACCCCAAGTGCATGCATGTAGAAGAGGCAGGCAGGTACCAGGGTAAGGTTGAGGTAGAGCTGGCAGCGAAAGTGCTTGTACTAAGCCCAGTGAGAGAGGAAGTGCTGCTACTAAGCACAGTGGTACTTGTGCTTGAGCACAGGGACTTCGAAGCCTAGGAGAGGGTCTGTTTATTTATGCTGCTCAAATGAAAGGACTGGAGAAGAGCTGTTCCGCCACCGCCACCCACCCCTCCATCTCAGTCTAAAGGCACGCAGTCCTCCCTACACAGGTCATCCTGAGTTAAGACTCACTGAGATAATCCTCTCAGGTGGAGGGAAGACTGCTTGGTGTCCCTAAAGTCATCAGTGACTCTGCTGTGCACCCAGAATCATTCAAGCCCAAGCCAGGATTCTCTTCCCCACTTCTCAGTGCTGTGAGCAGCTGCCTGCTTTAATTATGGATGATGTGTCCCACCTGACATGAGCGCCTCTGGAACACCTCTGGCTTGTGAATTACACAACCCTAGAGTGTGACCATCACAGAGACCCCTGTCCATACTGAGGTTCACCTGGATCTAAGTCCTCAGGCTTAGATTCTGTTTTGTTTGTTCTGGAATGTTTCCCCTGGCTGTATTCGTTCAATGTCATCTCTACATAGAAGGAGTCCCTCCCCTACCCCGCACATTCCATGTGTGGGTGAGATTCCCTGAGAGAGACTGTTCACACAGCAGATGCATGGTGGATCTATTCCCCAGCTGCTAAGTGCTGAACAGCCGAGCGGTTTCCAGCTTTCAACTGCTGTTTGATAAGCTTTCTGGCCGAGATTCGTATGTATAGATAAATCACTTGGTAAGTTTTCAAGAAAATAACTGGCTTGGGGCCTGGAGAGGTGGGTGTGGCTTCAGAATGTGTCTGATGACAAGGGTGGTCACCCTGGGCATCTGTATATGAGTGAATGCCTTCCTACTTGCAGGCATACTGAGGTGATGAGAAAGACAGTGTGTCCTTGGCAAGACCGCTGCCAAAGGCAAAGAAAAGGACAGATAATGGCAGACAAAGCCCAGGGTGTCAAAGGTCCTGTCTCTGCTCCTGTTGAGGTCATTTGCACCTGAACTCCACAAGAGTGTGTGTCCTCTGACAGGGGTGTTATGGAACAACCCCTCATCTGGAAGAGTCCAGAAAGGGCATGCAAGCTTCAGTCTAAACCATCATCACCAGACTGCTTTGTCTTAACCTGGGCAAAGTTAACTTTGCCAGTTAATTCTGCCAGAATAATGCTCGGGCCTGGGGCAAGACATGAATTGTGTGCTTTAATGAGAGCAACTGACAGAAAACTTTCCCTGAAGAGCACTGGAGAACAGATCTGTGGCTTTTCAAAGAAGCATTGGAAAAGCTCTTTGAGGGGAAGGTGAGGAAGCTGGACCCCGTGGGTTTTTAGACGAGGAGGGGGTGTCGGGGGGCGGTGGGGGGGTATGCTACCAAGTCACACAGGACAATGTAAACACTGGAGTGTGTTCTCTCATGGCCTCCTCCTGTGTACTTCACCCTCCAGCCCTTGTGGGGCTCCTGGGTAGAGAGTGAGCTGTGCTCTGGTCAGATGTAGCTACTGTGGTTTCAAACCCCTTGACCCTGCTAATCTCATCACTCCATGTCAATATTTCCAGGATGTGCCTGTGTCTCCTAAATGCTGAGATCCATGGTATTCTGTAGGGCCACCAGTCCCTCTAAGGACAGGCTAGAGTCCCAGCCACAGTGAGAAAGACTCATGGGGATGCATCGTGTATAATGTCTGTTACTTACAGGCCACCAGGGAGAAAGGATCACCAGGTCTAAGGGGACTGTCAACATGCCTACGTGATAAACTGGCAACAGGATAGGCCTTATGGGGGAAGCCATGTTTGTTGGACAGGGATTCAGAGCACAGAAGCACAGGAACATAGGGATGGCTTTATGGGGCTCAGATCTCTAATGATGGCCCTTTCCCAGATTGGAAGTCCTTTTGTTTTCCTTTCTCGCGCTGCCAATACCTTAACCAATGAGACATTCCCTCAGTATATTGGGAGTGAAGAATATTTATGTGTTTCACTTCCTCCTTCCTCATACTTTGTTCCTGAGGATATCAACATGAAAACAGGATCTTTGTGGCCAGTGAGTTCATCCACTGCTGGTTCCCACCAGAAATTCCCGGCTCTGTGACATCAGTGCCGTAGCTCTGGGTGTCACTTCAAGAGCAGGCATCTGGAAATGGTGGAACCTCAGACAACAAAGTTGTTTTCAAAAAAACATGCCAGCGGGGAAAAGGAAGGAAGCTAGACTTCCCTGAGCTCCTACTATGCGCATGTCACCCACATCTTAAGGCTTGGGGTGAGACAAGCAGACAGCACCCTGCCAGGCGGTCCCTCCCTGGAGCTGACAGATGCTCAGCACCTGTCACCCTTACACCATTGAACAGCAGCCTGGATGCCTTTTACCTGTCAGGTTTGCTGTCTGAGCAGCTGTGACAGTGTCTTCTAGAAAAGTCTGCGCTTGTCATGATGAGAATGTCAACACAAGGTTACTTTTCTCTAAATGCCTGAAAAAAAAAAGACTAAAAACTGTCTCGAGAGTATCCACTGTATCCAAACGTGGCATGCTATATCTCATGTAGCTCAGGCTGGCCTTGAACTACCAATCCTCTCAAGTGCTGAGATGACGAGCAGGTGAAGGCTGAATGTTCTTGATGATAGGAAGAGGGGGCAGGGGAGACGCAGACAAGGATGTCTAAGAACATTAGAAATGATGGAAATCACTGCAGAGTGCTCAGGGCTAGGGGGTAAGCGGATCGAGCACCGAACAACAGCAAAAAGCAAAGAGGATCCACCATGCAGTCATTATGTGGGCGGACAGGAGGAAGGCCTGCCACGTTATCTGTGTTACAGGGGAAAGAGCTTGGTTTGGGAAGGAGTAGAAATGCATTGCAAGCCACCATGAGGAAAAACCCAGCCACGATGAGGAGCCGAGACAGGTGGTAGGAATCAGAGATTCTCAGAGGGTCTTCAAGCTTAGGTCTGTTTGCCCCTCCACTAGAGACATGCTGGTCTGCGGCTCAGACTGACCAACCCCTAATCTGGAGCCTGACCTCCTGCCACTGTTTCCCCACCCGGCAGGTTAGAGTCCCGGCGTATGGAAACACTGTTACAAGCAGTGGTTTGCCAAAATATAAATACATATTTATAAATAATGAAAAGGTAAGGTTAACACCATAGGTTGGGGGAGGAGGGTATAACCCCAGGTTTAATTACATTTAATAAGCCAAACATGAAGTCTTTAAAACTTTCTTAAACACTTGTTTACTCTCACATGTATCTATTTTATGTGGGAGGCCGGAGGGCAGCCTTTGACAATTGGTCCTTTCTCTGTACCATGTGGGTTTCAGGGATGGGATTCAGGTTGTCAGTCAAGCTTGGCAGAAAACACCTTTCCACTGTGCTGTCTCAGGCCACCCTGTACTACAGGGAGATGACCCTGGGGACTTGGTGGTCACTCCCGTTGGCCACGTGCCTGCTTTATGTAGCAACTGAGCTCAGTGGCTTTGGCTACATCATAGCTGAACTCTGGGGCTGCTCTGTGTGAAGGTCTTGCTCTCACGTGGTGTTTGCCAAGAGACAGATGCTGAGTGATAACCGGTTGTGGTAACGTGATGCCAGTGAAGTCAGAGTGCATAAGTCATTGATATTTCCCCTGTAAATTTCCCTAGTGTGGGGGAGTGTCAAGAGGATATGCTGTCCTTCCTCGCCTCCTCTGTCTTTGAGGAGGACAGCAATGTACCTCAAGGGTCCCTGAGGACTCTGTTCTATCATGCTGTGCAGGGTGACAAGCTATGGATACCCACTCTCTGTGGCATGTTCGACCCTTAGAGGAGCAATTAATTCTGTCACTTCGTGATAGTGATGAAGTTTAAGGGCTGAACTTCATAGAAATGGTGTCAGGAGACACTGAGATACTGTCTGGGATTTAAAGAGAAATGCATTCAATTCCTCTTAGGCGCAACTGTCCCCAACTGATTCCTCTTTGTGATATGTGTTAAGAGTAGGAAGTGATCCCGTGTGTGCCGTCCCTGGGTTAGACTCATCCCAGTAGTAAGTAGTACGTGTCACCGTGAACTTGGGCTTGAATGTACGATCAGAATTCTTGAGAGTGAAATGCTGGGGAAGCCCCGGGTAGCATCAGGGAAAATTCCATGGCGCAAACAGTGGAAAACGGTGAGGCTCCATCACTAGCGGCCCTTTTCCTTTATGCCAAACTTCATGAAGCCGTCCAAGCACACGGAGAGCCACAGAACTGTGATACCCACATCTGCCACACAATTTGTCAAATCCTAATATTTTAGTATATATATTTCTTTCCATTTTTGTTTGGTCTTGCTGAATATTTTTCGTGGATAGGAAGGCTTGCCCAGTTAGGAAATTAAGCTCCCTTTTTCTTTACTTCATCCCGAGAGGTCACTGTGGCCCTGGCCTCTTGCCTTCGAACACGTGCGTACATCTCAGGTGAACATGCATGCATATCTCAAGATTGCCACAAGGTCTTCCTGTGACTTGTGACGAGAGTGGCTGCTCGCACTGCCAAAAGGTCCCCTGCTTGCAATGTCTGGATGGACAGAACCTGGGCTTCAGCACTGGCAAGGAAACAAGGTTGTTCCCTGCCTCAGTTTCTTTCTCAGTTACGTGGGAATAACAGTTGTGACCCAGGAACATTGCCGAGAGGGTCAGTGACATTTCAGAGCACCTTCCTCACCTCCTTCTGTGAAGGTTAAAGGTATAGACAGCTTCTTAGTCCTTCAGGAAGGAGTCAATCGCTTAGGAGTATGAGCCTTTTCTTTTTTTAAGATTGACTTTACTATTATGTGTATTAGTGTTTTACCTACATGTCTGTCTGTGCACCATGTGTGTGCAGCACCTGCAGAGGACAGGAGGGTGTAGGATCCCCTGGAAAAGCGATTACAGTCAGTTTTTAGTTTGAACCCTGGTCCTCTGGAAAAGCAGTCAGTGCTCTGAGCTGCTAAGCCATCTCTTCAGCTTGAGAGTGTGAATCTTGCCCACTTATAAATCCCAAAGGGGGCCAACTTTGTGGTAACCCTTAGTTGTTAGCAGCTCGGAGGGCCTCCAGAGACACGCCTCATCGCCAGGCAAGCAGCAGAGGAGGCACCTGGAAGGGACCCAGTAGGCTGCAGGACACACACACGTTATAAAGCCCATTTAGTAATTCAGACGTGATAGTCAAGCCAGAACCCTTTTCTCTTTTCTCTTTTAAAATCAAGTTCGCTCTAATTATTTGAGCAAGGGTTTTTAAAAAATAGTCTGGAGCTATTTCTCTCTTTGTACGTCGTTTGGGTATTTTTTTAGTGAACATAGATCCAAGCTTGCTTTCTCGGTGAGCCTGTGACCTGGAGCCCTACTCACTGAGAGGTGTGCCCCTGCTGGACGAGGGCCCACTGTGGGTCCTTTTACCACCCCGGGTTGATTTGAGTGTGGCCTGAGTGTTTCTGTCGCAGTATAGCTGCAGTTGATGCATAGGAGGTGATGATGGACAAGGAGCGGTGTCCCCTCTTCAGAAATGTCTCCTTTCGCAGAGGTTGAAACTGTTCTGTCAAAGCACACCTCTGGTCCTCACCACCTTACGTAACAGCCTCTAATGAAAGGGACCCCAGCCACCACTGCACTCAGTCTGAAAATAGCCAGAGCTTCTAGGACAGCTCTGTGTTCCTGGCTCTCCCAGAGCGTTCACACGCATACCTTTCTCTTCAGCCCCATGACTAGCCATGGAGGCTGAGCAGTTGGTTCCCCCACCCCCACCCCCTGAACTGTGCTCATCTGGGCTGTCATCTGCATGGGCTCCTGAAGTGTTCATTGTTAAAGATCTACTTTTTAAGGAAATACTCCACAGGGAGATGGGATCAGTAGTTCAAGACCAGCCCTGAGTCCCAGTCTCAGCTACATGATGAGTTTGAAGCCACCCTGGGTTTTTATAAAACTCTGTTTCACAAAAAAGAAAAATCCCCACGTCACCATGGGAGTTGCTGTGGAATTTTACCCTAGTGCTCTCTGCCCTCAGGCCCTGGGAGAGGACACAGAGGGCTTCCCCTCTCTGGGACCATGCTAATTTTTCCACAAGACCCACTTCTTGCCTTCGTGGAAGATCCCAGGCCGTAACTAAGATGCAAACTGTCGATCCTACCCAAGTGCTGAACCAAGGACTAAGGCACTCCTCCCTCGGCTAAAGAATTCAGGATGTCCTGAGCTGTAGGGTCCTACCCGATCAGCTCCCAGCCACAGGGAAGAGTAAAGCTGGTGACAGGAGACCAGTGAGCTCTGCTGTAACCGAGAGATGGGCCACACAAATGTGAGTGAGGACTCTCAGCTGTCTCAGACACTGTCAAGGGTAGGACGAGGCTGCCAGGGATGAGAGTAAATGTGGACAGTAAGAGGTGCGCTCCAGGGGCTCATTTATTTCCTCCACAGAAAAGGTCCCCAAGAAAGAGCACATGAAAGTCGAGTGAAGGATCTAAGTGACAGGTGACAACTCAGACATGAGAACATTTCACCACATTCTGCATCCTCACACACACATAGTACACATGTACAGACATCTCTCCTGGCTACACTGACCACAGAAAGTCCTAAGGAACAAAGTTCACATCCATCTGGGAAGGTTATTGGAAAATGTTCTGTTCTTCAGGCTCCAAGCTCAGCATGGCTCCAAACGAACTGTGCCTTTAACTGTGCACCCTCTGCCTCTGGGCTAGAGGTCTCAGTCCAGTCTGAGCTTCCCCTGGAGCTCAGCCAGCTGCTGGATGGCCATAGCTCCTGCCCTCCTTCCTGGCCGAGGCTATAGACAGACAAGTAACTGGGCAGTCTGTCTGTTGAGATGCCCATCACAGGACAGCTGGCCCCACCCCCAAAGCACGATGGGTGCTTCTGTTCCCACGCCTAGACCAGCTCGGGAAACCTAACAGCTAAAACAGTGGAACGTGAACCACCCAGGCAAGGAAGCCAGAAGCCTAGAGCAGACGCACTGTGGAGAGTGGTAGTATGCTAGCCTCGGGTGTAGATGAGGATACCCCTGGTCCCTGGGAGAAAGCTGTGTGGCACTTGACTGTATTCCTAGCAGCTGGCACCCAGCTCAGAAGGAAATAGCTGCCAGCAAACTATGGCACTAGGTGAATCCAACCAGACCACTGGAAGGCAGGTTCTCTTCTGCCGGGGATGCTGGCCTATATCCAAGACAATATATTTACGAAGAACCTAGACAAGACTGTAGCCCTACTGGGGGTACAGCAGGGAGCCATACATGGCGTCTCCCCTGTCGCTTCTGCTGATTCCTCCTCGAGACTCCATGTGAGCCCAATCCCAGCTGCTGCAAGAGAAAATGTGCCAACACTACTGTGCAGAAGGCTCCCTCCATGTCACCTTATATCATCCGTCTATGCTATATCTTTTCATCAGACACACGGATATTCCATTCACTGTGCACAGGTAACGAATATGTCTCGTGAGGGCCTTGTGCCAGATCCTGCTCTGCCTCAAAACCCTGGAGGAGGTGGAAGGATGGAGTGTGGCCAGCAGCCTGGAGTGCTGGCATTCCCCACTGGACCCAAACGTCTACTCACCCTGAGCATTCCTGAGCTTCTCCTGGGGCCCATTACTACTTCAGGGAGAACCAGCAAGCTGAGAGCTGGCGCTGGGAAAGAACTGGGTGGAGAGAGTTCTGCTGGCTTTCCCAGTTTGTTCCTCTCCAGTAGCATTTTTGCAGGGAAGTCTTGACACCTCAGCCTCTGCCACCATCGAGCCACTTCTGGATACAGCCCCTTCCTTAACGTACACCCCATCACTAATGTGCCCAGCCGAAGTCTCTTTTCTGAGAAAGCCCTGCTAGACACCTTCTTGCACCTGTGTCTCTGAACTGTGAGCCCCCGGGAGGCAAAAGCAGACCCTGGCTTTCAGACTCCGTGTCCCCCTCCCCCCCCCCACACATGATGTGGAACCGTCCCCTAGTCAGTGTGCATTGTTAGGTAGCCTCTTTCCAGGATGATCTCATTCCTTCCCAATCAACATTATCTCAGAATTTCAGAGTCCCCTTTAACGAAGTAAGGATCCCCACCTACACCATAAATGCCACCATAAGGGAAGGACACAAGAGTCAAGTGGGACTCTTCCATAGACAAGGCCTTCTGATGGTCCACACTGATGAATCAGGGCTGGGAAGGGGTGGCTATAGTGTAACTCTTGGAAGTGACAGCTGTGGAGCCCCAGTACAGAACAGAGGAGTTTCAGGGCTGTGGACCCAGGAAGGGTGTTGACCAGCTCCCGCACCCCCCACCTTTACCTGCACCTCCACCCTGCCCCTTGCCAGGAGAATGGCTGATGGCTGAAAGGGGAATGCCAGAGAGCTCCTCTGACAGTGAGAGCCAGAGCTCTCCCTTGGGTGAGGAAGCTTCCCCCTCCCCTGTAAAACCTCAGTTCAGCTGAAAGACATGTGGGTGTGTAGGTGAATGTGGGTCCTCGGTGACCTCAGAACATCAGTAGGAGCCATGTGCTCTTGTGTCAGCCACTGTAATCCATCATCGGAGGAGCACATGAGAGTGTGACCTTACTGTGGATGCCCCCACCCTGCTCTGTAAACTGAGAAGTATCCAGAACGTGAAGAATGTGGCCAGGCTCCCTAGAGACAGCTGTAGCTGTGGCTTACCCATCAGACGTGATTTAGATTGTGACTTCCCAAAATGCAGTGTGTTGCACGAACTCTGCCTGGGGAGATGTGAACAGAAACATATTCATTCCCCAGACAAGCCACCAATCAGGCTCAGGGGATGAGAGGACATCATTGTTGTCCATCTTGGAGGACCAGCAGAATAACTGGCCTTGCTTAAAAGGAGTGGGGATATCCCCAGGACAGCCATGTCCCCAGAGAGTCTCACTCTAGCATGGGCATGGTTCATATGGACGACATGTAGTTCCATAGCTTCTCACTTAGCCATCTGTGTGTGCAACCAGGAGACCGTGTGCAGCAAGAACTAAACAGGCTGGGGGACAGGCACCAGAGGGACTAGCTGAGCTCTCAGGTGCAGGTCTATTGACCCCCCCCCCCCCGTGTCCTTTATTTCAGTAATGTCAATGTTGGAATCCTGAGGGTCTCTTGTGAATGGTCACAGATGCTCTATCAAAAATGGCTGTTGTGCTCAGAGGATATCATCCCACAACATGGTATAACCTTTTATATAACTGAAAAGCAAATTCACAATTAATAACCCCTGCTTAGCTAGGCACAGAGAGAACAGGGTACATAAAGTATTGCTGGCTTCTGGCTACTTAAGCTGTGTATTTTACACATGTGCATACACACACACCATCATATTTAGATGGGTTTTTCTCAAAGTAAATACCAGTGAGGCTTTAAAAAGTCTTGATAAAAGCGAAAATGTAAAGAGCTGGGAAGTGAGGCTGTCCTTTCAACTCGGCTTCCACCCCGCTTCCGCAGTCATATAAATAGGAAGGCCTCTTCCTCATTTCAATATCTTAAAAAGAAACCTTGATGTTACGTGTTGACCTAAGAGGAATGCCTTCCTCCTAGGGCGGACGGAAGGATATTCTTCAGGAATGTGAAGCTTGTGACAGGAATTATTGATACCTTTGGAATTTTTTCCCAAGTGACTCAGGCTTCTTCAAACCATTACCTAGGAATTAGTCAGGGACTGCATGTCGCCGTCCCCAACCGTTTTAAAGCACAGCCGGGCACAGCGCGAGAGTGAAAGGCAAGGATGTGTGTGCTCTTGCGAGGTGCTCTTCCCGCGCTGGATGACGCTTGTTTTCCTGCACACTTTAATTAGAATGTTTCTACATTTGCCAAAGAAAATGTTGGAATGGAGACAAAATGGTGAAATTATAGGAACAGGGCCTGATGCAATAGCTTATTTGTGAAGGAAGCACAACTTGTTTGGTATTTTATTGAAGCAGGAAGTTCGGAGCCTCAGAACACACAAGCACAACAAATTCTCAGGTGCCGCATGACTCGTTGTTGTTGGCAGGGGCACTGGTAGCTCTCCCTGCGTTTACTTTTCATCTTCTATTTTATTTCTTTTTCAGAGCCATGGGGGTCAGGTGGGGTAGGAAATTACACAGAGCTCCAATCACAGATTGTGTCCATTTTTAAAGATAAGCTATGATGACTAAACAGAGTGGCTCAGGCAGCCTCCCCTCAGCCAGCCATATTGATACACTCTGGGGAAGCTTATGAAGATTCATCAAGATTAGAAGCACTGTGGTTTGTTTCCCTGTGTTCTATTCGCTTTTGGCCACGGGAACTGAATATTAGACCCAGTTTGAGAAATACCTGGGGCTGACAGTGTTTTGTATAGAGAAATTGTTGAGTTTTTGTCTTTTTTGTTTTCTTTCTTTCTGAAAACTCGGGCATAGATGGTGCTTTGGGATTTGTAAAACTCTACAGCCATCCTAACACCGCACAGTGTCTTAAGCACCTGTAAGTTTCCTGTCAAGCGACTGCTCCTGGTGACATTGAGTGAAGCACCAGGACAAGATCCACTGGAGAGTGAGGTGGGAGTAGGGGAGGCAGGACCCAGGTCCTCTCTAAATTGCTGTGTATGTATCCTGCAGGCTGTGTGGCTGGTGAGCAGTTCACAGTTGGTAAACAAGCTTGTGTAGGGACAGGTGACAAGGGAAAGTAAAGACGGGTGTCCTAAGGAAGGAGTGCAGCTCCCACAGATAGAGGTATCAACTGCCTAAGACCCAGAGGTAGCAGGGCGGGACTTTGTTCCAGGCATGAGGGCACTTTCCTGTTGCTACTTGAGAGATTATTTCTCCGCAGGTGAGATGAGCCAATTTAAAGCAAATTAGATTACATTAAAGGCAGGTTTATGATGGGCAAGTTCACTGGCCCCCAGGTCTATGGCCAGGGAAGTCGCCTTGGGGAAATGGAGAGGGTGGGGCAAACATGAAGAGAGAAGTGGGGTAGAGAGAGGCACCAAATGTCCCATTTCTCTATAAGATATTACATAGAGTCCCTGGGGGAGTGGCTGGAAAGTTCAGGGTTAGGAGCAGGGTATGCCAGGTAGGGACTGGGGGATGCTGGGAGAACCTGGAGGCCAGGTCTGCTTTGGTTTGTAAAATGTGCACCTCAGTCCCTTGTCTGGGTCTAAAACCAAACATTGTTCTTCATGTATATCTCATTATATATGAGGATTGCTAACCTTTTGCTTTCTCTATGCCTGACTCTGTTTTTATTGGTCTTATAAATGTCTTAAAAAACAGACCCCATCACATTCCACCCGGCTGTTAAATTTGCTCTTTTTGGCAGGTTCGAGGTCATGCCAGACCAAAGTGGCATTGCAGAGCTTTTCAGAGTCTGCTCTCACCCCCTGCCAGTCACACCTCTTCTTTTTTTCTTCCCTTCTGTCCACATTAAACCAGCCTGCCCTCCCACAAACCACAGTTCCTTAGTCCCTGTCATGAACTTTGCATTGCCTGTCCCACTGTGCATGTGCAAGCCTGTCACATACACATGTACATATATGTCCATGCATGTACTCAGAATGTGTATGCCTGTTGTACTGAGATTCTCTGGAGAGAACCACTTCTACCATTTGGTGCCAAATTTGAAGCTTTATTAAATATTAAATACTGAACAAGGAATGGATGTTGGTCAGGACCACTCCCTGGAATTTCCCAACTGGGAAATGTATCTGAGTGGGTTATAAAGACAAACCCATAAGCTACCATACGTTCCCATAAGGCTTTTGATATAGTCCAAGAAGTACAACTCCGAGCATCCCAGGAGATTACATGGTCACTGGGTAGGTGGGGCTAACAGGTTAGTTCATTGTGTGTGTGTGTGTGTGTGTGTGTGTGTGTGTGTGTGTGTGTGTGTGTGTTATAGTATGTGCATAACAGATCTCACATACACACACCTTCTCTCTTTCTCTTCCCCCACCTATCCACAGGACAAGCTTCTCTAAAAAGCATTCCCTATACCCTCAAAAGAAGGATTTGAATATTTCACACAAATGTTGTGTGTTGCCATTGTATATGAAGATAACTGACCTGCCCTGACCCCGTTGGATGTTTCTGTGTGCCTCCTGCTAGGTTGTGGGCTCCTAAAAGCAGAGTTCATATATATATATTTTTTCCCTGTTCTTTTAAATTCCCTACATTATAGGTTGGGCACATCCTGCACTCTTTGAGTTAAATTTGAATCTGACAGGAGGTAGCAAGATTACAAACACTATGGTAATTTAAGATAATCAGAGTCCTTGCACAGAGTGACTAAAAACAGTTCTCACTTGGGGGACAGAGGAACTTAGAGGTGAAACACCAAAAGCCTTCTTCCTTATGTGTCTGACTCTGGAACAACCACCTCTAGTGAGAACATCCATAGCGACCGAGTGCTGGCAGATAAAGACAGACCTGATGGAGGTGGTCACCCAAGCACAGGTGCCCTGAGATGCTGAGCCACAGTAGTGGCCATAGAAACAGAAGGGAACTTGGTCTGGCACTAGGGAAGTCCAGGGACCTGGAGGAATGGCGCCAGCTCTGCCCTCCCACTCCAGCCCCAAAGTGGGAAGGCTCCTGCATTGCAGGTCATTTCCTCTCTCTAATGTGCAGTCAATTCCTGGTCAGCCTTTGTTGTTGGCTGGCTTGGTTTTGTTTTCCTCCTTGTTTACAACCTCCAGGTATTTGTAGACAGATCTTATCTCCTTCCCTCTTAGTCACCTCTTGGCCCAACTCTGTGTATTTTATTCTTTTAAACTCTGCTCCTAGCATGACCTCTCCACACTCTGTGAAGCGTGTTTGTTTTGTGTTTTCAGATGTTATTCTACTGGGACTATTTTAAGAGATGCAATAAACTAAATAAGACCTGGCCTAGATAAGAATGGTCTGTTTAAAAAAAGAAAGACAGGAAAAAAGAGAGAAAAAAGGGAAGGAAGAAGGAAAATTGAAATGTATTTGTACGATGTGTACAAATTTATATCTATAAACACATGTGTGTTGTGTATCTACATGTATACAAGTGTGTGTGTGTGTGTGTGTGTGTGTGTGTGTGTGTGTGTGTGTGCGCGCATGAGGTGTGTGTGGTGTGTGCCTAGCCAGTCTGCTATGTATACAATGTATCACTCCTGAGAGCTACATCCCACTTTTCCACTAAGCATTTCTGCAGCCTGAATTCTCCAGTCTCTCCAGGAATTGGCCCATACTAAATTGTATCACAAACAAGACTTTGATACCCATGGCTTGGCTGTAGAGCGTGTCTGTCCCCTTCTGTGAGGCTGTGGTACTGATAGACGTGGCTCATACATGTTCAGTGTTCAAATGGGCCGGCTCTGTTATGTCTTGGCTTCTTCACAGGCAGCCTCAGGGGTGGAGGTGGAGAGGGAACACAGGAGTGCAGTATCTAGGATGGGATGGTCTGTTTTACTTGAATGCTATTACTTCCTTTTGTGGGGATCATCACACACTGATACCTTTAATTAGTGTGTTTTAATGCCTGTGTATAGCCTCAGTTAAGCTAATTCTAAAAGTTAAAACACAAAGAAACAGACATGATACTTGAGAGTAATATTTCTGTTCTTCACCTGTATGTATGTAGCTAGTTCATTCCCTCAATAACTGTGACCTTTGCCAGAGACCCCAAGATTGGGCTTCTTAACTTTGCTGTTCCCCGCACACAAGGTACGGAGAGTCACTGGACCCTCACCTGATTCCTGCCACTCCCTTCTGTACCTCTAGGTGCAGCCAAATGTCCTCCCAAGGTGGTGTCAATTCTCTACCTTATTGTTCCAAAGAGTCCTGGCCCTGGCTCAGTTTGGGCTTCACCAGCATCCCGGACAGAGGCAGACACCAGGCCATTCAGACTGGCTCCAGAGCCCTCTTTGTGTAGGTTAAAATATAACAGAATATGATGTGACTGTCTGAATTCTCCACTGTGCACTACAGTCAAAGGTTTGACAGTTGTCAAGAGAAGCTCTTGAAATTAGCTGGGAACAAGCAAGTCGCTGGGTAGACAGCAAGAGACATGGTCATGAAGGAGACACCGAACCCAGCTGTTCAAACAGAATGAAAGTCAGAAAAGCATCCCATGGCCTGTTCACTTCCTTGGTGGAATGCTAGGGACTGGAGGAATGGGGTCACACCAGCAGTGTCGTGTGTATGCCTCTCCTTGTCACCCCGATGTCACTGTGTCTGTGTTCCTGCTCCCATGGCTGCTAGCCAGCAGAGATGCAGAGAGGACTGGACTCCTCTCACGGCCCCAGCTCTGGGTAGCTCTCAGACGTCTGAGCAGTGTTTATTCCTTCTTCCAGATGTTGCTGTCCAATTAGGATCCCTCCTCCCCCTCCTCTCATGCCCCTGGCTTTCAGCAGCTGGCAGCAGAGGCACTTTTACCCTGAGGGAGCATTTGGAAAGGCAGCAAATGAATTATGGAAATGAACTCCAGAGCAGCCCTGCACCATGTAGCACCATCTCCTCAGAAAGACAGCGGCCCTGCTGTGAATGGCTGGACAGATGCCACAGTGCTCTGCCCTACCCTGCAGAGCTTAGATTACGACCCAGGTGACCGTTGTGGCCACTGGCCTGCATCCCAGTTAAAATGTGAAAAAAAAAAAAAAATCACAGCAGGTCGCTTTTTCACTTTACAGATCTTTAAAGGTGTAGACACTGAGCAGTCCAGGAAGCTGAAGAAGCAGGAAGGATTGGGCCATGCCTCTCACTTCTCCCCAGACATGTCCTCAACACCTCAGTGGAAGGAACACCCTTTTCAGCACACAGGAGAATGAGGGCCCACCCCGGCTCATCATTAGCTCACACCTGCCTTAGCCACACTTCTGCCTGACTGTCCACACACACTAAAACTAAGCACCCATGTATCCTAATGCAATAGGAAGTCTCTCACGTCTCCACACAGCCCAGCATGCGTGTGCAGTAAGTGACCAGATCACTTCTGCACACTGATCAAAATAGAGACCAGACTAACCACTTAAAAGTCAGGTCCTGTTTGGTCCCAATAAAGCAAGCAGGGGCTGAGGCTCTTACAGGGGACAGAGGATTCACCCCCCAGTGAGGTTAGTCAGATCCCAAAGCAGGACCCTAACATCAACAGAGAGGACTGGCACACAGGCCTTCATGCCAGAAATGACATGTGGGGACTGAGCAGTCCTCCCCGACCGCTTGCCACAGGTCAGAGCCCCTGCTCAGGGCAGCAGGGCTGTCTAGGTGTTAGAGATAACCCAGAAAGCAGAAGCAGGAAAGGGTGAGGGACCCAGTGATTTACCAGGGTGGCTAACTCAGGCTCTTCTAGAAAGCACCTTTACCCTTTCTTGGAAGGTGATCCAGTGCAGCCATGCCTTCATAAGGTGCTCAGCATGACCCTCAGGCTCGCTGTGGAGCTATAAATAGACCTGTCCACAGTCAGTCAGCCTGGCTCTTCTGACGCCTCTTCGGTTATTCTAATCTGGGCCTTCGATGGCTGTAGAATCACATGGGAGACTTCAGTGAGGCCCACTGCGTAGGTCTTAGCTCCTTCGATTAAATAAGAAGGGCCAGGATGCAGTTGTCTTTGAAATCCCCTGGTTGACAAACTTCCTCTGCCTGAGCAGCCTACTCAGCTCAGCTGCAGAGCAATGTCTGATCTCACCCAGCAGATACTGCCTCCCTTGGTGTAGAGGGGCTGCAGCACATTTGTGAGACAGTTCAAATAGCCACGAGGAATGACGACCACTCTACAGAACCCTATAGGATAGCCTTGTCTAAACCTTTGCTCAGAACTCCTTCCTAACTTTGTGTGCTCCCAGGTCCACACGTGAGGGTAGGGTGTGCAAGGAGGTGTGTGTGTGTGTGTGTGTGTGTGTGTGTGTGTGTGTGTATGGACCTGGTCAGTCAGACTAGGCTGCTGGCCAGTGAGACTCAGGTCATCTCTCTGTCCCCTCTCCCTAGCAGTGGGCTTACAAGTGCAGGCTACTATTATTCAACACTTTCATGTAGATTCCAAACTAAGTCCATATGCTTGGGGGTAGGGGGAGCAAGTACTTAAACTGAGCCTTCTTCCCAATACCCAGAACCCCTGACTTCCTAATACCCTAGGTATGTGCCCTAGGCCTTTAATGGATCTACAAATCTATTACTGTTCACCAGATTCACCAGACAATTATTCATTTATTTCAATGCGAGAGGCACACATACCCCACACACAGTTTGCTTCTAGAGGTCAAAGGGCACCTTAGAGAAGCTGGTTCTCTCTGCACCATGTGGGTCCTGGAGATCAGATTTGGCAGCAAATGCCTTCACCCACTAAGCCATCTCAAAGGACATACCAGACAGTTCTTAACAGCTCAAATAAAGATTCTGGAAACCCAAAGAGTGATTTCCATATGTATTAAGATTTCCAAAAATGAGGATTTAACCACAAGGTGATGTAGAGACATAGAGCACAGAACAGTTCCCGTTGATAGTACTGAAGCAAATGGAGCCTCAGACCCCTGAAGGGGAGACCCTGGCCGGTTCCTGGGGTGGAATGGAAGCTGGCACAACTTGTCACAACACTTAGGGGACTATATTTCCAGGCCAGGCTATAGTGTGAGACTCTTAAAGAAAGGAAAGGAATAGAAAAGAAAAACTACCTAACGAGTTCAAATTCCGACACACTTCTTACAGTTGCCGAGCACTACGAGGCAGGAGAGGCAGATTTATGGCTTTTCGAGAGTTATTCGTCGACTCCCCAGACAGCCGTGTTCCCATCACTTATGTAGCTTTTAAAACTCAAACGACGCTTTAAAAACCCCAAGTCTGGCACACACCAAACTCTGACACTGACTGAGTAGCATTCAGTGGATGTCAGGGTGCTTCTGCCTCGGCCAACTCAGGCATCACCGTGGACAGCCACAAGTGCCTCTTGTACGTGGAACTTGGAAACTGTGCCAGCGACACCCCCCCCCCCCCCCCCGCACCGTATTGTGCCTTTTTCTCATAAGGCGGGGGTTTCAGTCAGTGCTGTGGGCGAGTAACAGCCCTTTTGTCTTCCTCCACGATATATAGACTCTGTTTACTGGGTGTTTTCTCAGCACAGTAATGCCACCCACACACCAGCAGGTAGCCCCAGCCTGACGCTGGGGCTTTTTAGTTCCCAACACTCCTCCTCTGTCCTCACCGCATACTATTTCTTAGTATGTTCTTTGGATTTTTTTTATCCCATCTTATTTCGAACTAAAGCCAAGGGAGATTATATAAACCATACTCTCTCAGACTCAGCAGCACGTGCTTGGCCTGGGCCATCGCTGCCAGGGACATTAAGACTCTCTAAATCATTTACACCATTGTTGCTGGCCTTCGTGCCTCCCCTCCCTGACATGCTCTCACCTCCCAGTCATCAGCCTGTTAAATGTCCCCGAGTCCAGTCCACTTAACCAGACACAGATGTTCAAGGCTGCGTTGCTACTGCGTTAGAGGCAGACTCTCCTCCCATCCCTCCCTGGAGCTCAGATTTCAGAACATAGCCTACGCTGCTGCACTGTGTAGTATCTGGAGTCTGAGTTGTTATCAGCTTATCACCTTGGGGATTCTTAATGGATCAACATCTGAATGTTACTTAAGTGCACACACGTACACTTTTGACTCATCTAGGGGCCATAATCTTCCTTCAGAGCAGTCTTGATATCAGCCAGTACATTATTACTCCTTCCGCCTTCAGAGCACTGAATCTAGTTGATCCATGACTTGCCTCACATTCTCACAGGATTCTCCTTGTTAGACAGACATCAGATGGGGAGGCTAGCAGGATTAAAGATGGCCTCCACAACTCTGGAAGGGCATCCTCTGCATCTTGGCATACAAAGTAAAACAGTCTCACAGCCTGAGTGCGAGGGAGCAAAGACATCGTTATGAATTATCCATTGTGTTTAAGTCCCAAATTAATAAGGTCAAGCTTAAAGTTTAACCTCGAAGTATGATGAATGTAGACCTGTTGGAAGATTTGGGTTGTGGATATCGAATAAAGGACTCAAATATCTCAAACACTGTCAAAAGGAACTCATGCTTAGAAAGACTATCACGCTTTCAGACCAGACGATGCTAATGGCTCCTGGTAGAGCAACCGTGTCTTCAAGGCACTATGCTATGTAACCAAGGCATGGGTTCTACTCACACAACTACTTACAGGCATAGTTGAGTGCCTCCTACCCCACTACCAATACACCACCTTGGTTTTATTAACTGTTAAATGTTAAGGGTAACCATCTTTTTACCTCCGGAAGTTTGTGACAGTTGGGCAGCTTGTTAAACCTAGGATGGTTTAACAAGTGCGCAGAGTGTGAATGTCACATGGGTGTAAATGGGTGGAAGACCTCGATGATAAGACCACTGTCATTTCTAGAGTGTCTGCATTTCCACTTCTCCATCCATCATGTCTGCCGAGCCAATGGCCAGCGTGAGAGCATTTGCAAAAGTAAAGAGTCAGGAGAGCTGAGCGCTCCACCGAAGGCCACACGGTGACAGCTGAGATTTAAGCCTGTGCCCTTCCTGGAGCCCAGGCCTACCCTCTTGTCACTCAAGCTTCTGAGGACAGAAGGGATGCTGAAGAGATAACAATGGGCATTCTTAAGGATTTCTCAATGGGGGCTTCTGGGTGGCCACAGGAAAGAAGATCAGATAAGAAACAAGGCAAATTCAACAAAAACCTGTCGTACACTGGCGACACGTTCTCCGGGCGTCTTTAGACGGGTGTGTCCAGCAGAAGATGAAGGTTTGGGCTGTATAAGTGAATGAGCAGCGTGTGCTAGCCTCACAAATCGGCCTTCTGTGGACACTACTTACACACGCGCACACGCGCACAGAGAGAGGCTGGAGTGGGTGTGGGGTGGGAAGTGCTGGCTTTATTTGGTGGTCCTACTCTGCCACATGCTGGGTGCAGCCTCTAGGGTGAGAGAAAAGACTCTAGAGGTGCCTAATCCCTGTGGGGGAGGAGGCTTGTTTTTATTCATTCTCTGACTTAGTGCCCTTCATGTCCCTAGGCCTGGAAATGCCTATCAGCAGACTACTTTAATCCCTTGGAGTAGAGCATTCTGTTCCAAATGTGGCAAGCTTTAAAAAAAAAAAAAAAGGTTTTCTTTGTCACTTTGACTACTTTTAAACTTGTGTGGTTGTGTTTATTTGCTAAATAATCTGTGGCAGTCATTAAATAATCATTTTACAGCTCAAAGCCTAGTGAGAAAATGTTGAGTCCTTACTGAAATTTGTGCATAAAGCCCAGGGCGCTGTACCCTCACCTGTGTGAACCCAGAACCTTTGGTGACACTCAGGAGCCTTTATTCTTGAGGCTGTTGCTTTCCTGGCCTTCCCACCATGCCCTTGGCAGCAGAACACCCTTCAGAAGCTTTCCTACTTCTTCTCTGCCCCATCTTCACTGTCCCATCTTCTCTGACCCACAGTCAAGCTGCCTGTCTGCTGGCTCCTGGCAGCTGAAGGGGAAGCGCTGACTGGCTCATGGCTCCCTACTGGGAAGTCTTTGCACTAGTGAGAAACCACTACCCTTCCAACAGAAGAAAGGTTTCAAGTTCACCTGCTTTGCTGTTGCCCGTGGGCCCATGTCAAGCCAGGACAAAACTGGTGTGAGTTTACATATCTTTTGGGGATAGTGGGGTGTATTGGCTCATTTACCCCAACTAAGACTATAAGACATGGATTTGATTTGATTTGATTTTTTTTTACTTTTGTAGTTCTTTCAAAAAATGCCTGGGAGCAATGTTTCAAATTAAAGACTTAAAACTTGTTTTAAGTGCCAGGTTAGAAATGATGGTGTCCTCTGGTCACTGTTGTCGCCTTTGCACAGATAAGCCAGAGCCCTGCTGCCCAGCTGTGAGCTGCCCCCAGAGCGTACCTGTGGCTCATGACCCCTTTGGTGCTAGAACAACCCTTTCACAGGGTCACCTAAGACCATCAGCAAACATAGATGTTTACACGGTGATCTATAACAGTAGCAAAATTATAGTTATGAAGTAGTAACAAAAATAATTTTACAGTCTGGAAGGAGAGGTCAAGACAACATGAGAAACAAAGGGTCACCGGAAAGATAGGAAGGTTGAGAACAACTGATCTAAACTCACAGCCTGCTTTCTGCTGTCCATGCATGTAACACAACAGCTCGCCTGGGCAGGGTCTCCCGAAGCAGCCCTCGCTGTGGACACCCCAGCACCCTGACACTCAGTCCAGTTCTGCCACACTGCTGAGCCTGGAGTGACAGACAGGCCAGCTCCCCCCTGTGACTCCTGACTGAGCAGCCGTAAGCCAGGGCATCCTAAATCTCTCCTAGGATTTGCTAAGCTGCTCTAGCAGCTGAGAAACAGTGGAACACCGAATTACATGTCAGCTTATTACAAACGCTTCTAGAGATCCAACTGAAGAGCCTAAAGAGGAGATGCCGCAGGCAAGGACAGAAAGCACAGGGCACAGGACAGTTCTCTGCCCTCTCTGCTGTGTCCGTCCACCTGGAACTCTATGGACCCACAGGCTGGAATCTGCAGAGCTGCGTCCTGTAGCCGGGATGATGGCCGACATCTGCAGCCTCCCCGTGAACACACCTGCATTGACAGGTTAGGATCACCATGGAAATGCTCGTGGTTAAGTTAAGTGGGGTGGAAAAACCCACCCTGACTGTGGCCAGGCTCTATCCCCTAAGCTTTGGCCCTGCTTTCAGCTCCCTGATTCCTGACTTGCACTCAAGTGTGAGCAGTTTGAACAGACTCCTGCCCCTACAGCCCTTCCCTCTGTGAATGGGAAGCCAGAAAAGACACTTCCATCTTAAGTGGCTTTCATGGGTATTTGTCACAATACCGAGGAAAGTCATTAGTACCTCTAAAGCTCCCCCTCCCCCACTGTCCCTCTGGAGGCAGCCTGATGAGCCAGGCTACTTCCCTGCCCCTGGCTGGAGAGAGCTCCCCTTCCTCCTCTCCTCACTGCCTGGGTTCTTTGCTGTTAATGTTCCCCAAGATCGGCTCCTCCTTTTCCCCATGTGGACCCTCGCCCTTCCCTGCCCATCCATCACCGCAGCCCATGCTTTGATGCCTCACTGCATCTTCCACGGCCGCCTCTCCTCATGGCCTGCACTGAGGTTGTCCCGAAAGTGGTATATTTTACTCCCCAAGCTAAAGTTGGAGCTTTCTTGAAATCAGATCCCAGGTTTCCCATATACCATACATCACAGTTACCCAAGAAACCCATTAAGTGCAAATGTAGCTGAGCATCCACAGCATGCCAGGTGTTGCTGGGCCTGCCGGGATCCACCACTGAGCATTATAGCCATTTCTTGCCTTTGGTTCCAGCAGAAGAAACGAGAAACAATCCCCCCCAAAATAAATGATCTGTTACATCAGAAGGTGCTGGAAGCTTTGAGAGAAGGAAAAGCAGACCAGGCTTAGGGAAGAGTGTGCTGGGAGCCCAGGGGCACCCTCTGCTTAGAGGGCAGGCCTTGCAGACAGAGAGCGGAGTGGACGGCACAGTCATCTAGGTGGGAAAGGGGTACAGTACAGGAGCTGACCTGGGATGGGAATGGCTGCCCGAGAGGCATGGGCAGTGAGTGCAGGTCCCTAGAGGTGAGAGCCCTGCTGCTGCCCACTGTGGGGGTTTCAGCCTTTGCTCTGGTGAAATGATGCACCAGGACAGCTTATGATTCTGAAATCCCTACCGTAGCAAGAAGAGCTGCCAGGAAGGGGGCTAGCAGGAAAGACACAGACTCAGTGGTATTGGTACAGGCCAGGAGGGCCCTAGGGTTGTGCTGGGCCTCGCTCAGCCCTGACAAAGGGCCTAAGCAGTGTTTTCATGGTGAAGCCAGTCAGACCCTGGACAGGTGGCATAGGTCATAAGGCAGGTAGTATAAGTCTGACTGTAGGATGTGGGCTGCAGCATCAGGAGGTGTGGGGTTCCCCTTAACTAAGATGGAAGGCTGCAGAGCCAGCAGATTCTGGGGAGCAAGAGGGAAAGTTGTGGTCAGGACAGAAAAGTGTATCAGACACACACACCCCCCCCCACACACACACACAAGGGAAATAGAGCAGAAGGCTGGCTGGGTCTGTACTGAAAGCAGAACCTGGCCATCAGCCGCATACAAAGGCCCCTCGAGGCTGGTTCCTAGGGGCCACTAAAGGGGAGCGGGACAAATGAGCATCATTGATACCATGGGCCATCAGACATTAAGCAGTTAGGACATAGAACCAGCAACTAGCAACAGAGGGGATACAGGTAGCATGAGAAAAACTGCTCTGGAGGAATGTGGGTACCACAGTCTACGCTGAGTGCTGGGAGGACTGCGGCTTGTGGTCTGCAATTCTGTGAAGGTGCCTGACTGGCAGGTGATGTCATGGATGTGCTGAGAGCACAGATCGGGAGGAGGTGTGGGAACGGAGATGCAAAGACTGAGAGGGGTTGAACGGAAAGTGCAAGTGAATGGAGAGACGGTTTTATTTGTGGGTGTGGGGTGATGAGGATGAGGGAAGAGACAGGGCAGTTCTTGGGTGGGCAAGTGGGAGTCAGCCATGCTCGGTGGGGACTATTAGCCTTCACTGGGAACAGTCCACACCCGCCACTGATAGGAAGGCAGATCAGTAGGGATGCTGAGTCCAAGAGTCTAATGCAGCGCCGGAGGCTGGACTACACACTGGGGTGGTGCGCAGAAAGGACGGGACGTGAGCTCTTTCTGCCATCAGGAGTTCTTGAGTGGCCGGCAGCTGAAAGTCACATAACCACAAGTCCAAGGTCAAGCCTGCAGGCAGTGTCAATGGAAAATAAAAAGCAATTTTGGTCTCCACATTTTACTCAACACCTGCAGTTCCTTCCCACTGGTGTTCAGCTTGGGGGAAGGAGGTGAGGACTGGAAACCTTCCACCCCAATGGATGACTCTTCCCGCAGCTGCCACACATGGCTCTTTCCCTGTCTTTCATGCCGACCTCCAGATTTGTACAAGCCAAGCAGACAACAGGACTAGGCCCAAGCAGAGTTGCTTGCTCATTCTGTCCTGAATCCTCCCCCCTTCCAAACTCACACCCTTCCCTTCTTCATTTCTTAGTAAAATCACGGCACTTTTTTCATGTTTGATGATCAACAAGGCCTTTCTGTCTGTCCTCGCGTATTCTTTCTACAGGACAATTCTCCTAACTTAAAGAGGTGATAACATAACCCGCTGCTCTCATGACTGGTTGTTGTTTTTGCTTTTGTTTGGTTTAGTTTGGTTTGGTTTGGATTTTGTTTGTTCTTTTTTGAGATAGTCTCACCCTATTGCCCAAGCTGGCCTGGAACTTGCTGTGTAATGAGTTTTTTGACAACTCCTTTACAGTCCTCTCGCTGGGCAGTCACGTTGACCTGGTGCCTGCTTACGTAGGCTCATCACGTGGTCACTTCCTAATGACTCTAAAAGAGTTATCTTTTCTCATTACCCACATGCGACCCCCCCCCTGCACACCCACACTCCAGTGACCCTGGGCTATGTGTTGGAATGTGCCAAGCTCTAGACCCCTGTCACCTGAAGTGCCCTGCCTTGTGCTTCCTGCTCCGTCTTTCCCACTCCCGGCTCTTCCCGGCCCTTCCTGGTCTTCCCAGGCTCCTCTCTCCCTTGAATGAAACGTCTTGCCGTCCTCACTTGAGAAACAAAGTGGGCCAACTTCCCTTCCCATTCTTGTGCTCTCAGAGTGTCGCCCGTCATTCTATGAAATGAGTGGCAGATGGAATGGTTGATTGATTAACCAATGAGCAGCATTCGAACGTCAGGTGAGGGTAGTTAGTGTCTGTTAGGCAAGACTCTGCAGAGGAAGAGTGCGCTGTCCTTGAAGGGAAAAAGAAATTGGGGCATGAAATGTGAGGCTAGACAGGCACAATCACACCCTTTAAATAACATGCAGAAAATTGACATTTCTCATATTCATTTCTGAGAGTGTGGCACAGCCATCCTCAGCAGAGAACCGAGAAGGTCAGGCTCCTTGGTGGAATCCTTGAGGAACATGCTCAATGGCCAGAGTGCATTTGAGAGAGTGTATTAGTACGCACACAACCCCAGCCCCAGGCTACAGGGATAAAGCAAGTCACTAAAGAAGGGAACCCTATGTGGACTCACAAGGCCTGACCCAAGAGGGAGTCACCAAGTAACCTGTCCTACATCCAAGTGAATATTCTAGAGACCCACCCCAGTGTACACGGAGCTGCATGACCAGCTCTTTACCAATTAGGGAGGTGCCAAATTCCCCATGTTGCAGATCTCGGATGGTGCCATCTGATTTCGTTTTCCACACTGCTCAGAAGAATCCCTGTGCAATTGTGATGCGGTGGAGGGCTTGTGTGGGGACTCAGGTGTGGCATTATCTCAACTAACCTGGTATGTGCCTGCCTCCTGGCTCCTGGTGAGAAGCAGAGTTGGGAAAGGACAGCACTGTGTGGCCCAAGCCCATTGCCCTGTGGCTGGTAAATGGTCTCAAGCATCCTCCTGGAGCTGCAGCCCCTTATACTGTTTGCCACAAGGGTTTGGTCACTGAGGATTTGGTCACCGAATGTGTGGCTCACCAGGGACCTGGATATTCCCTCAGCGAGCCACTCAGCAGGTGAGCTCTCACACCAAGTGAAATCCAGTGCCCTGGCCATAGTGACTGAACCATCAACCCCTGCCAGGTTTTGTTCTTGATCATGGATAAATAGCTGGGATTCCTTGGAGCTAGAAGCCTGGGGCATTCTGTTCCGCTCCAGCAGTAGTCTGCCGTGACTGACTTCTGGGTAAACAGATTTGAAGGGTCTGAGCTAAACTCTGGTGAATCAGTAGCCTCCCCGATGAGGGCAAACACACAACCAGAGGAATGGCGCTCTCTAAAGCGCAGCCAATGCCCAGGCTTTGGCCTCAGCTGGCACCACACTGTTGCTAACCCCCACCAGCAGCTTGGACTACATCCCTGGCCGTTGCTCCTTCACTTACATGCCCATAAGTACATAGAGATACAAGTAAAATGTCATTGCATCACCATCTGCAGAGAACATCGAGACTCTCCTGAAGACCTGGGGCTCACCCTCAGCACTTTGCCTGTCCTGTTTACTTTAGAGGCTGCTTGAGTGTCAGCAAACTCCATTTAATTGCTGTTTCTTCCAAGATCTTTTTACTGAGCATCTCTCTGTAACTAAGGCTGGGATAACAGGTGCACTTCAGCACACACATCCTTTATCCCTGGCATTTAGGGAGATGGTTCTGCAGAACTATGCTCTGTAACTTGCACGTGCCCTTCCTAGTCTGGCTCTGGCTCTGGTGGCCTCTGAGACACTTTGGGATTCCATGGTTGGTAAGACCTGCTGGCTATTCAAACACTGTCTGCTGACATGAGAGGAAATTGTGTGGGAGAGGACACATCAAGAAAGTTAAGTCCATGCCAATATTCCTAATCCATGTGTCTCCAGTCCTCCTGTGGCCGACTTCAGCATGACAGACTCATTCCCACTCAGTGTACAGGCTGGGACTTTTTTTTTTTTTTTTTTTTTTTTTTTTTTTTTTTTTTTTAGCTTTGCCTAAAAAGCTAGATGGGGTATCTGTAAGGGTTGGGATGCACAGGTTCCTGTCTTTACAGGTGATGTCGCAGTTTACTGGGGAAAAAGTCTGAGAACCTGGGAAGACTAATAAAGGCCCTGAGAAGCAGCCTGTTTCTAAGCCTTCCTCGCAGGAAGGACTTCACAGGAGCTTAGCAGCAAGCACTGTGCCAGTCATTACAGTTTCTGTGGCAATGAGCTTCTTGTACATGCATGTCCTAATTTTACTAAGGTGTGTGCAGAGGGTCTTAGTTCCTCTTCTCATTACTTTGACCAATACTTGAAGTCATTTAAAGGAGGAATGTTTGCTGTAGCTCACTGTTCAAGGGGACCACTCCATCATGGTGGGTATGACACAGCAGCAGGAGTGGGAGGCCTGCTGGTCACTTGCACAGCCACACAAGAAACAGAGAGTGAGCAGGAAGTGATGCCCAGCTATAACACCTCAGAGGCCACACCCAATGACCCACCTCTCCCAGCAAGGCTCCACTTCCTGAAGGTTCCACAACCTTCCCAAGCAGGTCTGCTCCTGACCATGCTAATAAAAGTATCATTGGTACAGAAGAGGCCTGCTGCCAGTTGCCAGTCAGGGGCACACTGCTGATACCCAGTATTATAAAACTCAATGGGAAGGAAGAGAAAAGAAAATGGATGACGGAGTTGAAGTTGGCCCTCCTGACAGTGATGCTTCATTTTCACAGCTGGGCCCTCCTTTTCCATTAGAGCTGGATGTGCTCATGCTTACATAATCCCAGCACTCAGGAGATAGAAACGAGAGGCAGAGAGTTGGGGGCCAGCGGGAATATGAAAAGAGTTCCAGGCCTCTAACTGACACAGCAAGGCCTGTCTCTGAAACAAAACACACCACCACTGTAGTGAGCAAAGTGAGTGGAAAACCATCTGAAGTGTCAGCTAAGCAACTTACTGTCCACCGCATGCAGGGTCGTTCACCCTCTGAACAGAGACCCAGCACGGATTCACTCTTTTTAAAAGAGTTTCTTCCCCTTCTACTTGACATCGAAGCCCCTAATCTCCCTAAGCTATTGATCCCAGATATTGGAGAAACAGACTGGCTAAAATATTCAAAATATGTAACTCCCAACAGCTCCTAGATTATTTCTACTTAAAAAAAAAAAAAAAACTTTGCCAATCCGTTATTAGTAAAGTGTATTTAAAAATAATATGCCTTGCCATTGTCCTTGGGTCAACCAGATGGCACAACAACTGTCTCAGGCAACAGGGGATTTCTGACGCATTTGTCTGTTTCTCAAATGCTTCCCACCATCTGGTACCCTTGTTCTCAAATGCTGTCTAAAGAACCCTTCGGAACATGATCAGAATGACCCCTCCAAACATCTTCTAGGATACCCCTGTCAGGACACATGCTCTCTCTGAGGGATGGGAACTCTCTTTCCATCTCTTTGCCTTCTTCTCACCTGGTATTATCTGAAGCAGTCCTAGAGTCTGTTAGTCACTTGAGAAAGAGCCCTGGAGCCCCCTGAGTTGAGTGATGGGTGGCAAGGTCAGCACTAGGAGTAGATATTCCCCTTCACCAACACAGTCCGAGTTACTTAAACAGTGCTCGGAGATGTACTTAGTCTGTTTATCAGTTGGTTAATCTTCAATACTTATAAAATTTGCCGAAGAATGGATTACTCTTGTGGTTTGGATATAAAGTGGGATCCCACAGCCTAGTATTGAGGCCTCAGTCTCCAGCTAGCTATGCTGTTTGAGAAGTGATTAGACGGGGAAGGTGGTAACCTCATGTCGAATTAATTCATGCATGGGTTCATGGCTGAATGGGCTGTTAGGAGGTAGGGACTCGCTGGAGGGAACTGGTCACTGGAGTAGGCCTTTTTCCCAGCCCTTGTCCTGCAGTCTGTTTCCCAGAAACCGTGCCTAGAACAGCAACCCTGGGCTGACACCTCTGACACCATGAGCCAAGAGAAAGCTCTGGTTGTGTTTGACTCATTTATGTTGTCATACTGACAGGAACTGACTAGTGCAGTAGCCTTACCTTGAGTCTGAATTTTGAAAAGAGATGGCTGGAGAGATGGCCCAGCGGTTAAGAGCACTGACTGCTCTTCCAGAGGTCCTGAGTCCAAATCCCAGCAACCACATAGTGGCTCACAATCATCTGTAATGAGATCTGGTGCCCTCTTCTGGTGTGTCTGAAGACAGCTACAGTGTACCTATATTTAATAAATAAATAGATGTTCAAATAAAGAAAGAGAAGTGAGCTTCACTGTTGACCTGACCAGAAGTGAGTTCTACCCCCACTGACTTCCTTCCATCTACCCACAGATCTGCAGACTTGAACGCCATTCATCTATCCAGCAGTACCAAGGAACCCTCTTTGCCAATCAGCCGAAGATGTTCATTGCACCAGCCAGCAGCCCTCCCAGAGCCAAACTGTGTGAACTGGTACTCCTGTGCGGTGGCCAAGTCAGCCCAGCCCCTCAGCTGGCCAGCCTCATCATTGGTCCCTACCAGGGCAAGAAGGAAGCAAGGACCCAGTACCTGTCAGAGAAATGGGTCTTAGGTAGGAACTCAGAGGGTGGAATACACAAAGGAGGGGTAGGGGAGGGGCCTGCAGGTCACATGGCTCTCAGGAGCTCGAGGAGACACTGCCTCGTGGTTCTGGTCCTAAGGACAGGACTCGGGAGAGATAGATGGTCCCCATGTGGCCTGGACCTGAGAGTAGTAGCTCATCCTCCAGGTATCTTCTCCAACAGTCATGGACACACTTGCCCCTTATTGCTGGCTGAAGAGGTTCAGGAGGAGAGGGTATTGCAGCTGGCTTTAACCCTCCTAGAGTGTTTAGGAAACCTCCTCATTCAGACCAGGGTACACTGCAGGCTTGGGTTCTTCAGGCACCAGTGCCATGTACTACCCAAGATTCCCAGGGAGGAAGATACTAAACTAGACACCTGGCCCTTGGAAGCTATCCGTATGCATGATGATGATGATGATGATGGGGGGCTTCACCAGCTGTTCCACTTGGAGGACCACACAACTCTTGAATGGCCATAAAGCCAGGAGTCTGCATTCTCAGGGGTGTGCTCCTGTTCTTCCTCTTCCTCCTCCTCCACTTCCTCCTCTTCCACTTCCTCTGCCTCCCCTCCTCCTTTCCCTCTCTTCTTCTCTCTTGTCTTCCTGTTCCTTTCCCCTTTTTATGCTAGGCTCAACACCCCACAACAATGGACTCATTCCAGACAGGATGATCTCTGGGCTCCGCTCTAAGGATACATTTTAAATCTTCATCCCTAAGATTTTGACGGATATATTGGTTCTGTAGGATCAAGTCCTGCAGACCAGGCAGTTGAAATAGTCATCTTCTCGCCATTAAGGAATCTGGAAGGCCAAGGGCAAAGCAGGATCAGGCAGATCTTCTATGGACTTCCCCCTGAACTTGTCGGCAGCATTCCTTCCCTGTGTGGCTCCCTTTTTTGAGTCCACACTTCCTCCTTAAGTGAGGACTGGTTCAACCTTATCTGGGTCCTGTCTCCAAAGACATCCATTTCTAAAGTGCTAGGGACTGGGGACTGGACATAGGAATTGTAGGAGGACTCAGCTCTACCCTAACAGCACGTCACCCTATGCGCAGGTTCTTCAGTGCCATCTCCCCAGTGTCTGCTTCACCCCTCAGCCTTCCCTCTCCCATTGCCCCCTGTGCTGAGACTCCATCTCCTCCCCTGTCCTCCTGCTCCCTTCCCTAGTCCTTTCCTCGCTCTGCCTGTCCCAGTTTTCCGGTTCTTCCTTTTCTCTTTCCTTCCAGTGCTCTCCTGAGGCTGAGGTCCCTGCTGGATCCTTTAGAACTACCCCACACACTCCGTGTCTCCTTCTCTCTCCCTCTTTCTCTCCCTCTCTCCCTCCTAGCTTCCCCTTCCTCCGGGGTTTCTTATTCATTCCCGCTTCCCCGCCTCACCCCCATCTCTAAATCCTAAAGTCCTGGCTTCTCTCACTCTCCTTTTGACATTCTCCTTGAATAGATAAATGGATGACCTTGTTTTCCAAAGTTACATTCACACAAAAACTCATACATTTTATGAGTATCTTCTAAATGATTGATGATTGACCCTGTACATTTTCAAACAAGGCGATCAAAAGTACTTTGTACTATCTGCTACATCGCAGATTGTCTTTGCATAGAAAGTATTTAAAAAACAAAACACAAAACAAAACTACCCTTTAGCTCCGTCACAAAGCCAAGCCGCTGTTTATTTTCTGAATGCCAAGAATAGAACCTTCGGACATCCCATGTTCCGAAGCCAGGCTCTTGTTTGGTTTCTTGGAAAAGTGGAGGGAATTGACGAACGCTGCAGACCAGAACTGAGCTTTGAAAACTGTCCATGCACGACTGGTACAGCAGTTCAAAACAACAGCTCATAGTTCTAGAGTTCGGGAACTGTGGATGCCGGGGGGCGGAGGGCAGCCCGAGCCTGCGTTCCTGCCGTTTCCAGGCTGGGTGGCTGACAGCCTTCCTGTTGCTCCAGCGTCCTGTGCAGTCCCTGTCTCAGGCAGGCAGAGTTCTTCCGGTTGTTTTGCTGGTTGGCTCTGGCTGGGATTTTAGGGGATGATGATCTACCTGCTGTGTCTACCCTAGGCCTCCTCAACATTCTCTGCATGCCAGGGCTGCCTCAGAGACCCCAGTCTGTGTTTCTTTCCTCCCCCTAATTGACATCCGGTTGCTGACCTGTCATTGATTACACCAGCTGCTATGCCCTTGGCAGTATCCGGGCATTGTGTGTGCTCCAGGCCTGCCTGTGTAAGATGAGTCCCCATGGCTTCTGGGTACCTCCCTAACACACCAAGTCTTCCAGCTTGAGCTATGTCTCTTTCAAACATCAGTTAACTCAGTTAATTCTCTTTCTGAGTTGAATTATGACCGAGCCGCTCCTGTAGTGCGCACAGAGCAAAGGTATTGCCTCCACACCTGTCCGTCAAACACAGATTGACAAGCACAGCACAGTCCTCTGCTGGGTGTCCCACCAGGCTCCGCACTGGCTTGGTCTTTTCCTATTCACCTTGTACAGTGGCCAAAGGAGACCCAAGAGGGTGTGGCATGGTATATGCTGTGGTTGTCTGTGACATGGTATGTGCTGTGGTTGACCTTCCTAGGATTTCTGGGTGACAGCATCCCCGCATGCATAAACATATCACCCCAGTGCCATGACAAAGTGACCATGTGTCCTTCGAACACTCATATTCCCCAAACTAATATTACTATAAGCATTTCTCTAGAAAACATTTTATTTTCAGGCCAGTGAATTAGGCTTAGTTATGGAATGCTTGCCCACCTGTGCAGGATCCTAGAGTCATTCTGCAGAGGGAAAGGAAGAGGGAGAAGAAGAGGAAGGAAGGAAATATTGCATCCTCAAAACATACTAAGAGAGGCTAAAAATATAGCTTCATGTTAGTGTACTTGCCTAAGCATGTATGAAGAAGCCTCAATCCCATCCTAAAATAAATGAGTGAATTTTTTTTAAAGGAGAAGAAAATACACTAAGATTAACAGAAACATTAAGGCCTGGATTTGAGAGGAAAATTATTTTGTGATAAGCTGTAAGAGACAATATTTGTTAGTATTTATTAATTAAATTTATTCAAACTGAACTAGGCAGTGTGAGTTTGAGCCTGAGAACTTGGGAGCAGTTTGGATTAAACATTTAAAAGTGTTAAATAGACATCTAAAATGAAAACACCAGGGCTCGGTGGTGCATTTGATTGATCCGTAGTTTCATGTCTAGTCTTACAGTCTTTAAGTTTTGTGTGAAGCTGCTGAGAAGTGCCTCAGAGAAAGTGAGAAATTCCTTAGAACTTCTCAGAGCCTCTTTTCTGGCATTGAGTTAGCTCTTCGCATCCTGCCTTCCCGGCCATTGTGTGTTACTGACATAGGACATGAGCAGTCGCAGAATGTCACCCTGTGGAATTGGCATTCAATCCTTGCCTTGTGAGACACCACACTGCCTTCCTTACAAGGCATCCCTGGTCCCCATTCACTCCCTAGAGCCCCCTTTCCCTGAAAGAGCACAGCTCTCCGGCCAGCATTCTCCGTGAATCACTCAAGCTGGAGGAGAAATGGGGATATTTTGAGCAGGAACACCCTTGTGGGCACTTGAATAAACACGAAAATCAACAAGAAAACAAGCCTCAAATTCCCGGTAGCAAGAACCAGGTACTACCTGTCCCAGTGTTGGTAATATGGGTGTGACCCAAAACTGTTTTCCAGTTGCCGGGTTCTCCCCGACACTCCCATGTCACATCGAAAAAGTCGCAGGGTCTGGGGACCTGGCCTGGTGAGGACTGACCGGCGGAGCTGCCAGGCAGCATGGCTCAGTGCTGTACTCATTCTTGGTCACGCCGTTCCCCCACTTTGATGTTATCAATTAATATGGGTTTGGCCTTTCTCGTGAGACTGATTCAGTCCCAGCCTCCCCTTAATTGCCTGGGCTACAGTCAAGAGATAAGACCTGCATTTATGCTATTGCGGGGAGATAGCGTAATGTTCTCCACAGAGCTGCCAGAAAAAAAAAAGTTTAGCCTTGACATGACTTCCGCATAACATACAAAGAACATTTTACTTAACTGTTTCCCCGAATGAGAACTTTCAGGATAAAAGGTTCCTGATAGTTTCTGGGCCTTCCCAGGTTGGCCTGAGATAATTCATTGTGCTCCCCATTGGCTCACCAGCTAAGTGCATACCTGTGGTTTTCCATGGAACCACAGCTACTCTGAGACCATGGACCTTGGGCATTCATAATCATACAGACACATGAGGCTCGGTCAAGCGCACCTTGTCTCCTATTCCCATAGCACAGATAAGAACTAGTCACGTAAGGCTGAGAGTTCAGAAGAAAGCCCAGAAAACTGGGAGGCCTGTCTGCCCCTTGGCCTACCCTTCTCTTCCTAGGTAGACGTTCTCAGCAGCTCATCACACACTGAGGGAAAGTAACTACCAGAATACATGTGATTGAAAACTGAATAGTAGAATCTGTAATTCTAACATCTAAAGACCATGTGTGCGCCAACATACCATTGAAAGGATTCTGTAAACCGACTGCTAAAGAGGTGTTTTAGCCTGGGTTAGGGAAAGATACGGAAAGAATGGACTTGGGAAATGTCCCCGAGCTCTCCCAGTTGTTCTTGAATTGTCCTGGCCAGTCAGGCTACACTTGTTCAACTCAAGTCTGATCCTTCAGCCTCCCTTGGCACAAAAGACCACCTCAGAACAAAAAAGTCATCCCCGACTCGGCTCAGGGCAGAAAGACTGTGAGCTTGATAGTGTTTTATATCCCTGAGGAGAAATGTATGTGCTGGTCACAATGGCCATCAGCGGTTTTGTGGTGTAATGGACAGTTAAGATTAGAGGCTCACCAAACCCTGCAGCAGCCCCACTCTTAGGCAAGGCCCCCAGTGTGTAACAGCTGCCCCATGGCTCCCAGCATCTAAAAGGAAGTTAACAAACATAAAAGGGACTTCAAAGCTCGACCTCCTAATGGCACCTTACTGATCACTTAGCCTGTCTGTGCTCACTGGCTTGGTTAATTGATGCTCTTGCTTATGGCTAGAAGGTAGTTCTCATGTGACTTGAGAGTACCTGATGCTTTGGCCCCTTTTCTGTTGTTGTTGCCTGTTAGACTTTAAAGTTAAACACCCTGGAACCTCAAGGGATGAAGGCTCAAGTGTTTGTGGTAATGCCTGCAGGAAACTCAGAATGTGACTGAATTTGTAGATTAGCCTTTGAAAGAGAGCAAAAGGTTAAGCACTCATAAAGTAGGATGTTAATCCAACTGGATGGTTTCTCTTCTAAGAAAAGGAAGTACATGCATAGGGAAAAGACATCGGATGGATGCAGGGAGCCAAAGCATCAGCCAGCCAAGGACAGAGACCACAAGAGAGACACTTGACCTCACACATCAATGCAGAGAGCTCTAAGAAAGTAGACGAATTCTGTTTGCCCTACCTGGGGTCCTCTCTGATAGAGGCCTGAGCCACTACAGTTCACAGAGTCCTGAGGTTCCCTGAGGAAATCAGAAGCCCATCCCAGCCACCCGATTTCCAGTTAGGAATTTTCTTTCAATAATAAGATTGCAAACTGGTAGATTTCAAATTGTATAGTGCAGAATCCGGTGTGTTCTGCAAACAGGACTGAGGTGCAAAAGGCAATAAATAAGCCTCCCTCCCCTAGCTTCCCAGCAGAGAGAGCAGTAGTTGGATGGAATTGTGCTATTTTAAATTGTGCTTTAATCAGCCAAGTTTTTTGTAAACATCAGTGCTTGAAAATGAGTGACTACAATATAATCCTGCTGTACAAAAGGAGGAGAAAATGGTAGCGCCACAGCCAGATGCCCACAGTCCAAATCAGAGACTGTGTCCATGAGGGTGGATAATACTGAAGCCAGGCCATCCAAATAGTAAATAAAGCAGGCAATGAACAGTACTGCAAAGGGACCTAGAGTCAACTGCACACAGTAGGGTTTCACAGTAGGGATGTTTGAAAGTCGAGGCAATAGGATGGGTACTTCTTGCTGGTAAATTTGGAAATGAGATGTGGAAACCGAATCAGGGTACAGAAAATATAAACAAACTAAGCATCACAGAAAGTGAAAAGAAGCCAGGAAAGCATCTCTCACCATCCACCAAACTGCTGCAAGAGCATGGGGCCACGCCCACCATCAGAGCCCTGGACCCATACTCCAGGGGTCCATCCATCACAGAAATGATAGAAGGGGAGAAAGACCTATCTGACCATTGTGGGAGATCTACACAGCCCGTAAAGGTTTACAGCAGCCAGAATATGCCCCCTCAAGGAAGCTTGACTTCAGAATGGCAGGAAGCCTTGTGCATGGCGTAGGGGACTAGAGCCCTACCACCTCACAGGAGGAAGATGCTGCAAGAGGGCTCCCCGCCACCATCACACAGACCATGGAGAGTGGACAGGAAATGGAGTGGGCATGCCATCAGCCCTGAGAGGAGGCAGTGGAATGGGAGTGTGTCACAACGGACATCTACAAAGAGTGCATAAAACTCTGTGACTCAAAGGGTAATAGTAAGAAACCACTGGGGAAGCGTGAATCAGAACCCCATGTCCATTATGATGAGCACTGCCCCCCAAAAAAAGTGTTGAAGAAAATGTGGGCAATTAGAGCCTTGTATGCTGCTAAGGGAAATACGCTATATCGAGTAACCATTGACCAGGCAGCTCATGCTGGGCACATTTACCCTGCCCCAAGTGTGAATGACAAGTGTGAATGAGGATGCATATGTCCATAATGACAACAGTGTCATTCACCATGGTGAAAGATGGAAGCAACCCAAGTGTCAGTCGACAGATGACAATAGAGCAAACACAGTGTGTCCGCACGGTGTCCGCACGGTGTACTGTCTCCCGCCTGCAAAAGGAGATCCTGGTACCCGCTCCACACGCTGGAGACATCATGGCCAGTGCAATTAGCCAAGCACATGATGTCTCGGGACAGACAAAGTTACAGAGACAGAACATGTGACCAGGGTTTCCTGAAGCAATGGCAGGGAGCACAAAATTGGGAAGTTACTGTTTAGTGGATACAGAGATTTGGTTTGGGATCCTGAGAAAGTTCTGGAAATTCATACGAGCTGATAGTTTCACAGTACTGTGAACGTACTTTTACTGAAACATGCAGTGGAAACAGCTAAAATGGTAAATTTATAGTTTGTATATCTTATAAAATGGCATCTTTTATAGTTTTAGTACTGGGATTTACCAAAAATAACAAATTATTGCAGAACTAAACAAAGAGGGAAGCCATGCACCCCATTTTTCAAGATCTTAATGTAATCGTTCATCCTGTCAACATGGATATCAAAAGTCTAAAGTGAGACATTGGTGAATCAAATTTAGTAGTTTGCTAAAAATAAAGTGTCTGTAACCAAGCATCAGGCTAAGAATATGGCAATAATGAGTGTCAGGCTTGGTCTCCATCTGTCACTTTTTCCTGTAGTGGTAAAAACCATGAGAGACAGTTGAGCATCCACTCATGGCAAACATGCCTCGAGAACCAGAAGGACCTCCTTACCTGCCCATGTTACGTGCTCAGAAGTGGCTATGGTAAACTATTTAATAGCGTAAGCTTCAAGGTGCTGACAAGAAGCACAGCAATGCCACTGTCCTTTTCAGCCGTGTTTGATGAGGGGATGCGCAGGCCATTGGGGCAGGGCTGACCTGGGCTGGTGGCCCTGGGCACTGAAGAAAGCAGGCTCAGTAAACCACAGAAAGCAAGCCAATAAGCAGCACCCCTCCATGGTTCCAGTCACTCACGTTTGAGTTCCTGTCCTGGCTTCGTTCGTGCGTGAACGGTGATGTGGAAGTGTGAGCCAGATAAACCCTTTCCTTCCCGTGGAGCTTTAGTTATGGTGTTCCATCACCCTAAGACAGGGCCGTCCATAACCTGAGCCTCTATTATTGAGGGGTGAAGCTCTTGCCAGGAACTCCCCCCAGAGTGATACTCATTCCTCAGTGAAGTATCTGGGGTGCCTAACTGAATGAGTCTGTGAGTGTGGCCTCTGAACTTTCTTCTAGGCCTTTGAAGAGCAAAGAAAAGGCCTCATCCACTGTACTCTTGATTTGGCACAGGTTATCCACCGCTAGCTACCAAGTTTTAGTTAAATATAGAGATTTGTCCTCCATACCATAAAACATTAGTGTTGGCAGTATGTTGGTCCCATATACCAACCATGAGACCACACAGAAGTGTGGTTAGAAAACAGTGGCTTGCCCTAGATTGATGCCAAGTCCTGTTAGAGAACATGGAGGGCTGGGATTCAGTCTTTGTTTTAAGAGTGAAAGAAGTAAGGAGGGCTGGAATGAGACAGAGGGAGAGGGAAGGCTTTTGCCTCAATTTCAAGGACATCCCTGCATCTTTCCTGCTGAATTCTTAGCCGTGCAGTTGGAATCCTAGCAGTTGGGAGGAGGAAGCAGGAGGACCGGTAGCTTGCGTACACTCTGGGCTATATGAACGCCTGCCTCAAAAAGCTGAAGATTAATAATGGTAATAATGGCTGCTTTTTCTTCTTGCCTGGGGCAGTGCTGGGTCTGCAGTTTACTCGCTGTGTGACAAGACTGGAGAAAGACCATGTCATTTGTCTGACTTGTCTGACTTGTGGGTTTCAGTGACAAGCAGTGTCTCCTTTCACTCAGCTCCTATGCAGGGTCGTGTTTGTTCTGTACAAACCTCATTGGGCCTCAGTGCTCTACTTACAAGTCAGTTATTCTTTAAAAGATTTTTTTTAATGTATTGGAGTACACGGTTGCTCTCTTCAGACACACCAGAAGAGGGCGTCAGATCCCATTACAGATGGTTGTGAGCCACCATGTGGTTGCTGGGAATTGAACTCAGACCTCTGGAAGAGCAGTCAGTGCTCTTAACCACGGAGCCATCTCTCCAGCCCCAGTTCAGTTATTTTTATCACCTGCTTCTCCTTTTCAAATCTGCATTCTCCTGTTAGAGTCACTATGTTAATGTTCTTCCTCTCTCCCTTCCCCCTCTCTTTCCCCCTTCCCCCCTCTCTCCCTCCCTCTCCCTCTTCCTCTCTCTCCCTCTCCCCCTTCCCTCCCCCACCTCATAAAACTCTCGGAATTTGGGGATTATATTGAATTATCAGATTGAGTAGAAAGAGGCTTTCTTTCCGATGGTTGTTTGCTTTGTTTTGTTCTCTGACCTTATAAAATGATCCAGTCAGAAATCCATGTGCAAAACTGGGGTCCAAAGAGCTCTTACAACCTGGGTGGGAGTCGGGCTGAATTACTTCATAGACCACGTACAGAGAGCAGCAGATTGTCCTCTGTGAGACCAACCCAGGCACGGTGAAGCAAACGTCAACATGGTGCGAACACATAAAGAAGACAATAGCTTCTACATAGACAAGCACAGACAAGACAAAGGGCAGAAGCACAGCACCGCAGCGGGCATTGCAAGGACAGTGTGAAGCAGGAGGCCTGCTTCACCATTCACACAGCCATCTTGACAAGAGTTGTCTCAACTATATACAACACTGTACACACACGTTTGTGAGTGCATATATATGCACCAAATGCCAGTTAGCATGCTTCCCTTCTCTGACGTCCCCCAGGGAATCCCTTTCCAGCTTACACTCGTATCTGTACAGGAAGGGAACAGTTAAATTCCGGAACACTTCCTTGAGCCAAAACTAAGATGAGCTTTTCTTCTATTTCTTCCACTTTCCATTTATTTTTTTATTTCTAGACTGAACCCATCTTTCTCCTTTGTTCCACACAGCCACCATAGCTGCTCATCTTCCAATAGGCATTCCTCTTCAAGACCCTTCAGATACTATTGTGTAACTAATTATATAGTTGTCTAATGGGAGATGGCCTGGCATCATTTTCATTAAGCATGTCAGCCGGTGAGCACCAACAATCAGCTGTGTTCCTTTTTTGTTTCTATAGCAAGAAGACAGTTGCGTATAGTAAGCATCTTAGTACTGACAATTGACAGTACATTAGTCACAATTTTTGTTCCTGTGACAAAATTCCTGAGGAAAATGGCACAAGAAGAAGGATATGTTGTGGTCCTAGCATGGTCCTAGCCAACCCAGCATGGTTGGCTGGTTCTACTGTCTTGGGACCATGGGTGGACAGAACCTCATGATTGGAAGTGTATACAGCAGAACAAAGCAGCTTACAGCAGCTGGGAAGCATAGGAAGAGAGAGGAAGCCAGGGAAGGACTCAAGCCAAGGACCCGCCTCAGCCACCCATCTGCTAGGCTTTACCCCATAAAGTTTCCAGCACTTCCCAACGTAGCATCACCAACTGGGGACTGAGCTTTCAACACAACTCTGTGGAACGTTACACATCCCAGATGTGGCAGGGGGATTGTGTCCGATTGTAGCACACTGCACTGCCCAGCTGCCGAGATTCTCTGTAACCAGATATTTTTATAAAGCAATGAGGCTTCAAACCATAAGACCTTAGCGTTCCCCCAGTCCAACCTCGTTCATTGGGCCACAAACATTGGGCTTTAGGAACTGTGCCTAAGTTTGTATTCAACTTGGAATCCCTCACTGGGTAGACAGCCTGGCACAGTCTAGATATCCTAGCTGATGTCATAATTAAAATTAAAAATGTGTGATCTGCCTTCCAACAATGGGTATTTGAAGTAGCTCACTAAGATTGGAGCTCAGGTATCTTTGATGACAGCTGTCGCAGCTCCATCCAACATCTGTCCTGATGGGAACGTCCTCATTGTAATACAACGTAATAGGACCTAGAGCTGTCGAGTGGATTGATCTGGGGCCAATGTGACTGCTATTACTTTGTCTTACCGTATTACACTTTACTTTTACTACCGAGAGCACCGTAAGGGTCAGTGAGACTGAGGAGCTCTGAAGTATTTAAGGTGTTTAGACTGCCGTCTGGTAAAGCATACAGAGAGGAGCACAGCTGGACAGTGGTGGCACACACCTTTAATCCCAGCACTTGGGAGGCAGAGGCAGGTGGGTCTTTAAATTCGAGGTCAGCCTGGTTTACAGAGTGAGTTCCAGGACAGCCAGGGCCACACAGACAAGGGGTTGGGGGTTTCCTGCGTTACCACTAGCTATCTAAACTGTCTCTTTATTTCTCTCTAGATTCCATCATTCAGCACAAGATCTGCGACTTTAACAACTATCAGTTGCTACAATGAGACACCTGTGGCCACTGTCCTCAACACTCAAGAAAAACAACTCCAGAGAGAAGGAACCAGCATACAACTTAAGGCTTGACATCATATGTTACTTTGAAGGCTGTGGTTTTTATCTTCAGGGTTTGTGTGTTTGCTTCTAGAGATTAAATCCAAGGCTTACCAAGCAGGCACTGTACCATTGAACTACACATCTCCAGCTTTTATCTTTAGAACTCTTTTTACGTAACTTATTTATGACTCTATTTTATTTCAGAGAAGTCTGGCCAGCACCAGTTGGGTTTTTTTATACAATACTAGTGATGATCATGATGAAAAGGTCACAGAACCTTTGTGTTTGAGATACTTTATTCCCAATTATAGAATGGAAATTGATTTAAATTGCTGTAGTCCTAAACAATCAAACAACTCCCTAACTCTTCTGGTTAGATGCTGAGGTCTTTATTAGCGTGTTGTGTCAAGATAGGAAAGACAATCCTGCACTATTAAGATTACATTTATGTCTCTTGAGATGCTTCTCAGAACAATTAAGGAAGTCAGGTACACTAACACTACCCGCCTTCTGAGTGGCTACCACCAGCCTCTACTGGCTCCCCTGAGGTCCCCTGAGGAAAGTCAGCTATTGGGGTAGAGTTTTGTCAAAGATGTCCAACCTGTGGCCTCTGTGTCAGACTTGTTCAAGGGTGTAGAAATGATATAAAATTATAAACATATTTAAAAGTATCATGAGATTTGTGTTTACGTATACTTCCCCCCAACCCCAGTGGGGTTGTAACTTAATTGCACAGTTCTTGGGGGTGAACTCTCTAAACGTCCACACGGTATTACAGTGTGAATAGGCTGGACGTGCCGTCATCTGGTTGGTCACTCTTCAGTGTGTTGATCTGGGGTCTCAGACTGGCCTGGAGCCTGCAGACCTCCTCCACGTCCCCAGTGTTGAGCTGTAGTCGTGGGTCACTGCATACCATGCTGCTCAGTCACCTAATAGATGCTGAGTCCCAGAGAGCTTGAAGGAATTGCTCGGATCATTGTAGTTCTCTGTGCTACGATTGGCTGCTCGTGTCAGATGCTGTTTCCCACTTAGTAAGTCTCAACTCCACTTCCAAAATCTTTGTCATTTCCGAGATAAGCAATTGAATCGTACAGTATGTGACTTTGTGGCATTGGCCTTGTTCCCAGTATAATTAATGCTCTGGTGATTCATTCATGTCCTGTGTGTCAAGACATAATTCCTATTTGTTGCCAAACAGTATCCTATGGTATGGATGCTCAACAGCTTTGCAATTCATTCCATGAAGAGAGTGAAGGCATAAAGCCTGGTGGGAAAGCAGTGTGTGATGTCATGCTGCTCTGGATGACCCAGCAGTCCAAGCTCTGTGGAAGGAGTAGATCAAATGAGAGAGATCTCCCTTATCACCCTCCCCAGCTTATATAACTGTTCTCCCTCACAAATCCATCGCTTGAAGCCATCAGTTGAAGCCAAAGTAATGGTGTTAAAAAAGTGGGGTTTGGGAGAAATGATCAGTTCATGGATCCCCAATAAATAGATCAGTGCCTTATAAAAAAGACTTGAGGGAAGCTCTTTCATCACATGAAGACACAGTAAAAAGATAACCATCTCAACTCCAGGATGCAGGCAGGCATCCCTAGATATTGGATCTGCCAATGTCTTGATCTTTTGTTTCTAGCACCTTCATACAAACAGTATAGACTAGGGCTCACCTCTGAGGACAGTTCCCCATGCGAAATGACTCAAGATCCTGCTGTGACATCAATACCACCAGGCTGAGATCACAGAACATGCTAGAATATGTCAGTAGGACTGGATTCTAGTCTTTACTCAGTGTTTGGAATTCCTGAGGGGAAACTGATTTACCTTCCCTGCTCCCCAAATTTTAGGTATAAAGTAGGGGGTTTCCAACCATACATCCCATCATGCTTGCCAAGATAGAAATTAGAACTGTCTTTTCCTCTCAGTGGAGCAGAAACTCAGGAGCTGGTTTATATTGACCAATTATGAAACAAGAAATCAAGAGGGTCTGAGAAAGTGGTTGAGAGGACATCACTGGCCAGTGGTGCTAGAGAAACAAGGATTTAGTGGAACCCAGAAGACTGTAAATCAGTGTTCCGTTTACTTCCCGTGGGAAATAGTGATTTCATGTAGTCTCAGGGCCTTCCTGCCCAATGTCAGCAGTAACACCAGCCATAGTGCTCTATACCAGAGCCCTCTGCACACAGACCAGACCAGGATTCTCCCGCCCTTCCCCAGAATGACTAGTTTAAACCATGCCCTAGTAAGCCATGCACCATGAACTATGGAGCCCACCAGTTCTGCTAGTCACTGAGAAAGTGACAGCACCCAGTCTGCACAAGAGAACACACAGGCCATGAGAGGGACAAAGCATCACTGTGAGAAGCAGAGAGAGATAAGGATGCTCCCTGCAAAGAGCTATGGTGAGAGTCTAAGCAAGACAAAAGGGAACACACATAAGTCCACAGTCGCAAAGTGTTGGCTTGCGTCATCCTAAATGGTATTAGTCCCATGCAGGATCACAGCTCTGGTCACCATCAGGGCAAACTGATGGAAATCCAGTAAGAGTTTGTTATTTTGTTGCACACAGCAGGTGGTGACTCCTTGTTCCCCTATGTGACCCCAGGCAGACCTGACTGACAGTCTCTAACCCTTCAGTCAGCGCCCACCCCTGGGGCTCAGGGTGACTGAAACTTCAGCCCTCCAATAAGTAGTTGATCTTTCTGGTGGCCAACCCAGTAGGAATCTGTCTAGGAGTCACTGTGAGGAGGTTCCTCAATTTTCTTTTTGATTGATTTTCTCTACAGTGAATGTATTAAACTGGCTGAATTGCCCATAACCTCTTTGTACCATCATTCCCAATGGGTAATGGTTGAATTGGATAGATTTTCGGTTTTTTCCTTAATAATCTTTTGAAATTCTGGAATTCCGATTACCTTTGTACGTCAGAATAAATATAAAAACCTGGAGACAAGCGTCTCTTACCTCATTGCTCGTCATAAGCCATTGCTAGCTCATGTGAAGACAACAATTTTGAAAGTTACCCACCAACACACACAAGACTGGTTGTATGTTTCTGTACGTTGTTAATGGCTGGACAGACTGACACAGTGTCCTGATCTGTGGATGTAGAAATCAAACTGAGAGCCTCCCACACACTAAGCAAGCACTCCAACATTAAGCTACATGCCCAGCCTTTGACGTGATGGCACGAGGAAGCAACGTGCTGATCACTGTGGAAACAAAGGTATTTCTGTCCCAGATCCGTGTGGTTTAATTTTAATAAGATCTTCTAAGGGAAGGAAAGGTGTACAAATCCAGTTATTAACTTACTCTCCTGTCGCTGTGGTGAAATAACTCCGACAGTCAGTTTTAGGGAGAAGGGTCTAGTTCAGCGTGGTGAGAAGACAGCAGAGCCTGAAGCGCCCGGTCACGTGACATCCCATCCATAATGAGGAGCGGAGACTAGTGAGTGCGTGCTGCTGCCTCTCCACTTCCCACAGTCCAGCCACAGTGTGGAGATCATCCGCACAGGCATACCCCTCAGTCCAGCTCCCAGGTGACCCTAGATTCTGTCGGGTTGACCACACTCACCATCGTATGAACGCGCTATAGCAACACTTACCATCAGACCTTGAAAGGAACGGGATGCCCAGCAGAAAGAAACAGCATTTTTAATTATTAGGTTTCCAGTCTGGCGAAATGTCAAGCTGCACTTAGAATTACGCAAAGTACCGCAATGGAAGAGATATTTACAGTATGAATGAAACTACAAGGTTATACTGTTCAACTCTAGCCCACCATGCCCGTGAGTATGCACAGTACTGTGACACACTAGGACAACAGCACGGAGAAATGATTTAAGTAAAGCAGACCGTGGTTTTTATGGTTCTTGCTGGCACTGCAGCATTAGTCCACTGATACTGCTAATGATTTCAGAACGCAGAGTTCAGGGACCAAAGCTCTTGGGCTCCAGGGAGGTGGAAAAGAACTGAAACAAGATGTCAGCAGGACTGATTCCCTTTCGGAGTCCTTGGGAGCAGCCATTAACCTGCATTTTTAAAGTCTGCTGAGTACCCTGCTTTCCCATTTACCTCTACAAACCAGCTACAGAGTCCCGGGTCAGGACACCTTGACAAGGCCTTGATTCGACCTCCTGCACTGTTCCCGATCTCCCCACATGAAACCAGAGGCCTGCTAAACAGCCATTTTCTGACAAGTCATTCCCTGCCCCCTCAACTGGTGAAGTCACCATTGCACCTCATGGAGACGTACCCTCATGGAAAGGGTGCCAGGGCTCTGAGGTCTGTACTCTGAGTTATTGCCACCCGAAACAACTCGTGAATGTTCTTAGCACGGATAAGAAAAATGTCTACTACACGGCTCTGAGTCCAAACAATAGAGACAGTAGACAATTTATCCAGTTATTATGTGCTCAGCAATAATTGGAGTTAATTAGTACCAGGCTGCAAAGTCTCTCAGAGTATCTGCGGTTGCAGAATGCCATGTTCTCTTCTCCCAATGCTGCTTGTTCTCCTAATTTAAAGCTATGAAAGTTTTATGTGTGCCAAGAAGACAGTATCTAGTTTTCTCCCTCTAATATTTGAACTGTTAACTGAAAGGCAATAATTAAAATTATTGACCTGAAACTAAACAAGAGCACACACATACTCCACAGGCTAAACTAATATTTTATTTGGTACGAGTTCCCAGCTTAGGCGTTCCTATTTTCCCAAAGCCTTAAGACCTTCCAGGGGCGAAGCCCCACCTAGAAGTCTAAGATCCTGGCAGCTGCTGCTGTATTAGTCTGGTTTCAATTTTTTAAGTATTTGGGTCCACAGCTTATCTATGGGAACAAATGATCGTTCTATCTTGAAGAGTCCAGAGGGAAGATTTACGGAGAAAGTTAACTTCATATCCCCCTTCTGTGGGCCAGCCATCGTGATCCCAGCCAAAGCTAAGGAGACAGGACTGGCAAGGAGGAACTCCCTCATGGGTTGGGCAGCACACAGGGGAGAGGCAAGGGTTCTATCAGTCAGAGGACTGGGCCTGGAAGAGCTAAAGAAGAAGAGGCTGCCAGACCTCGGGGCTCAACACCAAGAGCACCCTATCAGCTAGAGGGGGGCGCTCAGCCAGCGACGTGAAACCCAATCATTAAATTATTGAGAGCCACTTAGGGGAGGAAAGAGGACTGTCCTGAGAGTGTGAAGCTGTGGGTGGCAGGAGCAACACAAGGGTTCTGACTCAGGAGACCACAGGCCTTGTTCCAAAAGCAGAACAGGGATGCTATATGGGACAGGGCCAGTAGCACAGAAGGAGCTAGAAGGCCCAAGATAGATCTCCTTTCTCAGGGTGATGAAAAGCTCTCACTTCGGCTTGTGGCCAAAAACTTAGAAGGGACCGCACAGCAGCCTTCCACCGTGATCATATCTTACAGAAGAATGTGGATATTTTGAATTCTGTCGTTTTTCCTGAGAAATCCCACCACAGCCCTAGTTAAGGGTTATTGTCCATAGGACCTACCTCTTAATATCCTTTGGTCCCAAATCAGACCTTCTCTTAGCATGTCGTGCACAGGTGTTCTTAACACGTACCTTCTTACAAACATCTAAGGTTGGTTCACACCAAAAATACTGAGCATTTATTCTGTATCACTCACTATACCAAGCCCCAAAGGTCAGCAGTAGCTAGGACAACACTGCCATCAGAGCGCTAACAACCTCTTACTATGGTACTGCCCATAGGGCGATGGCCTTGAAGGAACTGGAACATCTGAAATGTTGTGTAGCAAGTTTAGCAAAGACCAGGGCATGGCACAAGCTAGTTCTATAGAAAATGATTCCAATAGAGACTGGGACCTGCTTGTTTTTAAAGGAAGCACAAGAATACAGAGACACAAGGGAGAAGCTGGGCAGCGGGAGTAGCTGGTGGTAACATGGGCTTTAGCATGGTGGGAGTGTCAAGGAGCCTATGGAGAGCGATCAGGAAGACACCAAACTCCTGCAGAGGTCACAGAAGAGGGAAAAGACAGTAGGCTTGCTTTAGCTTGGCTGCTGTGTCAAGGATGAAATGTCCACCAATATGTGAAAATGAAGAGGCTTTTAGAGCCTTATGGTCTACCACTGAGTGAGCCAGATGTTACATATGAATGCTTTTTAAAGGAAACAATAATCCTAAACCACTAAGCCAGGCGTGGTGCCTGCTAGCCATAAGCTCAGTGCTGGAGAGGTTGAAGCAGGAGGATTGACATGAGTTTGAGGTGAGCCTGAGATACATAGTTACTGTCTCCAATAGCCCAAATTCATTCTTAACAGAAAAACAAACTGCACAGACGTTAGAGAAAGCAGTAATGATTGAAGACAGGCAAAGGAGATGGAGCATAGGAGTTCCTGGGGAACTACAGGACAAAGAAAAACACTTAAAAACCATAACTCAAGAATGTTTTACTGAACTACCAAAGATCAGAGACTCTACATTTTTACAAAATCATCCCATGTCTCAGGAGATCAACTCAAAACAATGGGCTCCCTAAGATTTAAAAAGAAAAAACAATATCCTTGGGTCACTGAGCTAGCTAGGGCAGAAGCAAAGCATCTACCTGCTGGGTTAAATGACAATAGCCCTTCCTGCCCTGCAGTTGTTGAGCCTGGAAGTGTGAAACCCAGGTAGCTTGGTTTCTGGCCTAGCCTCTGTCCTAGGCTTGCAGAGCTGGTCTTCTCCCTGAATATGAAAGCTTGGTGTCCTCCTCCTCTTCTCAGGACAACAGTCATAATGGACTAGGGCTCCACCCTCCTGACCTCCTCTGGCCCTAATCACCACCTTAAAGACCCTGTCTCCAGAGTCAGTCAAGTTCAATGTCTGGACTTGGACGTTGACTTTGGTGTATAACATTAGGAACACATGCATGTATATATACATTTATACAGTTAATAGACATGTATCATGCATACATATATAGTAAGAAGCATGTGGCATATAAGAAATATATATATGTATATATATGTATATATATATGTATGTGTGTGTATATATATATATATATATATATATATATATATATAAATTTTTCAGTGTATATACCATAAAATGAAGTAATGTATTTAAGATCTTCAAAAAGAACACATGACCTAAATTTTTATATTTAAAAGCTAACTTTTAATCAAATAGAACATGGCAAACTTCTAAGTGAATGCCAGGACACAGCTACTGCCACGGGTGTTGGAGGAAGAGTCCACTGGGAGGCAAGGTCTAGACAAGAAAGATGAGGAGTCACTGAGGCTGTGGTAGAGCTAAGCAAATAAGTGGAGGGAGGAAAAAGATGTGCTGAGGGCTGAAAGGTGAGGTAAGGTGGGTGGGAGCTAGAAGCTCTCACAAACAGTACAACTGCTTCAAAGCCCAAGGAAAGAGGAAGACTCAAGAATGTACACAGCGATAAAACATTTTCAGTGTTCATGGTGGCAGTACTTTCCCTGATATTCCATATTGTGAGATATGCGCACACAACAGTCATGGAAGGTCTTCATTATCTCCTGTATCTGAGAATTAGGATCTCACGCATGGAGGAGAGGAAGTCCCAATATGATCAAGAGGACAAGTTTTATAAGCTCTAATTTGAATCAAACTCACAATACCTTTACAGTGTATGTGTATAAACTATTACATTTATATATAACAAGAAGCACATGTAACACCTAGCTTTGTCCACACCCTGAATGTCCACACCTAGCTTTCTCCACATCCTGAAGGTCCCTCAGTGCCCACGTTGCAGTCCTGAAGCACTGCTTCTAAATAAAACCATAGCAAGACTTCTCTATATGGCTAATTTTACATTTGCTAAGAGTTGAGTTTGGAACATCTTGTCACAACAGACAGAAAGCCATCACAGACTTCCGAGTGATAGCTGAAAGTCCACAGACCTGCTCAAAGAGGCTCCTACCAGGTAAGATGAAGCATCTTGTGCTTCATGATAACTGTAACATATTCCAGGTCCTTCAGAATGTTTCCTGGTAGAGCACTTGCCTAGCATGTGGCAGAACCAAGGTTCGATCACCCACGAGGGGGTGGGTGAGATCCAGTATCAGTGACTGCCAAAATCCCAACAGAGGAATCAGACAGTGTGTCTGACAAGGGTCTTGAATCTGAAAACACAGAGAACCAACAGTGATCCTGAAGAATATTTAAAATATCATCCAAATAATAACACATCTTCCTAGAAGAAATCACTACATTATACCAAGCAAGATAATAAAAAGTGAATTCATATATAGCTAACTGTTAGTCATATTACGTATCATCAAAGACAAAGTAGAAAACACCTGAACTAGGCTGACTGTATTCCTCTCATAGCATGTAAACAGAGGAAATGGATCTCTTCAATGTACTATTCATAGATGTGGAATTGATAATCTAATGCTAGTAACTTCCAAGCATGAGGTGAAATAGACATTTTCAGATAAATGAAAGATAACCATTAACTTTTCTTCTTTGTATGTGTGTGTGTGTGTGTGTGTATATATATATATATATATATATATATATATATATATATATATATATATATATATACATACACACATATATATATACACATGCAGGCATATATGTACACACATGTATGGGTATGCATAAGCATTCACACGTGTATGCCTGTGCATGTGGAAATCAGGCATTGACCTTGGATGTCTTTCTCCATTGTTCTCGGCCTTATTTTCTGAGATCTGAACCTGGAGCTGACTAGTTAGTCAACGTGACTCTCCTACAAGCACCTGGGGGGATTGACCTGTCTCCACATTGTCAGTTTTGAGACATCTCCCCAGTCTAAATAACTTTGGACTGTGAAGCAGGTAGAAAGGGATCTAAAGAAATAGGGCATATATCTTCAGAATTTGTAAAGATAAAGGAAGGAAACACAAAAGCAGACCAAAGGTTATTCAATATGGTCCTGAAGCAAAGAAAGACTTGAGATACGTTAAGGTTTTTCTGGTGAGGAAGGGATGATAGTCCCCTACAAGGAAGGGCAAGAGGCTGGTGTCTTGATAGTCTCAGTTGGAAAAACAAAACAAAACAAAAACATAATTTTTCAGACTGGAGCATGCGTGTGTGTCCCTTCAGCTCTTTCTCTGCTCTCATTTTGGCAAACAACTTGTTTTTACCTCCTGGACAGTGAGCTTCATAAGAGGTTTCTATTTCTCTGGCTCCAGTGAGCAGCCACAAGGCGTCACCATGAATGTTGGAATCTTCTGGCAGGCTGGATGCTACAGTTGCTGACAGACCATCTCTAGACTCTCGAGTAGAGCAATGCAGGGGGGGAAAAAACAAGCAAACCAACTCACATCTCACTAGTTAAAAAAATACCAATAGTTCCCAAATTATAGTGTGCTATTTGAGTTTACGAGGTGGGCATTTGAAAGTCTACAAGAACCCTATCAAAGCTGGTATTTGCCTTCTGAACCGATCGTTATATAACTTATTATCCATAATATAGTTGAGATATAGTAAAGAAAGCTCTAGACTATCCATGTTTTTAAACATTTTCAGAGCAGACCTAGACCACAAGGGTACTTGGCAATTCACCTAGACTTTAAGATCCGTACCTTCTGTTTACCAAATCACTTTATCCTGAGCCACGCCCTGGCCTGAGTGAGGCTGTGGGAATGAGGCAATAACGTGGAGGGGAGGAGGCCCCAAGACCTCCACCCAGGAAGCATGCCTTATCTATGCCACTCTAACCTTTAGAGTTCAGGAAAAGGAGGAGACCGGGGAACAGGTAGCTAGCTTGTAGGCCAGCCTTCCAGAGGGCAATGAAGAAACCCTAGGGGGCCAGATGCTCGTGTACTGGAGGACAAGGAACGGTGACCCGCACAGGACAGCCTACTAGTGCTAGAGCCCTGAAGATTGTGCGGTACTGATATTTTCACCTACTCCATCGCTCACCGTCTGTCCGGGTTCAAATTCCCAGCACAGAATTCCATTCTTAGCTTAGTGCTCCTATTCTCGAGGCCATTCCTATTTTGGAGTCCACTAGAGTGACAGAATTTGGGGGTCAGGGTGGAGACTAAGAAATGGAGTTGGCTGCAGTATCTGTAAAGAGAGAAAAAGGCTTAAGTAATGGATCTGGGGAAGAATCTGACTCCCAAAGGGGGGTGCAGTTCAGGATCTGGTGCCGGAAAGAAGTGGGTAGGATGTGGAGGAGAAGGCTGTCTGCTGAAGAGGCTCAGAGCTCAGGTCTTCTCTATAAAATACAGAAGTTCTTGCAGTGTTCAACATGCTGGATCTGAAGACCACAGACAGTGCCAGCCAATGCCCTCCACAGAGGCAAAGAAGATCTGTGGGGTGGATGTTTGTAACAGTGAGCCCAGGCATCCTGCACTGGGTGCCCATTGTATGTGGCAAATCAACCAGCCCAGAAGGCACTGTGAACCTCAGCCCTTTTTGGCTCACCCAGCACCAGAGCTGCAGTCGCTAGGGGTAGAGACAGGAAAGACGAGCCCCCTGCTGCAGAAAGGGACTTCATGGGACTGGTTGTACCCCTACGGCAGAGCTGCATTGGGAGCCAGTGCTTTCGTCTGAGCCTCTGTCTTCTGCTCTATAAGTACCGTCCCAGCATTGAGACCTATTTAAGCTATTGTCACCCAACTCGCTAATCTCTGTGGAGTCTAAGATAGTGGTAAGTGGCCACACGTCACTCCGGAGGTTGGCTTCTTCTTTTTAACTCCAAGGCATCATTGAGTAAAACAAAGTTGAGTGGAAGCATCTCCCAGCAACTTCACTGCCAGGCTTCGCTCTGCGCCGGCATCTGTCAGAGGCACTAGAGTGTTTGCGGTTGTCCCGAGAAGAAACAGATCCAGTGCTAGCCTTTCTCTGGTTTCAGTTATCCACCGTCAGCCATGAGCAGAAAATATTAAGGGAAATTTCTAGAAACAACAAGTTTTAAATGCCATACCACCATTCTAAGCAGTTGCCAAAATCTCCCATCATCCCAGTCTGTCCCAACAAAGGCAAGAATTATGCTTGTGATCCAGTGTACCCCCATTGTATACACCCCCAGCCTGTCAATCACCCCGGAGCTCTCAATTATGAGATCAACTCCTGTGCTATGATAGTGCTGTGTTCAAAGAACCCTTGTACAGTGGGCTCATGCTGTTGTTCCCCTTGTGTATTTTGTTATCTACATCCTCATAAGAAAGATGAACACCATGTCTAAAAGAGGAGTGGGTGGGATGCTTCGGTTTGTGAAGGTGCTTACGGCCTAGCCTGCCATCCTTTCCATTCCCGACACCCACACAGTGAGAGGAGAGACCCAGCTCCCAACAGCTGTTCTGTGGAAGATCGATAGATGACTAAAGAGCAGTTCTTACTCTTGCAGAATACTCAAGTTTAGTTCCCAGCACCCACAGGTCAGCTTACAACTATCTGTAACTTTTAGTTCCAGAAGATGTGAGAGCCTCTTCTGGCTTCCACGGGCACCAAGGCATTCGTCCGCATGCCATACATAAATACAAGCCGTCAAAAACTGATACACACAAGATAAAAACAAGTGTGTTTTTTTGAGGAAGTTGTTCTCCAACCTGCACATACATACACAAAAAGGTTTTCAAAATATATCTGAGATCATACAGCTTACAGCATATTGTTATACTTATTCTTGTTCATCATTAATCTCTTCTGTGCCCAATTTACACATTAGATGTTCTCACGGGTGAACGTGTATAGTTAGAGGTGGTATGTGAAGGTTGCAGGCTGCGGTATTGGTCATCCAGAGACATCTCGGACTTGAAGATAAAGAGGGAAAGAAGGGCATCAGTGAAGGGAGAAGCAGCTTTTGGGACTCTCTTACTCACCTCTTCTCCTTGGAAGAAAGGTAACATTCAGATCAAGGACATCAGCTATCAGAGAGAGGACAGGGCTTTCCCTCCCTCCTATGCTGGGTCCCACACTAACTCTGCCTTTCAAAGAGCCATCCAGGAAACATGGCAAAGCCAGCTTTGTGTTTCAGGTACCCTCCCAGCGTTATGCAAGCCTCCTCTTCCAACTCCCCCTGCTGCAGCCCCACCACATTCTGCCTCGGGTCTCTTCCCTGTTCAGGCCAGTTGGGAGAGTTCCCAGGTCAGAGCTCCATTCCTTGGCCATCCTCATTCATGTTCTGGGAGGATAGTTCGCCTGAGGGTAGGCCATCATTTTAGACTAGCCCTATAATGGAAGGGTTTGGGGGCTCCATGCTGAGGGAGTTCCTTACTCACCTCCTTGAGCCCACAGAACTAGAGGTCTAGAACAGACACAGCTCTGATATTAGAGTTGATAACTCGCCCAAAGATCATCCCTCCTCAGTGACAGAGGGGAGATTCTGATTCGTGTGATTCCAAAGTCCATGTTCTTTTCAGACATGCTTCTGAGAAGTTCTCCATAGGCCGGTTCCTGACACTCCATAGTGTCTTGCCTCTGTCCCAGTGCCCCATCCTCGATGAAACCAGTGTCTAGACTTTGTATTGCATCCACCCACCCTTCCCCATCATCCGAGGGATATCTCTGTGACAGTAAGCACGTGCAGAAGGGAACAAGCCTTGGCACCAAAACTCCACCCTTACAAACCCAAAATATTCCGGCCCCAAGCAGTCTCTGCATCTAGAATGCAATTTCCTTTTCAAAATACCTCCTGAAGTAGCTTGCCAGCAGGCAACAATTAAACCTTAGTAACTAACAGAGACTCCGAGGGAGAGAGGGAGCCAAAGCCCATTCAGTACATTTACTTTTTACCATGTGGGTCCTCTGAAAATGAAATGCTAACTTTGAGGTTGCATAGAATTAACAAGTAACAAATGCTCACTCTGCCTAACAAGATAAGCCGCCCCTTGGGAACGAACATAATAAATGAATTAAACACTATGGCTGCATACTTTAAATGAAATACACAAGAATTTTCCAAGCCATGAATAGAGGCAAATACATGGTAATAGAGGGTAGACTTGAGAAAAGGTAAAGTAGTGTCAAGACCTCCATGTCCTATCTAAAATGGATCATGCTAATCCAATCAGAGGTGCAGGAAACAAAGAGGGGGTGCAGTGGGGGAACTGTGCAGGTCCACGGCAGGAGCTCCTCAGCCTGCATGGAGCACGTCCCTGTGCTTCTTACATTCCCACTTAGTAAAGCTTCAGCTCAGCAACATGGCCAGAGACAGGACCGGTGGAGTTCTTAGAATTCCACAATTAAATGTGGTCAAGCAGAAACACTTTGGCAAATACATTGTACCAAGAAGAGGATCCTCGGAGATTAACAGCCGTGACCCTTCTCTCATGAATCACCCAAGATTGGGCTTGTCAACTGTCTGAGAAAGGAGTGGGGAGGTTTTGGACCCTCATCTGAGAGTCCCCTCTGCACTTCCAGGACATTTGTAGAAAATTTGTCCCCAGCCACACATGGCCTCATGTTCTCTGGGTGCTGGCATGTACAGGCTATGGAAAGGCAACTGAAGGAGGAAGTCCATCTCTGCACGCCATGGTTATCCATCCTTATCCATGTTGGGACTTCCTGGTACCATGGCGGCTTTGGGACCACCCATGATCCTGTAAGTAACCCCTCACTCCTGGTCTAGAAATAAGCCCAATACACTCTGTAGTCCGTCAAGTTGTCCTCTAGGGGGAATACCACTTTGGTGTGTTGTTTGTGCTCTACAGGAAGGGGGTAGACCTTTGTCTAGCTCCACAGGAGATCCTCTGAGCCCCCTGCTCCCTCTCTGCCCTGCAATCATGGACTTCTAATCTTCTGGAATTGTAACCCTAAGTACATTCCCCCTTGGGTTGTTTTTCTCTTGGAACTTTATCCCAGCACCAGTAAAGGAACTGACAAGGGCCAGTAGCACTGTCTTACTGCCCGACCTGGAGTAAAGGGAACCAACATGGAGAGAGGAATTAGCTTTAACGTCCTGTGGAGTCAGAGAAGACAAGGTGGCTGGGGAGAAAAAGCGTGGATTTAGCTAGACATGGTGGTACTTGCCGGTAATAGTGGCACTTAGAGGTGGAGGCAGGAGGATTATAAATTCACAGAAAACCTGGACTGCATGGAGAGCTGAGAGATACCCTGGGTTACACAGTGAGACCTTGTATTAAAGAAAAATAAAGACTGAACGTGCCTTATGCTTTTTTTTTTCATCTCTTGCATATGCAAGGCCCTGGCTTTGCTCAGTAGCACTGGGAAGGAGGGAAAATTATGAGTTAGAATTTGCACTGGACACATCTTCTGATCCTACAGGAGTCCTAATAAAGATCTCCGGGAGGAATGAGTCAGAATGCTCTGAAAAGGTATCTTTATGCCAGGTAAATGACAAAGACAAGCTTTGTTGCAAAAGTGTGCAACCTTCAAGGAAAAATGAAATGCTCAAAACCCACATGTCCTGCTTACAAGCCTGAAGGTATTCCTGGGCTCTATCTAATGAAGACCTCGATTTCCCCAGGATCTCAAGGCTCAGTGGGCTTCAATCTCAAGGTTATTAACAGGAATCCACAAAACAGCTTTCCTTTCCAGCAACTGACTGCCCCTACCCCAGGCTTGGTGGCACCTCACTTGATTCCTAAGCAGAGCACTACGTGTTTCTATGAAGAGTATGCCACGGGTGTTGTGACTGACACTGTGATCCTATTGTTCTGTCTTCGTGTGCAGTCAGTGGTTTGTTCTTGTGGAAATACTCAGCTCCATTCCAGCTCTTTCTGTGTGTGCTCATCCCGGGCTTACGAGACCTGCATGTTCTGCGCCTCGCTCGGTTCTTAGAGTGTCGCTTAGCCCAGAGAGGGGCTGAAAAGGAAGGAAAGAAACTATTGGGAGCTGGTAGGGCCTCAGCGAGAGTCTGACTCAACCATCTCTTAGCAAAGAAAGGAGAGACTTCAACTAGAACCACTCAAAGTTTTGACAGCAGAAATCAGGTGGGGACTCAAGCACTTCTTCCAGGTCCTTTCGGTCCCTGAAGTCATGTGGCTTCCTGGAAACCACATGGCTTCAACAAGACAAGGCAGGGAACCCTGCAGGGGACATACCAGGGTGGCTACAGGAAACAAGTGCTTCATAAAGGAAGGGCAATTGCATCAGAGGTGACGTAAGACAGCATGTAACTGAGGTCACTAAGAGACAAACGGACGGCCAGTGCTACCTGGAGCTCTCAGGGAGAAAGTAAAGAAGCTACCCCAGCTTCAAAGGGTGTGAAGGTGACAGATTCAGGAGGAGGACAACATGTTCTTATGTGACGCCACCAAGGCAGAAGAAAAGGGACCTGTAGCTAAAAGGTGTGCTTGTATGCTCAGGGGTCTGATCTTGCTGTCTAACCCATGCAGAAAGAAGCTGACTAGATTGTGAAAACCCTGTTGGATTGGCACAAGTGATAGTCGTAAGTGAACGCTTGTAAAGATCTAGCTGTTACCAGCAACGGGATGCCTGCCTGTGCTCACCCATTCTTACTCATCTCCAGACTTTCCATCCACGTCCGCATTGTTCTTGATGTTCTGAGTTTTCCTTTGTTTAGAACGCCACTCATTCCTAACCTGTTAATATCTCAAGGAAACCACTGATCCTGTCTGGAAAGACGTCTCCACCTCATTTCATTACTGTCCTTACCCAGGAATGTCAAGTACTTTAGCAGTGACTTCTGACCTGGTCTTTGTGTCCCTAGCAAGAACATATTAAGAAATGAGCACACAAATTTTGCAAGTCCAGTGCTTATAGATTTTGTACAAATCACGTGCTGTGTGTTCAAGGCCTCAGTGGAGCTTGCTGTTCTGGCCTGGCGGAATGTTTGAAACCTGTTAAACCTCAGCGGAAGATGAAAAGGCTGTTGTTTGAGAGGTTGGTAAAGTATTTGCCATGTAAGCGTGTAGACCAGGGTTTGACTCCCCATCTCCATAAAAAGTCAAGTACAGCAGCACATGTCTGAAACCCCAGAACAAGAGGGGTAGAGATGAGCCACCGAGGTTAGCTGAGTCTTTGAGAGCCAGGCCCTCTGAGACCCTGTTGCAAAGATTGGATGTGAAGCAATTGAAGAAGCATCCAGCCTCAACCTGGCCTACATGCCACCATACACATATGCACACACAGACACATGCCACATACATACCACACATACATGACACACACACAACGTACACAGCACACACACATGCATGCACGTGCACACCACACACATTAACACACACATATCCAACATACACAACATACAGAGCACACACATGCCAAACACATAATATATTCACAGACACCACACACACAGTGATGTTTGGAGTGCTTTTTTTCCCCCAGCCTTCCTTTTATCCAGATGATGGGTCAGTATGAAAACTCACTGCCGGTATCCAGGTTTTATAAGCCCAGTCCCATTCCCTCTTGTTAGAAATCCCACACACCACAGACAGACTCCAACTCAAAGGCAGCCTGTAAAGTTAAGACAGTCAAGTACTAATCCCACAATCGGAGAAAGTTGCTCTCTTGATTGAACAAACCTATGTTTTCTAGGTCAAGATGCATTTGTTACCTCCTCCAGAGTCGCTGCAGTGGGTCTCAGTTATCACAGCCACAGAGAGACAGCTGATCAGTCTTCACTATGGGGTAAAAGCAGCGGCATTTTCAAGATTTCTGGCTTCACCCTTTTAACCCAAAGACTAACTATAAATAGACTCGAAGTCTGGGGTTTCCATGGCTGAGTGCTGCTATAAATAGCTTTAGACATTTTCCCACTTCATGCTTTCTAAAAGAACATTCTCTACTTCCCTTCTTGGATAACCTCTGGGAATAGAGCAAGACCACATTCAGAAGTTTATTACGGGAGCTTAACAGAACAGCTAATGAGCCTACCAGCAACCGTGAGTGTCCCTCAGATATTAAAAACAAACCTGAGAATAAAATGATTAATGAGTTCATAAGTGTGTGCAGTTAAACAGATACTCACATGTAAACATATTTCTAAAAAAGACATTTTTTCAAAGTAAGCAAGCTGTTTATATATATGTTTGCCCACTTTCCCATGTCCCTGGGAATTTTCTTCTAAAACACAAAATTAAGCCTAGCCTAAGCATCAGTTCTGAAAGGGAAACAGATGTGTTCTACTTTCCTTCTTTTGTGGGGCCACGGTGGGGCTGTTAGGAAATACATTACCTTCAACTCCCTCACAGCACCTCCTAGAAAATGAGGTGCTCACCCAGCTACCAGGAGTTCAAAAAGTCTGTCTTCCTAATGGAGAATGTTCTTGGAACCCCCTGTAAGGACCACAGGTAAGATACTACCCTGAACTGCTCTCTGGTGGTGCTGGCTTGTCAAAGCTGAGGCAGAGTCCCACGAAAAGCCTCTGAACATGTCCAATGCCTGCCTGCTAGCAACCTCTGCTGGTGGTTATTTTCAACAGAGAAGGAAATGAACTGGCAGGAAACTAAGCAGAGAAAAAGGAAGGGCGATCCAGCCCCAAATCAGGTTCTGGGTTTGTTGTGTTTTGTTTAAAGGTGAATGAAAAAAGAGAGAGAGAGAGAGAGAGAGAGAGAGAGAGAGAGAGAGAGAGAGAGAGAGAGAGAGAGAGAGTAGCAAAAGATGCTTGAGATTTTTAAAGCAAAGTATCTGAGCACTTTTAGGCTCACAGAAAATATTGAGCAAAATATTGGGAAAAAATGTTCCCAGCACTGTAAATTTCCTGTTTTTAATGTCGCAAGATTGTGGGATGCATTGGTTACAGTTTTAATATGTCAATTAAAATCTAGCCCGTAGTTTAAATTAAAGGGCACTGCTTGTGCTGGACACTCTGCAAGTCTGGGCAAGTAGAAAAGAACACGAGCCACATTATAAATGTTTTACAAACTAATGGGTGTCTCTCTGCCCCAAACCGCCTACTCACCACCCACTCCTCTTCCTCTCCCCGAAACCCCTCACAACCATTCATAAATGGTGGCCTTGGTGGTTTTTGCCTTTCCCAAGAAACGACCAGACTCTCCTCCACAGGGCTATTTCAGAATGCGTTCCAATCAGCAACAAGAGATGTTTCTATTGCCACAGGACAGCTTCTGGGGGCACCGGTGTTTGGTACTGGCTGTTCTAATGGGTGTGCAGGGGATGCCAAGGCTTGGGGCTCTGGTGTTCTGTGCTTGGCTGTTCTCATGGATGTGCAGTTGTATGACATGTCTGGTGGTTTCAAGTGTTCCGTGAAGAGGCAGATGAAGCTCTGTGAGTTCAAAGACAGCCTGGTCTACATACTGAATTCCAAGGAAGCTAGGGTTACAGAGAGATATTGTGTCCCAAACAACAACAAAAAAAAAAACCTTAAACTACTCACACAACCTACAGTGGCCTTACTGAAAGGAGGAACATCCCCACAACCCAGCCCCACAGCAGAACTGGTACAGGACATAGCCAGATATTCTGAACACAAAGGAGATTTATTAACCCAGAGGAGCAAGTGGGAAGGGGACAGGGACAAAAGGGACAGCAACATCAGCAGGAGCAAGCAAGAAAAGCAGGACAGCAAGAGAAAGTGTTTCTGTAGGAATGGGCTTTTAAGGAGAAACGGAGGTGTCTGTTCTGGGGTGAGTTGGTAAATTCTGTTTGGACATGTCAGACAAACAATGAATTTTGATTGTTGGATCTTGGTGGTTTGTCTCAGGAATGAATCAGTGACCAAATAAGGGAACCGATCTTAGGGGCTAGCTTTAGGAATGTAACATTTTTAGCAAGGGGCAGGAAAAGGGGTAAAGGGGCAAAGCCTGTCTCCAGTGTTTGCCGTGCCGGGGCCTGCTAGAGACCCTTCACTTACTGTGCGAGTCAGTCATGCACAGCAGGCCATTGAAGTCAATTTTCCAGACAGAAAACCACACGTTTGTGAGGGAACAGTAAATTGATATGAAGAGGCTAGTGATGGTACAAGATAAATTTGGTTCTAGTTATGGATAACCCCAGCTATGGGAGAGTCTCCTAGGCTCCGGTAAAGGTAAGGCTGAATAGGTAGGAGGAAGTCTTTGCAGGAAGAGGGAAAGCCTCCAGATCTCGATAGCATTATTAATTCTCTGGTTCATAGGAGTATTATTCCCAGTGTTAAAATTCTCAAGAACACATTGTGACCTAAAGAAGTAAAGATAGTAAAGGAAGGAAACAGGCATTTTAACCAAGCAAGAATCAAAAGCAAACTATTTTTGTTTTCAAAATTGGTGGAAATGGCTAGTGAAATAGCTCTGTGCCTATGGACTGTCCAGGCTGACATCCTGAGTGTGGTCCACAGGACCACAGGTGGGACAATAGAGTCAGCCACCAGCAGTTGTCCACTGATTCCCTTATAAGCATCATGGGGTGTTCCGTATATTAAGTAACAAAAGAAGGAGAAGAAAAGAAGACGAAGAAGAAGAGGAGGAGGAGGAGGAGGAGGAGAAGAAGAGGAGGAGGAGGAGGAGAGGAAGAAGAAGAGGAAGAAGAAGAACAAGAAGAAGAAGAGGAGGAGGAAGAGGAAAAAGAAGAACAAGAACAAGATGAACAACAAGAAGAAGAGAAGAACAAGAACAAGAAGAACATGAAGAAGAAGAGGAAGAAGAAATAGTAGAGGAAGAAGAAGAAGAAAAAGAAGAGGAAGTGGAAGAGGAAGAAGAAGAAGAAGGAAGAAGAAGAAGGAGGAGGAGGAGGAAGAAGAAGAAGAGGATGAAGAAGGAGGAGGAGGAAGAAGAAGGAGGAGGAGGAAGAAGAAGAAGGAGGAGGAGGAAGGAGGAGGAGGAGGAGGAGGAAGGAGGAGGAGGAGGAGGAAGGAGGAGGAAGAAGAAGAAAGAAGAAGAAGGAGGAGGAAGAAGAAGAAGAGGAAGAAGAAGAGGAGGAGGAGGAAGAAGAAGAAGAAAAAGTACAAGTGGCAAAGAAACATTTTCAAGTCTTCTACACCGATATCCACCAGAGAAATGCAAATTAACATTACCTTGAAATTTCATCTCACCCCAGTCAGAAAATAAAATCATATGAAGAAAACAAAAAGGAAGCAAATGCTGGTGAAGGATTCTGGGAAAGACAATGTCTCACTCTTGGACAGAACGTAAGTTATTCGTCTATTGCCCCATTTTTCTCTCATGTCATAACTATGAAGACAGAGTTGGGGTCATTGGACTTTTCTCTCTGCTCTACCCACAACACATCCACATGGGTTGAAAATCTTTTTCTTAATCCCTGTCATCATTCTGTCTTTTTAATTGGCATATTGGCCGGATGGCTTAGTCTAACCTCTTGGATTGCATGAGTCAGGACTTTTGCCCAAAACTCTGGATACACTATAAACTACAAATATCTATACTGATTTATATGAGCAATAACTTATTAGCCAATTTAGTAGTGTATAAACAGTATACAAATAACAGCACGGGGAATACGTATTGATATACAGTCACAAATAAGACAAACCAAAAGGCCCAATGTTATGGTTGACATCAGTTAGCCTTATGATTGGCAAGTTTCAAACACATTGGTTATGAGACAAACGTGTGTGTGTGTGTGTGTGTGTGTGTGTGTGTGTGTGTGTGTGTGTGTGTGTGTGTATCATATATTGATCACATTTGCCCTGGTTCCCTCATTGGAAACTTTAGAGTTACATTATTGATCCTTCTTTCCCAACACTGAGGATTAGCTTGAGTTTGAGGATGGCTTTGGCTACATAGTGAATCTAGGCCAGACTGGCTAGACTGAGACCCTGTTTTAATGAAACCGGTATTACGTGGGTCATCATTTTCACACCCTCCTGGAGCTGGGATGCCTTCAGAGCAGGTGTGGCATTAGGTGTTTGGCTTAAGCTTCTGTGTCTTCCAGTCAGAGTGCATTTAGCCTTTATTTCTGAAGAACTCTTTCTAGCCTTGGTCTCACCATGGTTATAGAACCTGAAAGACATAGAATTTTGGAAAAATGGCATTTGGGGTTTTTGTTTGTTTGTTGTGATTTTTTTTTTTTTTTTTTTTTTTTTTTTGGTTTTTTGAGGGGCGAGCTTCAGGGGATTGGCTAGCTGTTGTGCTTTTGTTTTTAAATTTTTGTTCTTCCAGAGGTCCTGAGTTCAATTCTGAGAAATCACATGGTGGCTCACAACCATCTTAATGAGACCCGATGCCCTCTACTGGTGTGTCTGAAGAGAGCAACAGTGTACTTATACATAAAATAAATAAAAATAAGTAAGTCTTGAAATTTTTCTCCTGAGGAAAAAGCCTTGGGTCCTTCTTTTCTGATATTATGCAATTGATTATTTTGACCTGGCCTTTCTTCTCCTCTTCCTTTTTTTTCTGCAGTCCTTTGCTTAGGTGGTTTCTTAGCAATGTTCAAGTTGTTGAACTTCTGGTTGAGGTTAAGTCAGGTTTATGTTTTCCTCGCTTTGTTAACCTCTGATCATGGCACTTCTCGAATAACGTTTCTCTGCTCAGCTATCTCGATACTCCCGTGCTGACTTTGCCCCAACGCCATGAAATTTTCTTGTTGTTCTCTGCACTTCTAGTTTATGCCCAGTATCACAACATGAGATGGGATGGAACTCCATCTCTTCCTTTACTTCGGATGTGGTTGTAGCAGATGCTTTAGCCTGTCTGCTGATGTCAGCATCCGAACCATATGATGGGTGACATCTTCGACCATCATTTTGTTTGCTTCATCAGGTAATTCTGCATTATAGCCTGGGAAAATTGAGCATCACCTTATGAGACTCTTGGTGCTATGACATAAAGCTGCCTGTGGTTTGTTTCTCCAGACTGACATTGTCACCTCCATGGGCCATCCAGTTTTCCAAATCTTTTCTATTCTCCTCTGGGCCTATTCTGTGCTTTCAAACTCCAGATGTTCTCCCTCTAGGGAATGTAGAGGCACAACAAGAGAGGCCCTGCTCTCTGAAATCTCTCACATTGATGATTCCCAAGACTCCTTTCCCCAGGGTCCTTTGGTCATAACAATAGTTTTCCGTTAGAGTTTTAGCTGTTTGTGTCTCCACAGCAATTGAGTAGATCTTCTAGTTGGGATGATTAGGAGAGGAGAAAAAAAAATAGAAGGGAGAAAAAGGAGGAGACCGGGAGAAAAGGAAAGGAGAAAAAAGGGAACAGGAAAGTGGGAGAGAAGAGGAGGAGAGGAGACATCAGGGAGATGGAAGAGGAAGGGGCTGGGAGTGGGAAGAAGGGGGGTCAGAACCAAGGGGGAGCTGGGAGAAGCTGATTTACTCCCAGTCTTCTGCTTACGGCAAGCTTTGCTGGGCTCTCTAATAAGAAAGAGAAGTTCTGCCCAGGGTGTGAACCTTGTGTCCTTTATGGTCACCACATGGTACTTCAATCTGCCAGCACAACCTTGGGTAAAAGCAAGTAAGAAAGTGAGAGCTGAACTTGGTAGCATTACACCTGCAAACTCAGCCCTCGGGAGGCAAATGTTCCCAAATTCAAGGCTACTCTGATATATAGATATAGATATAGATATAGATATAAATATACATAGAGATAGAGATAAAGATAGATAGATATAGAAATGGATATATCAATTGTATATATACATACATATCATTGTATAGACATTGTACACACACACATACTGTATACACACATACACAAAACAAAAATACTAACCGCAGGTTCTAGTCTTGTTTTTCCTATGGTATGTGTGTGGTGTGTATGAGTGTGTGAATGCAGGCAAATGTGTACCAAGCATGCATGTGGAGGTCAGAGGGCAATCTTTCGGGAGCCTGTCTTTTCCTCCCAGCTCATGACAAGACCGTCTCTTCAGTTCTTTCTGCTTCTTCATTACTTCCTGTGAGCCGGTGGGTAATTCTCCTGCTTCTCCCTCCATCTCTTACTAGGAGTGCTAGGATTACAAGTAAGAGCAACTGCATCCAGCTTTTTAAGTGGCTCCCAGGGATCAGACTCGGATCATCAGGCTTGCACAGCTAGTGCCTTCATCCGACAAACCATCGCCCCAAGCCCTATTTCTGAAAAATATTTTTTAAAGATGTATGCATTTTATGTATATGTCTCTTTTTCTGCATGCATATCTGTGCATGAGAAGGCATTGGACTACAGATGTAACGGCTGTGAGCTGCCACGTGGGTGCTGGAAATTGAACTCAGGTCCTCTGGAAAGAGCAGCCAGTGCTGTTAACTGAGGTGTCCTCTCTCTAGCCCCTGTTTTTGAAATTTTCATTCCTCTTCTCTGCCTGACTATCTCTTGAGGTCTACAGTTGCTGCTAAACTCTGTTACTGGTAACCATTGAGCCTGATAAGCAGTAACGTGTCTGTTGAATCCTTGGCAAAGGGAGAGTGAACAATGGAACGTGAGAGTGATTATAAAACAGACTTTAACTCAGCACATGCAGCAAGTCTGCATGAGAGATGGTGCTGGGAAGATGACGGATCTGTTGCTCAAGGCTTGAGGTTGATAGCTAGAACCCGTGGGCACATTTAGGGTTTGAAACATTTAAAAGAACCGGTGTTTCCAGCTATACTACTAACTAATAATAAATAAAGCTCATGTTAGAGCAGAAAATTCTGGAAAGAATATGCTGTTGGGGAAGACGGGGGGGGGGAGAGAGAGAGAGAGAGAGAGAGAGAGAGAGAGAGAGAGAGAGAGAGAGAGAGAGAGAGAGAGAGAAATGGATTTGACCTGAGTTTCAAGAGAAAAAAATTATTAAACAAACAAACTGTTAGCATTTTGTCTAAGCTCTACCCCACAGTTGCCCGGCAACAGTCAGGCGTGCCTGACTCACTATAAAAGGGGCTGCTTGCCTGCTTCCTTCACTCTCTCTTGAGTTCCTGCTCCTGCTCTGTCCTCTTGCTCCTTCCCCCTCTCTTCCCCAGTCCCCTTCCCATCTCTCTGCATGCTCCTGGCCAGCCTCTGCTTCTCTTCTCTTCTCTTCTCTTCTCTTCTCTTCTCTTCTCTTCTCTTCTCTTCTCTTCTCTTCTCTTCTCTCTCTCTCTCTCTCTCTCTCTCTCTCTCTCTCTCTCTTTCTCTCTCAGCCTCTCTCTCTCTTTCTCTCTCAGCCTTTCTCTCTCTTTCTCTCTCTGCCTTTCTCTGCCTCTGCTACCCTCTCAACTCCCCTCCCTATGCCCTAAATAAACCCTTTTCTATACTATACTGTCCTGTGGCTGGTCCCTCAGGAGAAAGGGATACCTCAGCATGAGCCCTCGAAAGCACCCCTTCCCCTATACCTGACTGCACATCCACCATTTTCCTCCTCTCCTTATTTTTTTTATAAACACACACAAATGAAACAAGTCCAGTTTCTTTAAGTTTTGGGAACACAAACATCACTGTGTGTGGTGTGTACAATAGCAGCGGAAGCCTCCGGTCCCTCTAATAACACACAGCAAAGGCAATGGTGGAGTCTGACTTTGAGGGAGAAGGCTTGCTCTGATGACATCATCAAAAGCAGCCAGAAACAAAGAACAAAGTATCTCCATTCAAGGCCAGAGACACATTATGGTAACTTGTAGTCATTAAACATTAAAATGACAAGCCTGTCTAGAATTCAAAGTCATCCTAAAAAATACCAAGGGGCCAGTGATATGCCTCAGTGGGCAAAGGGCTTGCTGCTCAAGCCAGATGACCTGGTTCAATCCCCAGAACACACTTCAAGGGGGAAATGGAGAGAATGAACTCCACCATGTTGTCTTCTGACCTCCACATGTGGCACACATCACACACACACACATCAACGAATACAACCAAATAATACCCAGGCTATTCAAAGCTACAGTAAAGTGAAAATGGCAAAATACTTGGTTATGGTTTTAAAGGGCTTGAGAAGGACTCATTCAGAGTGGTGTTATTGGTTCTGGGTGCTAGACATTACTTGGAATCCCTATGAGACCTTATGGAAGGACACGATGGTTTTGGCCTATTGCATCAGCACAAGTTGGGACCAACAAAGGATGCGGTGCCCTGTAGAAAGTAGGGCAGTTCTATACAAAGGGGGGTAGGTGAGGAGTTTACAATATGATCATAGTGAGACCACAGTTTCATAAACTGTGGCTGGCAACTGACAGTGGGAACACGCAAAGGTTTCTAAATCCGATGACTGAAAATAAGCCCAGGGCATCTTTCATAACACTGGCTGTTTGCATCAGAGAGGTTTCAGGGCAGGCATCTTTCTGAACACACATGCACCTTCCTCCATACTCAAGCAGGCCACATGATGCAAGGAACATTGCTGGCGGCAGCTCGGCTCAGACTCGAGACTAGTGCATGTGATGAAATACAGTGCCTTCTTTCAGTCTGCATGTGAAGTTTTCTGCCTTTATAGAAACATACTGACTTAATTACAGCAAACAACAGCTTTTAATCTCTCCTACCATCATTCCTCAGCATGTATCAAATTAGTCTGTCTTTGATTGGACTGTGCTAGAACTTTTATTTGAAAAATTGCTGTTTGAATTGCTGACTTGGGTTTAATAAAATGTTGTTAAATGAATTTTGGCTTGGGAATAGGACAGGATTTTCAACACTTTCTGAAATGGCCCTAAACATATTTCTGCCATTTTGAACTATGTGTTTATATGAAGTGGTAACTGGAACACTGATTATAAAATCAAAATATGGACAAACTTGAGAAAACACTGAAGATGGTGATTTAATTCTGCAGTACCAAATATTCAGCCAAGCTTGAATTCTTTTTATTAAAATAAACATATTTCTTTGCATCTTTAACCAGTGACAAAATTAAACACATATCAAAAAAAATTGTTTTAAAAGGTACTGAGTTGGAGCCAGCAAGATAGTGTAGCAGGTAAAAAAAAAGGGGGAGATGCTTGTCACTGTGTCTGACAACCTGGGTTTGATCCCCAGGATCTATATGACAGAAGAGAAGCGATTTCTACAAACTGTCCTATGACCTCCACATACATGCTAGGGCATTTGTGTGTCCCACCACCATAACACACACTGAAAGGTTAATACAATCTGAAGAGTAACCAGAGAATCCAAAGAATTGCTCTAAAGTAAAATTTTTTATTACATATGTCAGTAAGAAATTTGATTTGAGAACCTATTGTATATACTTGTTGTTTTAGTTAGGGAGATGATACACCATAACCAAAAGTAGACGGGGGAGAACAGGGTGTCTTGACGTCCACATCACTGTTTGTTGGAGGATGGAAAGTCAAGCAGGGCAGAAACCAGAGGCAGGAGCTGAAGCAGAAGCCATGGAAGAGCTCTGCTGATTGGTTTTCTCAATGTACTGTCTTACAAAACCTAGATCCACCAGCCTAGGCGTGGCCGCACTCACCATGGGATGGGTGGACCCTCCCCCAGCAATCACTAATTAAGAAATGCCGTGCAGGCTTGCCTACAGCCGGATCTCTCTTTTTGTTTAATTCCCATTTAAAAAATATTTTTATTGATTAATCAGAAATCATACACCCTGATCACACCAACCCCCCAGTCCTTCCAGGGCCACCTCCCACCCTTGTGACCTTACACACACACACACACACACACACACACACACACACTCGCAAGGAACAAAGAGTCCCATTTGTATTTGACACATACTCACAGGAGCATGGTCAAACTCCCTCCCAGGGGCCAGCCCCTTAAAGAAAGCTGAATCTTCCCTGCCCACACTCTAACAAGAATCAATCAGGTACAGAGAGCTGTCCTTCAGGGTACACATCACAATTTTTACAAGTTCTCCTTGATGGCTTTCTGCGTAGGCTTTTACTTTTGGGGGTCGGGTAGGAATAGGGGTTGTCACAGAAGCCTTCTCTGTCCCTCTTTCTTGTCCGTATGTCTGCAGTCACTGACACTACTGCAAAAGTAGCTTCCTTGAACTTTACAGTCAGTGGGAGCATGGCTCATAGGTGTCTACATGGTTTCTGGTAACAGCATGGACCATGGACATCCAAACATGGTCTCCAGTGTCAGCATGCTCTCTGGTGGCAGTACAGACCGTGGGCATCAACACGGCCCTCTGCCACAGCACAGACTACAAACACTGCCATAACCCTTGGTGGAAACACAGGCCAATGACATTAACCCAGCAGGACCAGGGACCCAAACACAGGCCACTCACATCTGCGTGGCTCCTGGTGGCAGCACAGACCTCAGACATTCTCATGGTCTTCTGTGGTAACACAGGCCATGGACATCAACAGCTCAGTAGGACCAACCCAGACCTGGCCCCAACAGTAGTAGGAACGACAGACATCAACATGGCTTCAGGTGGAAGCACAGGCCCCGCACATTCACATGCACAGCCCTATCTTGTTGAACTTGGGTCAAGCCTACACATAGCTAGCCAGCACACCAACCCAGCACTGTAGAAACTGGAGAGAGCTAGCTGAGCACCAGCAAGCTCTTTTGCTCTGTGGATATAATCTGACCAGCTGCTTCAAGCTCCTGCTCCCTTGACTCACCAACTGTCGTGGACTGGATCTTGCTCTAATCCAAGTGGAATGAAGTAGAAAGTTGGTCTAAGCCTGGTGCCACAGCTGTAGAAGATGGGCAGGCTGAAGACAGCTCTGTTGAAAGGAGCTAATGGCCCCGGCTAGCCACCAAATCCCGTATAAGGTGGGTGCTGATATGCGGGACAGAAAAGGTTTCAAACTTGTTTTTATTTTTATCTTTTACCTATGGGTACTTTGCCTGCATGTATGTCTGTGTACCACACGTGTGCTCGGAGACCTCAGAGACCAGAAGACGTCCTCGAACTACAGTAACAGTTGTAAGCTGGCATGTGGGCGACAGGAAGTGAACCTGGGTCCTCTGGAAGAACAGCCAATGCTCTTTACCTCTAAGTCCACTCTCCAGCTGCATGGAAGTCGATTTTTAAGAAGTATCAAACAAGGGATTAAGGAGAAGGAACATGGCACAAGGTATAGGTGATATAGTGCATTCTGCTAAAAACATTAACAATCCTCATGAAATTTCCAGGCTTAGATGTCCAGGAGGAAGATTTCTTTTATATGTTAGCAACTCAAGAAAGCAAATCTGTATATAGGACAGTCAGCGTCAGTTAACAGAGAAAGCAAATAACCATGCCTAAAAATTCGACTCAGGCAAAAAGACCTGAGTAGCAGGTGTGGCTGAGTGCAGCCATGGCTAGAGGCTTCCTAGAATGGCCATAGCCTTTCCTAAATTACTTTCAGTAAGGTCTGACCAGTGGAGACACCCTACAGCATTATGAAAGAAGAGGCTGCTGCCTAAGGAATCAGGGCAGACAAGCCTGAGCAAGCCCTTGCCAGGAAGGATAATAATGTGAAGGCATCGAGTACCCAGCTGGAATGGAAGAGCTGGACAGCATCAATTGATGGACCAGCCAGCATCCATCTTGGGCTTGGAAGCCATCTTATAATGAAGACAAACTAGGTTCACTCCTGCTTACGATTAAATCCATTTCATAAGAATTAAGCTGTGCTCCACCTTAACTACAAAGAGTTCAGTACTGCCTGTTCCAGGAGATGACAATCAAGCCTCTGTTTCAAAAGCCTCTGCTTCAAAAGATTGTCATGACCATGCTGTTATGACTACCTTTCAACCATGCCTTTGTTTCAGGAGGTTGTTTAACCACTTATGCTTCTGTGACCCTGCCTATTTGTCTGCCAAATCCCCCGTTTTTATACTATACTATACTATACTATACTATACTATACTATACTATATACTATACTATACTATGTATTAAAGTGAAAAGATCTAAAGGCCACTCTGGTATACCAGGAAGAAGGCTGCGCCTTATGAAGAATCAGGAACTGTTATGGAACATTATTGCTGGCAACCAGCAAGATACCTCAGAGTACCTGGCTTTTTTCTATCTTCCTGTCAGGTACTCAAGCTGTGTCTGTTTCTAGCTCTCCAAACTCATCTGTTCTGGCCCTCCACAGCATTTGTGGCTTGGGTTTGCATGGCACTGTTTATGACTTGGAGTCGATGTCACTACTGAGATCTAGTGCTTAGTTGTGTCTGGCCACCAGTGGTGTCTCAGCTGGCCCAGGACGTAATCACCTTAGATCCAGTTACCAGGGATGGAGGGGAGCAATTCCCTAGAGCAGGCTGGCTGTGGTGCTGCCTCGCTTGGCAATGCCTATAGAGTGCCTTCCAGAGAAGGCCTGTGAATGGAGAAAACACTCCATAAATATCTCACAAGTGTAGTGGGGATTAGCATTTTAGGTGTATAGCGACTGACCTATCAGATTGAGTCAACTTCTGCCAGGAACTTCATTCACAGAAGTTAAAGCTGTTTGCCAAGAAGCTTAAGTAATTCCTGGGAAAGCAGGTTTTCCTAGAGTGCAGATTTCCTCCTCTTAAGTCAGTGAGGTATTCTGGGCTGACTTGCTATGCTTTGGTCCTGGCTATAGAAAGATTGCAACAACAACAACAACAACAACAACAAAAAAAAAAAAAAAAAAAAAAAAAAAAACCACTAACAACAACAACCAACCAAACAAAATAAAGCTCTTCCCTAGGTTCTTCACTGTAGCTCTCAGGTCACGGGGAAATAATGCAGTAAGGCAGGAGGAGAATGCACGAGTTTATAAGGATACTAGGTTTGACTGCAGCAAAGTAAACTCAGAATAGATTTAAACAACCTAATGTGTTTTAAAGACTTCAAGTATCATAATGGCATAGATATGGTACCCTGCTTTCCAAATTCTAGTTCTAAGCTAGAAAGGTGGCTCAGCAGATAGAAGTTTATGGAGCCTGTGTAAGGATGGCAGAGAACTGACTCCATAAAGTTGTCCTCTGACCTACACATTCACCCACTGTGGTACATGTACCCCCTCCCCTCGGCGCATGCACGGCTGATACCTTGATCTTCCTGGGGAGCAGACTCCTGGGATGAAAATTAAAGCCTGGAGGATGTCTTGTTCCTGAATGATTGGATGCTGTGCGCCTGGGAGTCAGAAAGACATATGCCCATGCAACTAGAGAGGCGGTTTGGAATTCAGCGTCGCAGACTGGAGATAGGACTTTGAGAGGCAGGGGTATTTCCATTAGAGAAGTATGAAGGACCTGTGTGCCCTTATTTTTTGTCTAGGGCTGAGTAACCCTATCCTGGGGCTCCAACAACAGATACCTACTGCCTCCAGTCTGGGAGTGGAGGATGGAAAGCCAGATTCGGAAGGATAGTTCTGAGAACTGTCCCAGGAAGGCCTGTTCCTGTTTTCTCTCCTTGGCTTACAGATGGCTTTGTTTTTTCTGTCTCTAGGAAGCCGCTGGCTTTGAGGGTCTGTATCTCAAAGCTTCAAGTGACCAATTCCTCCCCTGATCACCTCCTTTTAGCTTGTCTACTTCTATGAAGACCTTCCATATAATAAGGCCCCTTTCAAGAGACAGAAGGGAGGATTTTACATGAACGTGGGGGAGCACAATTTAGCTCCCAGCTCCTACTATGTGCAGTAGGCATATGGGTGGGCCCAGGGAGACTAGTTCTGAGGTAGTTATAATAACACAGAGGAGGACCAACTCATATCTGAAAAGGGTGTTCCCTGTGATAGGGATGGATGTAGGGTGTATGGTGACCTCGAAACCAGTAGTTTGCTAACAGGTTGCTCACTGAGGTCCTTCCCTCTTCAGGACTTCGGTATGTGAAGATTCCTCAGTGGAGAGTGCTGGTCTTCCATCTTTGCATGACTACCATATCATTCCTAACTTTGGTGTACTATCCTGAGCATCCTTTGGCACTACAGTTTAAAAGACACCCCTAACTCACTCTACAGTACCCACCACTGTTCTAAATCACTGGCTCTTACAGTTTCAACTGTTTGCTTCTCGCCATTGGCATTCTGTGCTCCACCAAGCAGACCTTATCCGCTTTGCTTCTTAGGGCTATTTACCAGACACTAAATCAGCATCAGGCAAGGTAAGTGTTTGGTCATTCTCTCTAGTGCCTGCTTGAGTATCACCAGGTAAGGGGTCAGGAGAAATACACAGAGGAACCTGGAGGCTTTAACATGAATGGCAGGATAGGTGAGAATGCGTAAGCTTGCCTCAGAGATTAGTAACTCTATGGCCTAAATCTGAATATCCCCACAGGGTCATGTTGGCATTTGCCTGCCGGCCTGTGTTGCTATTCTTGGAGGCTTCTGAATCTTCTGACAGAAGCTTCTAAATACAGACAGTCCTTTGAAGACTGTATAGCTTTGCTCGTGGTTCCGGCCTTGCTCTCTGCTTCCTGAGATGTGAATGGCCTCAGTCTTTCCCATCACCTTGGACTGAAATCCTTGGAAACCAGAAACCAAAACAAAACTCAACTCCCTTGTTACTGTGAGGTGTTTTGTCAGGCATTGATACAAAGTTAACAAATACCACAGCAAACTTGGTTGTTGTTCCTGTGGCTGGAGGGGTGGGTTCCATAGTTGAAGTTGACTTAGTAGCCTTGTTCCTTGTACTGTTTGGGTCCTACCAGGAATGTTGTAGACTTGCTAAATGCATCAAAGGCTTCTTGCTTCTCCCCTTGGCCTTGTGTTTTAGATGCCAACTTCAATTAAAAGAAAGAAAGAGGGAGAGAGGGAGAGAGAGAGAGAAAGAAAGAAAGAAGAAGACTTCCTGATCCAGACACACTAACTAGCACATGCCTGTAGTCTCTGAACTTGAGGTGACTACTCAAGCTCAGGACTGTGAGCCCAGCCTAGGAACCACAGGGAGACTACTTTAAAGGAAGAGAACCCCCAAAATGGCTCCTTCCATCATGTCACCGATTAATTCCTTTAGAAATACTAATAAATCATTTACATTTTAAATAGTGTTTATGTATTAAAAATGATTATTTTTAAGACAACAAAAACTTGGTGAGAAGGATGGTACTATTTGTTTTTATTTCTGCCAGTCTCTTTGCTGCCTGTATTTAGCCTGCAGCCGAGCTATTTTTTGGTTTGTGAACTGAGATTGGGAGGGGAACACAGGTTGGACATTTACTAGGCTGATTCACTGGTTACAACTTATCTGAATTGTAGAGAACTGGAATGCTGCAGGTCAAGAGCCCAATTATCTTGAGTTATCCTGAGCTCTTTAAATAGGCATTTACTGCCCACCTCCGTGACTTAACATCCTCATGGTTAGTAGGTCAATGCTTCTGTAATCTACAAATAAGATCTGTAGCTTTCATAATGCAAAGGCTAAGAATTCCATCAGATAACACCTGAAGCCTATAGCAGGGACTTACCTATTTCACAGTAGGCTGACTACTGTGACTACTGTGACTTCCAAAGCATCTGGAAAAGCAACTCGATTGGCTACTTTCTTTGTTGTGTTACTATAAAAACATGACGCTGTTACCATGTTGAAGAATGGTATTTGGTGGTACCCCAAATCTGTGTTCCCTGCCATGGCCACTTTGATTTGGCACTAGAATAAATGGTCTCTTATTCTCTTTGAAGAGAGGGGCTGTGTATTTTGCATCAGCCTGTTAAAGTCAATGAAGAAAATCTGACCTCATTCAGATGTGTTCTTGGAATAAAGCACAGCAGCTTAGTAGCCTTTTTCAAACAATGCCACCCATATTACACCAAAAAGTCAGGAACTCAAACTTCGTCAGAGTAATTTTTGTATTGTTACATTACCAATATAAGATAGACATCCAGGAACCTCTATGCTTGGGATATTTAGAAACTAGTCGCTGAGCTATATCGTTGAATGCTGAAACTTTTCACCATACGAATTTGGAAAGTTCTGAAGGTTGCTTTGACAGGTGTTGGTGACAGGGGATGCTTAGTGAGAAGGGGGTTCAAAAGGGCCATTGACAGTCAGCTTCCTTCCAGGCTTCAGAGGGGACGTGGCACATGAAGTTCTGTGTGAGCTTCCTCTAGTCAATGTGGCATGCTCTATAGCCTTTCTGATTCCAACAGCAGGTGCCTTCCAGGTCTGGAGACCCATTTGGGACAGAAATATCAGTGAGGTAATGACACAATAGCATGACTGGTCACAAAGCCCCTTCATAAATGGCCAGTGGTTGGCAGGAGCTTCCCAGTTCAGGAAAAAGCCAAAGACCTCCTGCGATGAGTAGACAATTCTGTTTGAAATCTTGGGATGACAGCTTGGGGACAGACAAATCATGATACACCTCAGGTTTTCACATGTACTTGTGCCTTGCAAGCCCTTCCCTCTGCCTGCCCTCTTGAAACTGTAACATTTTCAATTCCTTTGTATTTTTCTTCAGACACCAACCAAACTCATAAGCTTGCACATTCTAGATTTTCTTACTCCCTGAAGACGCTCTAGCAATACCACTCCCAGGTCATTTGCTGAAAGCCTGCCTATTTTCTTGACCCCCTAATTCAGAAATTATCTCTGGTTTGCGTACATTTTTTTCTCTTTCAAAATCTTTAGGCTCACAGTAACAAATAGTTACCCTGTTAGTAATGGGGAAAGAGAAATGGCTCCTCACTTGAGAAACTATGAGTTAGATAAACTCCCTGGTAGGCAGATGGAAAGGGACAAAGACTGGGTATTAAAGGTGGAGAAGAATGGCTAAGATCAAAAACTCAGGTGACAGCAGATGCTGGCAAGGATGTGGAGAAAGAGGAACACTTCTCCAATGCTGGTGGGGTTGTAAACTGGTACAACCACTCTGGAAATCAGTCTGGTGGTTCCTCAGACAATTGGATATAGTACTTACTACCAGAAGACCCAGCTATTCCACTCCTGGGCATATACCCCAAAGATGCTCCACCATGTTCATAGCAGCCTTATTGATAATAGCCAGAAGCTGGAAAGAACCCAGATGTCCTTCAACAGAGGAATGGATACAGAAAGTGTGGTACGTTCACACAATGGGGTACTATTTAGCCATTAGAAAAAAAATGACTTTACAAAATTCCTAGGAAAATGGATGGAACTAGAGAATATCATCCTGAATAAGGTAACCCAGTCACAAAAGAACACACATGATACACAGTCACTGATAATTAGATACTAACCCCAGAAAGCTCTGAATACCCAAGAAACAATTCACAGACCTTATGAAGCTCAAAAAGAAGGAAGGCCAAAATGTGGAAGCCTCAGTTCCTAGAAGGGAGAGCAAAACACTCAAGGGAGGAGGTGCAGGACCAAGTGGAAGAGCAGGGATTGAAGAGGGGATCCTTCAGGGGCTGGCTCACCTGAAGATCCACCCCATGTGCAGCCACCGAGCCCAAGCACTATAGCTGATGCTGGGAGGTGCTTGCTGGCAGGAACCAGACAGGGGTCCCTCCTCAGGGGCTCTGCCAGAGTCATGCAGCTGAGCATGCTGGCAGCTAACCATCAGACTGAGCACAGGGACCCCAGTGAGGGTGCTGGGGGGAGGGAGGGAATGAAGGAGCTGAAGGGTGTTGTGGCCTCATGGGAAGAACATTATCGACCAACCAAATCCTCCACAGCTCCCATGGACTAAAACACCAACCATCAAGCACGCATTGAGAGGCCCATGGCTCCAGCTGCATATGCAGCAGAGAATAGCAGTGTCTGGCATCAATGTGAGAAGAGGCCTTTGGTCCAGGAAGGGCACATTTTCCCAATATAGGGGAAGCCAAGGCACTGGGGTGGAGAGGGTGATTGGGAGCTAGTGCACCTTTGTGAAGACAAGTAGAGGGGGAGGGGGGATGGAAGCAGGGTGGGCAAAGGGTATAACATTTGACATGTAAATAGAGAGTATCTAATAAAAAATAAAACAACAACAACAAAACAAACAAAAAAGGAATATTAAAAAAAAAAAAAGGTGGAAAAGATCAAAAATGGCTGTTTTCTTCCTGACCCCCATGACTTGAGACAAAAACTCAAAACAGTTTAAAACCGAGGCCTTGTTGGCTTTTGTATCCCACCAGCAGGCCCCCTGCTGATGGACTGTTCAAGTTCAAGGCTTGATGAGGACGAGTTACACAACAGTTCTAGGCCAATCTGCTGTCCTGTATTTCTTCTAGGTGACCAACCCTAAATTAGGGAAGACGCTTCAGAGGCTTAGAAAGCGCAGTCCTTGAGAAGACTGGATTATTATTATTATTCTGGCAGAGTTTCTGCTGTACAGTGTATTTCTTTCTTTTCTGTATGTCTGCTGTGTCCATTTATCCCTCCCCCCAATACCTTTCTTCAACTGCTAATTCTGTGAGGTCTCTTGAGATTTCTCTGTGGTTATCAAAACAGACCTGACCAAGTCCTCTACCTTGAATCATCTTTGAGCCCCACCTTGTTTTTTTTTGTTTTCTTTCCTGAAGACTCTATCATTCTCAGCAGCCAGAGGAGCTTCCTGGAATTTTAGGGACTTCAGCTCAGGTTTAACCAGAATTAGTGGATTTGATGTTGAAAAGAATTTATAGTGAAGCATAGCTGGGATTTTTTAATTTTAAACAGATATTCTAATGTAAGCTTAAGCATGAGGGTTTTTTGTTTTGTTTTTTGCAGGAACACACACACACAGGCACACACTGTTAAGTATCATCTATATAAGCCATTAGTGGTTCTCAGATTATGCACCTTCGTATCTGTCTAGTTCTACAGCCGTTCAGTACTTGGGTGCATGCCATGAGCACCTGTAGAGGTCACAGAACAATCTTTAGTTCATTTTCTTCCACCGCATGGGTTCTGCGGATCACCAAGGTTTGCCAATCTTGATTGCAAATGCTCAGAGCCATCTTACTGTGTCCTCACCTCTGATAATCTTGCATGAGGTAGCTCCAGAGAGGTTTTAGACAGGATTATAACCTGATAAGGTAAAAGCCACTGTGGTTACACAAAGGGCTTAATACATGTCCTTTTTCCTCATACATTTCTACTGACATCCCTAGAAAACTGAAACTTGATGGTTGGGAAAGGGGAGGGGCCTCAGGCACTTAACTGTGCTGGAAATCTTGTCTTTTATGACAAAGGTTGACTCCTAATATTGTCAAGTAAACGGGTCATCCAACTATCTGGAGAATGTCATAGACGAACACAGGAAGAATCCCTGAATTTCCAGAGACCTGGTTGACTCAGTCCCTGCTTTTTGATGTGTGCCCCAATTCCTGTCTTCCTGAACTCTTGTTTGCCAATCTGGATCTTAGGTCCATCTGTCTAACAGTCCCTCTGTCCTTTTCACCTCCACATCTGCATTACACTGGACAGTTTGTCACATCTGTGACCCACAGCAGCCCAAGAACAGCTTCTTCCGTAAAGCTGTGTTTGTGGTTCATTTGTTATCAAGACAGACACTTACATCCCTGTCAATTTTCCCCAGCTCCCAAGGCTTTTAAAACTCCTTCCCTCTTCTTGACTCTTTGTGGTCACTATAACCTATATATACATATGTAAACACATAGAGAGATATACTTACTGAGTGATGTATGTGTGATCTGAGAGTTAATATTAGTAATTAAGATTGCAATAAAAGAACCCATGTTTGCCGTAGCCAGGGCTACAAAGTAAAGTGGGCCTTTTTGGTGCCACCAAAGCCATTGTACTTTGTGAAACTTACTTTTAATTCAGTACATTCCGACATTGTGAAAATATTAATATGTCCATCTGATATAATGTGCTTATGACAGGAGTCTTCTGTATGCCTTAAGAAGCGCACCTCAGAGATGATGGGAAAGAAACGCGGGGCAAGAGAGGAAGGGAAGTCCAAGGAAGCAGACAGACATGGCAGGCAGATGAGTCAGTGGTCTGGAAAGAGAAAAAACAAAGTGGCAGAATAAGCAACCTCAGGGTCACTTATAGAAACCAACATATTCACACAGCACACACATTTAAAATTGACAGATCTGAGCGTGTACCCTGACCTGCTTTCTTCTATACCTTCTAGTTTAGAACAATCTGGTCTCCATGAGTTAGGGCAGTAGGAGGACCTGGGCCTCTGGACAAGTTTTTGCTGCTACTTAACCTTTCTAGTTTTTTGGAGGGAACAGAACTTAATGATTCTACACGTACAGGAAAATGCTTTCCTATACACGGAAAGAAAAAACAGGAAGAAATGTAGGATATTAGGAGAAAGCAGAGCAGAAACAAGTTAAAGGGCAAGAGGCAATTGAAGGGCAACAGTTAAAGATTTGAAGGATCTAATAAAGGAAGATGATAGTCCTGTGAAGGGTCAACCAAGGGTACGGAAGTCTGACCCAGCCACATTCTCCAACAGCCAGGAGGAAGGAGCGCTTCCTATGCACGTGGGGACACGAGTGGCCCTCCGGCTCTTGAAGACGCTGCAGCTGTCCGTAACTTGCGCTCCACGACCTAGTCGGCCCCCGCGTGTCTTGCAGGGAACATCCGATTGTCCCCATGCTGTTCCCGAACGCCAGGACAGGCCAAAACCCACCACCTCACACCTTCCCGGGCTCCTCCACAGCTATAGCATCCGCAGTCTAGCGTGCGTCGTGACGAGACATGGAGCGGACCAATCAGAGCACGGGTTACGTCCCCAAGTCGGCCAATCAGGAGGCGCCTTATTACCTGGGAGTCCTGCCTCACCCCGCCTCCCCGCTGATAGGCGCGGGTCGCGCGGAGCCCAGCGAGCACCCTGAGGCGAGCGCGCCCCGCAAGCCGAGGCGTGCCCTTTCCAAGGCGCCGAGCAGAGGCCATCCCAGTCCCCGCCGGGTCCCGGGCCCCCGCGGCCCATGCTGGGGGCGGAGCCAGGGCGGAGGGCGGCGGCGCGGCCGGCCCCGCGCGGTGATTGGCGGGCGGCCGGCGGTGGCTGAGGTCCCGGCGGCCGCGCGGGCAACGCAGGCGAGTCGCGGCTGGCGAGCCGAGAGGATGCTGCTGTCCCTGGTGCTCCACACGTACTCTATGCGCTACCTGCTCCCGAGCGTCCTGTTGCTGGGCTCGGCGCCCACCTACCTGCTGGCCTGGACCGTGTGGCGGGTGCTGTCCGCGCTGCTGCCCTCCCGCCTGTACCAGCGCGTGGACGACCGGCTCTACTGCGTCTACCAGAACATGGTGCTCTTCTTCTTCGAGAACTACACCGGGGTCCAGGTGAGGCGCGGCCGCGCGGTGCGCGCGAGCCCCGGGGCCCGGGCGGCGCTGCCCGCAGCCGGGCGAGCACGTGCCGCAGCAGCCCGCCTCCCGCCGCGGGGGGAAGTTTCTGGTTCTCACTTCGGGGTTCCTTTTGGAACGTCCTGCCGAGGCTGAGTGTGTTCCCGGGTCCACCCCACCCCCCGCCGCGGCCGGCTGTTACTGCCTGTCTCGGTGCCTGCCAAAGTAGGACACTGAGTCCGAGGTGGTGATGCTGGGACTGGGTTCATTTGCACTTCCGAGGTCTTTTAGATTAGCAAGACCTCCAGGCGCTGACCGAAGTGACAGCTGTGAAGGACGAATCTTGCCTTGGGTTCCTCCCGGGTGAAAGCGAGAGCCCAGCGAGGAAATGAATACATTGGTTACAATAGGAGCCTGGCTGTGGATACAGTTCTCTTCAGCTTTGACTTGGCTTAGATGTGGGCTGATCTCTTGTCAGATTGCTTTCTTCTTGCTACTGTTTCTTTCTTTCTCCCCCCTTAGCCCCCCTCCCCTTGGAGATTGAACTCCGAAAACAAGAAAACAAGAAAGCTCCCCCAATGTGAATTAGTTATATGACGTCTCGTAAAAAATTGTATTTAAAAAGTTGCATTTTCCTCTTGGTTTTTTCGGTTTGAAAGAAGAGCTCTGGTTGGGTTCTCCCTGATGTATCTGTGACTTTCCCCCATTTCTCAGCTCTGTTCATTCTGTGTTGGGAGATGCTTTGAGGACTGGATCCCTTACTGAGTTTTGCTCCAATTGGAGATTATATCTGAGGTAGGGAATTAGGACCTCTCTGAATCACTATCTTTTAAGTATTTTCCCAGGAAACAGGAAAGTCACTGTTCCACATCAAGGTTTCTGAATAATTGACTTTTAGAATAGGATTTCATTCAGAAATTTCAGGAACTCCAGGCTGATGGTTTCTTACTTTACTAAGTATGTCAAGTGAATGTATGGTTTAATCGTGGTTACGTATTTAATGTCACTAGCAGAAGGGACAAGACAGCTGGGAGCACAACCTAAAGTTGCTGACCTTGCACATGACAAGTACCCCTTAGAGCCTCGGGGACCTCTACTCAAGTGCCCGTATTCTCGCTGCGGAGAAATTCAGGATGAGTCACAGTGAAGCAAAGTTAGTGAGTTTATTGATTGGGAGAGAGGACATGCACTTGAGGGGAGTCAAGTGCAAACCTTATACCCCTGGGCAGCTGTAGAAGTGATTTTTGGGCTTGTGAAGTTAATGCCTTAAAATTAAGATAAAGAGAAAAAAAATAAGTTCCTCCACTCTTTCCCATATGGACCTTAAAAAAGAAAAGAAACAAACCAGGATCTCAGCCTGTAGTCTTGGTAGTCTGTGTAGACTTCACAGGCCTCGAGCTCACAGAGATCTGCCTGCCTCTGTCTCCTTAGTGTTAGGACTAAAGGCATGAGCCACCATGTCTAGATTAAACTCTTTTTGTTACATGAAATTTAAAAGGGATTCACGATGGCACTGAGCAATTTACACACGAGGAAGAAATGGGGTTAAACAATAATATGGATCAAAATAAAATCAAAGTAATCAGCTGCAGATTGATCACAAGAGCTTAAGACATAAGCTTTTCTTCTAGCTTGGTTTGCTAGCAATACAGGTGATATTACATGTAATGGTTTTAGGAAATGTGTAAACAGTCTCCAGGCAGCTGTGTCTAAACTCTTGTCAACCAGTTCCGCTTGAGGAGGGAGATAGTAAGAGTGAGGGCCTCTTTTGCTGTCCAAAAGCAGATTGTATGGACATTGCATTGGATTCTGTGTGAATGTAGGTTTTCATTCTTGAGAACATCTTCATTGCTAAAATTCTGAATAATTTGTGATGCTTTCGAGTTTAAAAAAATCTCTGTGTGTGTGTGTACCAAATGCACATACATATTCATATGCATGATTGTGGGGGCACATGTGCCGTGGCATGTACGTAGATGTCAAAGGTCAACCTTGGGTGTTGATCTTTCCATTCTACTTAGAGTCAGGTTCCTTGCTCACCACTGTGGACCAGCTTAGCTGCCTTTCGAGTTTCCGGATTCTCTCCTGTATCTGCTTCCCATCTCACTGCCATTCAGACATGCCGTGAATTACAAGGAGATGCATGTCTGGCCTCACATGGGTTCTGAGGCTCTGAATTTGGGTTCTTATGCCTATGTGACAAGTGCTTTACCTTTATCTGAGATCTGCCCATCAGTATACAGCCTTTCAGGTTTCTTATTACTACTGAAAGTGAGCAATGTGTCCCCTACCTTTAGGGTAAGTAATGGGACCTTTGTAAGTTTTGCTTTTTTCACTAACTCGAAATCCATTGAAAAGGGACTAGGGACTGAAGAGATGTTAGTAGTTAAGAGGACAGTATGTTCTTACAGTGGACCTGGGTTTGGTTCCCAGAACCCACATTGGCTGTTTCTCGATTACCTGTAGCTCTGACACCTCTGACCCCCATGTGTACCAGCCCTCACATGCACATATGCCCTACCCCCTAGTATATATACTTCACACTATTTTTCATCCTAATAAAAAGAAAGAAAAGTTTCTTTAACATTGTGAAAAGCCCATTTCTTGAGGCTAAGACAGCAGATCACTCCAAGCTTAATGGTTTAAACGCATCAGTTTATTCTCATAGCTTGGAGGCCAGAGTCTGACATCAATTTAGGCTGAATTACCTCTAGGATTTTGTCTTTTTCAGTTTCTGGATACCGGACAGTTTCTTTGACTAGAAGCCCATCTGTATTGGCCTCATAGTCTGCGGTTTCCTCATTTCTGTCTCAGGAGGTCTCCACCTCCCTTCATGCATTGGGACATTTGCCATTGGGTTGTAACCAGTAGGCCCACCTGGATAATCTAAAGCGATTTTGGTCGCAAATCCTTCATTTCATTCTCAAGACTAGTTAAACACAAGACATGTATTTACTTGTGTAGGTGCATGTGTTCCATGAGGCCAGAGGGCAGTGTTCAGGAGTCACTTCTTGCCTTCCATCATGTTAGTCCTAGGGATTGGATTTGGCCTAGAAGACTGTGAAATTGAGAGTGAGCTGGGGTTTCATTAGTGGATATTTTCAAAGTACGAAATGTACACAGCTTTGAAGGCTTAGGATGTGGACGTAGAGTTTTGGGACCACCATTCCGTCCTTTAAAATGAGTTCTAAATGCTTGATATGTTGTTGCTTCTTAGTTGTTTACATATGGAGTATAAATAAATACTTAGTTTTACATACTAAGACATTTTTGTTTTTGCTTTCCTTGATACATAAATAAGAGGAGGCTGCTGTCCTTTGTCCTGGTTACCTTAGTCTCCTATAATAACATTTTTTTAAGTTTATGAATTTATAAATTTACCTCATATATTCTTTAAGCAAAACATAATTAGATGTAGACTTTTTGATTCAGCTGAATTCTTAATAACAACTGACTTCTTGCTCATGTTTTGGTACTCTCTTAACTTTTTAAACATTTATTTATTTTATCATTTTTATGTGTGTATGAGTGTTTTGATTGAATGTCTGTATGTATGCATGTATGTATGTGTACCACAAGCCTGCTTCCAGAGGCCAAAAGATGGCATCGGATCCCTTGGGACTGGAATTACAGAAGGTTGCAAACCATCATGTGGGTGCTGGGAATTGAACCTGAGTCCTCTGGAAGTGCTGTTAACTGCTGAGCCAACTCTCTTACCCTCTTTTAATTCTTAATTGATTCTTAAATGACTGTCTCTTGATAGCTGATAGTGTACCAAACTCAACAAAATGAACAGACCCTTCAAACCATACCTCATATCTTAGATGCGACATATTTTTTTTAATTTCAAACTTTTATTTATACTTTTATATGGTCAGATCACAACTGATTTTAAGATTATTTCTAGACAGGTTCTTTATAAAGACAAACAGAATAATTTAAAGTCTTATAAGTGAAAAATATTTTTAAATTATGGCAAATATAAAATCCCTGTAAATACCTTCTTGGTATCAGTTGATTAGCTTAGGCTAATAGCCCCAGTTGCCCCTATATCACAGATGTGAGGAGGTGGTAAATTTTCTGTTGAGAGTTTATACATGGCAGGATGAAGACACTGAAATTTGATTTTGCTTTTGTACAAAGAGACTTGGTTTGGGTTACCTGGAGACCCAGAATAAGAAGCCATGTGTGCCCTTCAGCAAGAGTTGAAAACAAACCTGTAGGGAACTGAGCAGAAAGTGTTTAATGCTGGCAGAGGGTTGACTGGGATACCCCCCAACAAATGACAACTGTGTTACTGCCATCTTTAGTTGAGGTAAAGTGGACTTACTCTAATCAAAGATTCTAGATGAATATTCACATAGACTGTAGTAGTCATGATAAAAAAAAAGAAATATCTTTCTCTTGTTTATGTTTTTTATTTTTCAGACAGGGTCTCAGTCAGTAGCTCAGGTTGCCTTAAATTCACTTGAACTTACAGTGAGCCTCCTACTTCAGCATCCCAAGTCCTAGGATTACAAAAGCAAGCCACCACACGTGGCTTTAACATTTTGAGTGTATGTTTGTGTGTGAACGTGAGTCTTCAGATGAATATGCCCAGGTGTGCATACAGGGAGGCCAAATCAGGATGTGGATTGCCTTCCTCTATTGCTCTATGTTTATTGCCTTGACATGGGGTCTCTCAACTCAACTAGAAGCTTGCCATTTTCACCAAGTCTAGCTAACCAAAACTTTCTTAGGATTTGCCCATCTGTCTCTTAAGTTCTGAAATTTCAGGCATGTGCAGACATGCTCAACATTTCTTAGACATGGGCACTTATGGTTCAAAATCAGGTCCTGATGCTTTGCAGAGCAAGTTCTTTTACCTATTGAGTCTTCACTGCAGCCATTTTAACTCTTTTTTTAAGTTATTAAAAGTTAATGTGAATGGGTCAGTCAAATGGCTTGGTGGTCAAGGACACCCATGGCCAAGTCTGATGACCTGAGTTTGATCCCCCAAACTGACATAGCAGAAGTAGAGGACTAGTCTCGAAAGTTGTTTTCTAACCTCCACAAATACAAGCTCAAGTACTCACTCCCATACACAGATATATAGGTAAGTGGGTAGTAGGTAGGTAGGTAGGTAGGTAGGTAGATAGATAGATGATAAATTGATGTGGGGTTAGAGAAATGGCTTAGTGGGTAAGAGTGTTTATTACTAAGTATGAAGACTCAAGTTCAAATCCCTAGCAACCACATTGAAAGCCAAGCATGGCTGTGTGTGTGTGCCTGCAGCCCCACCGCTGTGGTGGATGGAGACAGGAGGATCGTTGTAGCTTGCTCGCTGCCATCTTAGACCCTTTCTTCGGGGAAAAAGGTGGAGAGTGATAGAGCAGAACAGGAGAGGTTCTCCTCTAAACCTCATGTGTGCACGCGCCACTCACACTCGCTCCCAAAGATTGATTCATGTTTTCAAACATTAGAATATTTCTCTTCTCATTGCGGCAAACCCAATAAAAGCTGTTTATTGGTATTTGCAGACCAGCATCTAGTGATTAAGTGTGTGTCTCCTCAGTACCTGGTGAATGCTTTTGCCACCATTGTACTGCTTAAATTTGCTATTAACAATTAGAATTTACTTTAAAATATATTTCCCTTTAATGGCTTTGACTGCTAATTTCATCTGGCCCGAATCCTAGCACTGATAAGATACACGATTCTTGTTTACAAATTTAATTTTGGAACCCTGCCTGAGTAGCTAGGATTATAGAGGCCTGCACCACCACTCTTTGGCTGAGATACTTTCTGTGTGCCGGCTTACATTATAGAACAGTTTGAAAGTCCAGGGATAAGCCAGTGTTTAGGACTAAGGCACTGCTGTTGATGTACAGTGAGCAGACTCTAACTTCTCATCCTTAGCTTGCACAGAGGCTTCTTTCAGATTCTCGGAAACAAAGACTTTCTACCTGGTGGCCAAATAAACTGGTTCATTCTTTCTTTGGCGCTGTTTTGTCGAGCATCCTAAACTCTTCCTGAGTCAAGTTTTACATCTGAATCTTGCTGAAGGCAGCTAAATTCCTGGGATGAAATATGTTTACTTAGAGGGGACTCACAGGTTATCCAATCTGACCCTTGTATCTGGTCTGAATTCTTTCCACATTCTGCCCAGATATTCATTGGAATCCACTATCAATGATCTTTTGAAAAATGTTAATTGTTTTTAAAAAAGTTGTTTATGTGCTCAGTTTTGTACCCCTTTTCTTATTTATCATCCCTGTGATTCTTTAAAACCCTAAATAACTTGCTTTGTTTATCTGGGAGCTGTAGAACTGGGTGGACCGGGGTGTGCCTTTGCTTAGGTAGAATAAGCAAAACCTTTGGTTCAGGAAATTGTTTCCCAGGTGTAGTTCTAGTCTAACACAACTTAAATCTAGCTAAGAAATTGGTTAACACGAGATTTACAAGACAATTTTCAAAAATATGATTAACATTTTGTTTCTATATCTTTTGTATCTTGGTTTTTATTCTTTGAGAATATCCTGTATTGTGGCCATATTCTTTTTCCTCTCCCAGTTCTTCCAGACCCTCTCCCCACGTAGCTTTGTTGTTGTTTTCCTTTTTTATTGATTCATCGTGAATTTCACACCCTGACTCCAATACCAACTCACCTTCCCATCCTCCTGCAGCCACCCTCTGCCAAAGAGAACAAAAAGTAATAATAAAAAAAAAGAGAACAAACAACAGCAAAGTCTCTGGAAGCTTCGGTGTGTCACGGTATGTCCCACAGTGTACCCTTTTGCTCAAACAGCTTTACTTGCAAATGCTCATTGTAATGAGTCATTGGTTTGGTTTGAAGCCTCTGGCTTCTGCTACACTATCAATCCTGTAGCTTAGGATCCCCTTCACACACTCCAGCAGTTCATAGATGAGGTAGGTGTTGGTGTGGGCCAACTCGGAGTCCTGAATTTAGGCCTGAGTGGGAGCTGAGCTGGTCAGCCGCCAGCTTTCCTGCACACACACCACCAGGGCCAGCTCTACTGTCAACAAGAGGCAATGCCAGCTCTCCTGGTCTCAGTGTTCTCAGGGCCAGCTTTCCCACACTGCCCAGTGCCATGCTCTCCTGAGTGCTACATCTGGTGAGGGGTGTGGCTAGCTGTGGGCAGTTCTCGGACATCAACATGGCTCCAGGCAGCATTGACCAGGCATATTTGAAAGGCTTTGGTGGTAACATGGGCCATAGATAATGACACAGACACCCAATGATGCAGAGTCATGGTGTTAGGGGAAGGATGAAGAGAGTGGGGGGCATATGGCCCATGGACGTGCGTCGAGGCCTGGGGGCAAGGAAGATGCCTCTGGGGGGGGTCCATGTTGGGAATCCCTTCCCCCTGAGGGACCAGCCACACAACGGTATAGTACAGAATAGTTTATTCAGGTCATGGGAGAGTTAAGAAGGTGGTAGAGGCAGAGAGAGAGAGAGAGAGAGAGAGAGAGAGAGAGAGTAGAGGAGTAGAGGCTGGCCATGAGCACGTGGGAGAGAGGGAGAAGGGAAAGGGAAGTGGAGGGGTAGGAGTGGGAGAGCAAGGCTGCAAGAGCACAAGAGCAAGAGAGGCCAAGAGAGAGAGGAGGGGGCAAGCAGCCCCTTTTATAGTGTCAGGTCACTGGGGTAGAGCATACCTGGCTACTACCGGGTAATTGAGGGGTGGGGTATACCTGGCTGTTGCTAGGTAAATGAGGGGTGGAGTTTACAGAATCCCAATACATGGACCAGGACATAGCCCTTGGCATTAGTATGGGCTAGGACCTCACCATGGTCTCAGCTCACGTCAGTCTGTTCCTCAGCATCCTGGTTCCTCCAAATCTGTCTCTCTTCATTGTGCACACTCTGTTCCACTTCTCTTTTCTTTCCCATCTCTCTGACACGTACTTGTTTATTTGGTAGTGTTCTTTGCTCTACCCACGAAGGTAGGGGTCCTCTGGGTGTCCCCTAACCCACAAGTGCCTTGTGGTATTGGATGGGGCTTGTGAACTCTTTTAACACCTTGTTTGTCTATTTTATGTAACAGATGCAATCAAACATTAAAGCATTTGAGAAAGCCACATTTTCTTACTGCTTACCGTACACACACCTTCCTTAGGTCTGTAAGTAGTTTATTGTGAAACTTTAGATTTCTTTCCAAGAGCTCTTGTACATAGATATACTTTTGAGGAGCTGAGGGAACTTGGGAATTGACACTTCTTGATGGAGCTAGAGGTCAATTCTTTCTGAATTTTCACGTTACGGTTTCTTAGACAGTGGTTGGTAGTAATGGGCAGAGAATACAACACTAAGTAATACTTTTCCTAAAGGGTTTTGGGAACTTAGGTCTTCACTTGTGTGTCCGTGGTTCAGAATTCACATGTGCACTCTGTCAGATGCTGTGCTGGGGTCTAGTGGGTGAAGAACTATGGAGCTACTGTTCTAGTGGGGAGACAAGCAGTAACAACACCATTCACATTGGCTGTGCTATGTGTCCTGGCTGAGCCTAGTGGGTGGACGGTAGACGGTTAGAAAAGTTTTTCTGAACAAAGTGTCAGAGCAAGCGCCCTGAAAAAGGACACGTGTGGAAGGTATTAGGACAATCCAGGTAGAGATGCTGGTTGGTGTGGTGAAAGACTTCATGTGGCGAGAACGGAAAGAATCCTTCCAGGTCTATTTTAAAAACAGCTAATATGGGGCCAGAGAGGTGGCTCAGAGCTTAAGGGCAGCTACTGTGCTTGCAGGTGACCTGAGCTGGCTTCTGTGTCTGGTGGCTCACAGCCACCTGTGACTCAAGTTCCAGAGGGATCCAATGCCGCTGGCTTTCTCAAGCATTCATTTGCACACGGCCGTGCACCTGTACACACAATGAAGTTAAAAATAAGGTCTTAGGAACAAAACAGTGACAAATACGGCCTTTCAGTTGGTAACAGAGCCTTTGCTGAATGCTGCTGTATATTGCCATTCATCCTTACGTAGCAGACAGCATTCTCTTAGCTTATAGACATCACACAGGCCCAGACCATTCTGTAGTCTTCAGGGCAATCCAGTTTGGGAGCTTTGTTTGAAGACGTGTTTACAGGTGATGACTGAAGTGAGCTCACTGTTCTTGGGGTATTCGAGCTACAAAAGCACAGTTGCAGAAAACACTTGCTCTCTGACATGGTTGGATGGCTGCTTACCAGCTTTTCCAAATAGAGGGGAAGGACCTCAGAGTAACTTCTTGGGTGTTTCAAATGTGCTTCACTGCTTATGATAAGTTGTTTTGAATCTTCACTTCAAGACAACTCACATAGTTACATGACGGGAGGCAAAGTGGTTCTCAGTTGATGCTAGAGGGAACGTGACACCAGAATTGCTGTGAAGACTTGAGGCTCGGCAGGCATCTAAGGCCACCGCTGCTATGTCCTGCCCTGCAGTGCCATTCTGTTTCACCCAACTGTTCTTTTTTGCATCATAAAAATAATCTCTATAGTGTATTTAAACTGGTCCTCTGTATACTTAAGGTTCAGACTTGTGCAGTTCCTTACTTTGTGGGTCATTAACATCATTTTGGGTAAAATTAGTATGTCATAATGTATATATTGTCTCCTCTGCAAGATCGTAGTCAGTAAAAGGAGAATGACCTTCCTTTTGAACACAAAGGACAATACCTCGCAAGGAATCCTGTTCTAGAAGTTCTGTGACCCTGAAAGTAAAAAAAAAAAAAAAAAAATTTTTTTTACTTTTAAGGAATGGGGGCTTTTGGATGGTTTGCTAAGATGATTGTGTTTATGTAACAAGGTTCACATTCACTGAGACTATTGAACCCCAGGAATATGATAAGATGGGTAAAGCAAGACAGTATGAAAGAATTCTGGGACTGCCAAGAAACATAGAAACTTTTGTCTGAGGGTTTAAAAGCCTGTGGTTTTGGAATTTTTAATATTGCAGTGCACCAAGGTTTACTTTGTTTCTCCTGCGGCACTAAAGACAAGTACAGATAGAAGTGTTACAGAGGTATTGGAGTGTCTCTGTACATGTACAAGGTCATTCACACGCTTGCAGCTTTGCTGCCATGTCTATGGAAATTCTAGGATAAGAAATTAATGACTTCACATCTAGAAGAGTTATATTAGGTTCTAGTCATGGATTAGGTTAGGGACCAGTGTTGTACATTGGTAAAATGGCTGTCATTCAGGATAGAAAGAAGTTGGTTAATAAGAAAAAAGTACCCGAGTAATGAGATAAAGACCAAAATAAATATATAAACAAATAACTTTGGAAATAAGGAATAATGCAGCTGAATCTCAAAGGGGTTTTGTTTTGTTTTGTTTTGTTTTTGTGAGGTCGGAGCTGTTCTTTGTATTAATAGGTGACTCTGAATTATATGGATCATGGTGAATGTCACTTTTCTGTGCACCTATAGAATGTTTCCTTTCTGAGGGATATTTTTTATGTTTTTGTATTATTATTCTTAAGTATTTCTTACATATTGTTCTTATAGTTAGTATTCAGAGTATAAAAAAGTTTCTTTAAAACAAGACATTTTGTTTAATTTGGGTAGGTTCTTATTTAGCTCAGGCTGTCTTCTAACTTATTATGTAGATGACCTTGAACTTTGAAGCCCCACCTTGGGGAATGGTGCCAGGATTTATGTGGTGCTTAGGATCAAATCCAGGGCTTCACGTATGCTAGGCCAGCACTCTACCAACTGAAGTGTATCCCCTGGCCTTAGATGTGAACTTTTGTGAAGAATACTTGTTAAGACATCAGGATCTTGGAGTGAGAAACTTGTGTATTATGCCGTTTCCTTTGTCACACTGTAGCAATTCAACTTCTCAACCTCAGTTGAGAATGGAATACATTTGGCATTTTTTTTTTGAAGATTTTAATGGTCAATCTTCACTGTTAACTTGACTGGATTTAGAATCACCTAGGAGATGTGCTTCTGGGTATGTCTATGCGGATGTTTTCAGAAAGGGTTAACTGAATGTGTCCTCATCTGATAGGGTGGGGCCCTGAACTCAATAAAAAGGAAAAGAGAGGAAGAAGCTTGGTGAGCAGCAACATTTATCTGTTTCCGGTCCCCAGACACAGTGTGGCCAACTGCTCTACACTTGTGCCTTGCTACATTGAAAGACTGTATCCTTTCTTAAACTGAGGCAAAATAAATCTCTGCTCCCAGGATTCTTCTGTGTAGCCCTGGTTGTCCTGGAACTCAAAGGTCCACATGCATCTGCCTCCTGAGAGCTGGGTCTAAAGGAGTACCCACCAGGCCTGACTAAAATAAAGCCTTCTTAATAAGATTTGTTTATTATATATGAGCACACTGTAGCTGTCTTCAGATACCAGCAGAGAGCATCAGATCCCATTACAGATGGTTGTGAGCCACCATGTGGTTGCTGGGATTTGAACTCAGGACCTCTGGAAGAGCGGCCAGTGCTCTAACCACTGAGCCATCTCTCCAGCCCCCAAAATAAAGCCTTCTTAAATTGCTCCTGTCAGATACTTTGACACAACAATAAAAAAATTAATGCAAAGACAAAATGAGATAATGTTTTTTTTTTTTTTTAATTCAGAGAATAGTAAGTAATAGATGGTGAGAAAATAAATGAACCTTTCTGAAGTAAGGACAGTATTGAGAGACATGAATACTGATTGCATGAGTCTTGTGATATGTAAGTTTCTACTCATTTCACATTGTAATTGTGCATTCAGATCATTAATCAAATAATTACACTTACCAATTTAACCTTGTTACAAAGTATAATTTTACTATTTAGTAATTAAGTAAATTTATTATTTATTTAATGAAACATTTCAAACTGGACTCAGAAAAAGATCACAGGTTTTGTACATATTATAGTAGAAATCCCTTAATAGGTGGAAATCCTTTATCTCTTTACAAGGACATGTCTAGAACACGTCCTTGAGTGATTTCATTAAGCAAACAGGAGGAGGTGTCAGTATGACCTTTCATACATACATACAACAGGTGAATGTATTTTTTTAAATATGTAGGAATTCTCTAAAATAACTAGTATAGTAAGTACACAAGCCAGTAAGTCTCTTATTACTATAAAATATTGTGCAATCGTATGTGCAGTTCTTTCATGTGATTGGCACTGGAGTGGGTTTGTTAACATCAGCATTTACCCATGCAAGATGGCTATCGTACAGGGCTTGGAAAGCTTTCAGCTTCTTTGAAACCAGTAGGATTACTTCACCAGTTGTATGTGCTGTCCATGGTTGGCTAGAGTGTTAAATGACACATGACTGTTTCATGGACTTAAAAACAAATTAAAGAATTCATTTCAAATAATTGTAAGCACAGAGTTTAAGTTGCACATGCAGTCTTAGTGAATGTCCTTATAGCTGCATTTTGTGTAATTGGAGGGATATGGACCAGTTAGCTATTTCTTTTGCTTCATGACAGGTTTGAATGAAAAGTGTATTAGATACAAAAAATAATTTAGCTGTTGAACACGAACACACACACACACACACACACACACACACACACACACCCTGTATGCCATCACCCCTGGCACTGATTTTTATTAGATAAGTGTTCCAGGTGTAGCAGGTGTATATGAGGTAGTTTATGTGATCTTACTTAAGTACTGCAATCCTACGAGAAACAATTCTATTATACTTTATTATACTTTATGGTTAACAAGATAGGTGCAGAAAAGCAGATACATCACATCCGTTTCTTGTGTACAGTGGAGTGGGCTGGGATTCAAATGTAAGCCTAACTTGTGTCTAATACCTTGCAGCCTGTGGTCTTAGTGATGGCCATGTTATAAAAGCACCCTCTTCTGCAGATTGGGACTGCCAAGGCCTGTGAATTAAACTGCCAAAGGCAGATTAACTGTAGAGAAAGTGTCCATTGTATTGATACTACTATTTTTACATAGGAGGGAACTTGGAAGAAATGAGAAACCCTAGTCAGGGGGTGTGGAATTATGCAGTGACTGATAGGAAGGAAACTATGGGATAGCAAGTATGGGAAAATGATGGCTACACACCTCAGGGTGGTCACACAGACTCACACTGGCAGCTCAGGTCTCGCTGCTGGTGAAGGGGACTGCTTTGAAAATGGGAAGTTCGTGTCCTCTTTAGAGGAAGTAATATCCCAGCTGTAGGCTGAAGACTGAGGGCAGAGAACTTTTCTTCTGCTTGCTAGTTCTTAACTGTTTTCACTCAAAATCATTCTTATGCCAAAAGGGCATATTTTGGGTCAAGTTATCCTTTCAACAATATCATTTATATTTGAGAACAATGAGATGTTTTTCCCTCACTATGTATTATATTTCAACTCTTTCATGCCAAACATAGTGGACTTTGCTGAGATAAATGAAGAACACACCTTTAAATTTCCAAGTTCTTCTGTGTCACCGTGACTAAAACACATGACAGGGAGAAGTGGTTTATTTTGCCTCCCAGTCTTGGTGATTTTAGTCCCTCACAGCAGAGAAGCCTGGCAGAATAGCTCAGTTGGCAACTGGAGTGGGCTCACATGATAATGGACCAGGAAGTGTAAAACAAAGCCAGAACTAGGCCCTAGTAACCTACTTTTGCCAGCTAGGCCCCACTTCCTGAAGGTTCCACCTATCCCCCCCAATAAAAACAGTGCCACCAACTGGAGGACAAACACCCCAAACATAAGCCAGTGGGGAGGGGGGAAAGAAAGAGAGAGAGAGAGAGAGAGAGAGAGAGAGAGAGAAAACACCAGCCCTCAAGTAGTTTACATGAACAAATTTAAAACTGTATAACCAGAAAATTACTTTTTAAGAGTATTTGATTTGTCCCCATCTAATTAATTAACTGAAAAAAAAAGGAAAATGAATTCCTTTCTCTAAAGAGACCATTTGTTTTTTAGTGTGTGCGTGGGCATGCATGTATCAGACTTGGGTCATCAGGCTTGTCAGCAGGTGTCTTTATACACGAAGTCATCTCACTGGCCTTAGAAAAGTTTTGAAAAAAAATGAAGAATCTAAAGTCACTTAAATGATTATATAAAATTTAAAAACATGCTTTTATGTGCCTTGTATTAAAAATGGCATGTGAAATACTTTGATTAAAGTTACTAAAGTAAATGAGAACTAGAAGGTTCACACAATGGTGTCTTTAAAAGTCTCCAGTGCATTTAATATGTTCTCTTTATGTTTATTTTAAGATTTCTTTCATGTTCAAAAAGAGACATGGTTTACTAATGATTCATATAACTGATTCTGAACATCTGTCTGTTGGAAACTATCTGGTTTCTTGAGTTTGGGATAAAGGACAGGCCATAGGGGATCACAATTGTCATCAATATGTACAAGGCATTTTTGACCCTCTCCTAGGACTGTGAGTAGGACGTGTGTAGTGCAAAGCAGCCATGAAGCCAGCGTTTGGGTTCAAGGTGGAAAGGCATTGGTGACAAGTGAGTAGCCAAGAGAACGGCCCCATAGAGAATCAGTAAACCAAGGGCACAGGCAATCACACAGTGATCTGCAGTTTTTATCTCTAGATAGTTTGTAAATTTTTTAAAAGATTTATTTACTTATTTTACACTGCCTCTTGGTGACTTCAGACACACCAGAAAAGAGCATTAGATCCCATTACAGATGGTTGTGAGCCACCATGTGGTTGCTGGGAATTGAACTCAGGACCTTTGGAAGAGCAGTCAGTGCTCTTAACCACTGAGCCATCTCTCCAGCCCCAGTTTGTAAATTCTTAACCCCTTAAAAAATTCCCCTCTGCAGATCAACTGCCCTGAAACTCATTGTAGAAGTTCAGGATGGCCTCACATTTACACAATCCTTTTGACACAGCTTCCCAAGTGCTGGGATTCCAAGTATAAGCCACCATGACTGCCTTCTTAGCTTTTTAAATTTTGAAAACACTACAACCATGTAATTAGTTATATACTTGTTAGTAAAATAATAGTAAATGGGACTTGAGAGCTGGCTCAGGCTGCTTTTCCAGAGGGACCCAAGTTCGATTCCCAGGAGCCACATGGTGGCTTACAACCATCTGTAGCAGTAGTTCCTGGGGATCTGATGGCCTTTTCTTATTTGTGCAGCCCCCAGGCAAGCATTCGCTGTACAGACACACATGTAGGCCAGACAGATGTCTTCCTGAGTTGCTCTTCCCCTTTTATATTGAGGCAAGGTCTCTCACTTGAACCTGGAGCTCACTGATTGGCTAGTGTAACTAGCTGGCTTGCTCCAGGGACTCCTCTCTACACTTCCCTAAAGGTCAGATTGCAGGCACCACTCCTAACAAGCTCCATCATCTGTCTGTCTGTGTCTATCATTTACTTGGTTTTTCAAGACAGGGCTTCTCTGTGTAGCCCTGGCTGTCCTGGAACTTACTCTGTAGACCAAGATGGCCTTGAACTGTGAGATCTGACTTCCTCTTCCTGAGTACTGGGTTAAAGATGTGCTCCACCCTTCCTTCCCACCTTTTCCACACCCAAGTCCCTAGCTCTGCTGAAATTTCTATCTTTTAAATGAAAACTTTTGGCTCAGCGGTTAAGAACACATACCTCTTTTGCAGAGGATCAGAGTTCAGTTTCTAGAACCCATATCCAGCAGCTCAAAACCACCTGTAACTACAGCTCCGGGAGGGATCTGATGCCCTTTTCTGGATTCCTAACAGGACCGCACTTGTATGTGCATGTACACACACAATTAATAGTAAATCTTTAAAGTAAAATGTTTTCTTCCCCTTCATATTAACAAATGTAAAGTCAGATACATAACCTTTATACTTGAAAGGACAGAAGAAATTTGAATTATTTTGGATAGAAGTACTTACTCATTCTTGGCACTTTAGAAATGTAGAATGTTTAAATTATGTATATTAGATACATAAACACTCTTTGCATTGCTTTCTTGATTTATTAGTACCTATTCGAAGTACTCGGAATGCTCTGGATTTGTTTAAGACTCATAGCTTGTTTTTCATTTGCTTTCAGATTGTTGGCATTTTACACAGGTAGGACTGCCCTGCATTCTGTTTATTAATGGAGATTCTAAGCAGTTACAGTTTAAATGAAATACAAGAGGCTCCTGCTCAGATATCTCTGAGGTAATGCCAACTGGAAACAGCCACTCTCTCAGTAAGCTATTGTGCATATGGGCACGTTTTTTTTTTCTTCAAGATATACATGTGCACACACATACACATGTGAGTCTCTTGTACGTCCATATAAATAAGTACATAGATAAAAATCTCCCAGAGGAATGTGAATTAAACTCCGGGTATTTTGGTTTGCTTGAGAGCCTAGCTTTCTTATATCCCAGGATGGCTCCCACGTCAATATATATAGAGCTGAGGATGACCTCAGTGTTTCCAGTGGCTCTGCCACCACCTCCCTGGTGCTGAGATCACAGGTGTGCATCACTGGAGCCTCTGCACACCGGTAAAGCCTTCTCACCACAGAGCTACCTCCCCAGCTTCATGAACTAAGTTCCAGACACTGCCTTTGTCCCTTTTCATGTAGCATTTGAATGGGATTTCTTCATTCTCTTCCCTAGCTGAAGTCACTGTTTATCTGAGCACCACTGCAGATATGTTTGTAAACAGTTGGTGACTGTTGTTTAGAAGTGAGTCTCAGGCAGTGCAGAGCTGACTATTAAACAAGGCCTGTATATTTGTTGCATTGCCATCTCTGTTGAGCATTGTTTCATTGTGAGCCTTGTTTTCTTTCCTAAGATGGGAGAAATTCATTGGTAGAAACAGGACTACCTAAGTCTAAAAACAATAGTAGATACCTGTGGTATTTTAAAGGTAGAGATGTAGAATCTTAAGCTGACCTTACCCTTAACTGATCTTTAGATTTTGTTTTGTTTGAACAAGAAACTTGTGCCATTAACTGATCCTGGATGTTTTTTTTCTTTCAAGAAACTTGTTATTTTAATGCCTTCGCTTACTTAAGTATAAAATCAGCACTGGACCAGGTAGTTTTCTATGTACTTCTAGTACCCTTGCATGTATTGAATATGATAATGGCATTTGTATGCTCATGTGCAAGTGTGAATGTGTGTGTGTGTGTGTGTGTATGTGTTGCTAAGTGGTGACTCAGTACATCAGGCACATAGGCAGGTGTTCTACCAATGAGGTGTGTGTGGGGTGGGGCAGAAACTGGCTCTTGCTGTGTAGCCCTGGCTAGCTTCAACTTCCTAATCCTTCTGCTTTAGCCACTTAAGTGTCAGGGATTTCAGGCATGCACTATTACATCTGGTTGAAAGGTATCTCTGAATGCTTTGGATATTATCTTCATCTTGAAGACTAGACATATCTCTGAAGAACCTTACATAACTTACATATACATAAATACATTCACACATACATACATTTACCTGAAACACTGCCAGTGTCTGTAATTCTTATAAAGTGTACCCCAGTGGTCATTAAATAGCCTCACCTAGATCAAGAGCTGGCATCCCAATATTTATTCTGCACAGATCAACTAGCCATTGGTTACTTACTTGTTTTATTTATTCCATTTGTAAACTTCATTAGAAGGAATTAGACACATGCGAACACACTCACTGTGTAGTTGTCTTAGAGGAGTAGCAGGAGTGTACAGTGCACATGCTGTGGTCCAGGAGTGTGTGTGTGTACAGCACACATGCTGTGGTTCAGGAGTGTACAGTGCACATGCTATGGTCCAGGAGTATGTGTACAGTGTACATGCTGTGGTCCAGGAGTGTGTGTACAGTGCACATGCTGTGGTCCAGGAGTGTACAGTGCACATGCTATGGTCCAGGAGTATGTGTACAGTGTACATGCTGTGGTCCAGGAGTGTGTGTACAGTGCACATGCTGTGGTCTAGGAGTGTACAGTGCACATGCTATGGTCCAGGAGTATGTGTACAGTGTACATGCTGTGGTCCAGGAGTGTGTGTACAATGCACTTGCTGTGGTCCAGGAGGGTACACTGGCACATGCTGTAGTCTAGTCTGGGCAGCACAAGACCCCAACTGATGCTCCAGCTCACAGAGACCCTTCTGGCCTCCCTGTTGAAGTCCCCTAGCTTCTTAGCCTGAGTCTTGTTCCACACACAAGTGGACTAACAGAAGACTCCAGCGAATAGCTTTTGTTTGGTCTTACATTCAGAAACCCTTTCATCTCGTTTGATAAAATATACCCAGCAGATAACCAGCTCTCCATTTTACAAATCCTTACATACAGAGTATGTTCATAATATTTGTGTTACGTCTGTTACCATTATTGTGTGTATGTTTGTCTCTTCCACTGGACTGTAGAACTTTATATATTATTAGTGATCAATAACTTCTTGTGGATTTTCTTACGGGGACATCAATCACTGTCTTACTTTATAAGCATGAGCTATTTAAGGCGTGTGGGGCTCCCAGGAGAACTCTGATGTTTGTTAACCATGGATAGAGCTACTTATATTGTGCGCTCATCAGTTTTCTTTCACATTCTTTTTTCTTTCCTTAATTGTCAAAGTAATGATTCTTTTTTTGTCTTCTCTTTTAGATATTGCTATATGGAGATTTGCCAAAAAATAAGGAAAATGTAATATATTTAGCAAATCATCAAAGCACAGGTTTGTATTTCATTTGCATTTTTTTTCTAGAAATGGTAAATGAGCATTAATCTATACACATACACACACACACACACACACACACACACACACACACACACACACACGTTTTAAAGACAGGATCTCATGTGACCCAGAATGACTTCATACTCTAAGTAGCTGAGAATGATTTTAAGCTTGTGACATACCTGCCTTCATCTCCAAGGTACAGGAATTACAGGTGTTGGGTATTAAATCCAAGGATTCATACAAGCTAGGCAATTACTGTCCCTTCTGAGCTATGTCCTCAGCTCATCAAAATCATATTTTACGGTCGTTCATTTAATTAGTTTTACTGTGTGTACATGTATGTGTCTGTGGGTTTGAGCTGTGAGTGCACTTGCCTGTGGAGGCCAGAAGAGCACTGGGTCTTCCATGGAGCTTGAGTTACAGGTAGCTATTAGCTGCCCTGTGTGGGTTTGGGGAGCTAAACTGGGGTGCTCTGAAAGAGAAATATGTACTCTTAACTGCTGAGCTTTGTCTCTAGTTTTTAAAATATTAATCTTATTTTTTTAAGAAATATAACACAAAAATATGAGATAACTTTTTTGTTTTTTTTTTTTTTAATGGATTTGCTGTGGATTTTGAATCTGACTTGCAATTTTCTTTTCTTTTTGTTTTGTTTGTTTGTTTGGTAAGGTCAGTAATGTGAGAAGAATAGGTTTTTTCTTTCTGTCAAGGCTTCTCTTTTTCTTCCCTGTTTCCCAGGATAACTCTTTGGTCGATTCAGTTTTCTGTCTGTGAGTAATATTTCTAGAAGCAGGATTGGTGGACCCAAGTGTATACATTTTAATTCTTAATTCTTCCCTTAGCTTTTTATTTACTCTGAGACTGTTGCCCAGGCTGGCATCACAGTTCTCCTGCCTCCATTTCTGGAATAATGGATGAAGTTGTATGTGGCCATCGTTTGCACTCGATATGTTTGGTCAGGAAGCTGCTTATTGGTGTACTGGTGACTGCTCGTTTCCTGGACACAATGTTGTTATAATTAGCTGTAGTTCCTGCTGCCTCTTTAATCCTGTGTTTTAGTCCCAGCTTGCTATTTTTCCGTTAGAGAAGGCACAAGACTAATTTCCAGTACAGAGCTGTATTTACTTTCCTTCGGGTCAAATATTTAAAACTACTTCTTTTGGAATGATTACCAATGAATTGTGAAAGTTATGCCTCTGATCCTGCAGTCCCTTCATGAAGGTCCTCCCCATGAGGCGCCTCACAGGTGGAGGGCCCCAACAAAGAGGCCAAATGATGCCCTAAAATGTGCTTTAATTCTCCAAATAACTTACTTCCTCAAAATCCCACTGCACAGGTTTTCTAAGCCATGGCTAGTCTGGGTGCTTACCTTCTATGGTTCATTTGTATTGCTTTGAAAAGTACAGTACCTGGCATCCTAAAGCTAAAACAACCTGATCAGTGATGATATCTGAATGGAAAGTCACTTGTGCTGATGGCTTTCCTTTCCCTCCCACCCCAATCGTGTTGTTACCAACTGTACCATGGCTGATACCGAGGTAAAGGAGTGGAAACGAGTTTTTCTCAGTTTGGCACACCAGTGAATTTAGTCAGACCGAGGGAACAGTGGCTGAAGCTCCAAAGCTTGATAGGGATTTTGATATCAGATGTATTATCCCAGGTCATGTTTATGAGACTGGCTCAGACTCTGCATTTGACTTTGAGTAGAAGCACAAAATGGCCCAGAATGCTGTCTGCTCTAAACAGCCTGTCCAGACACACTGGCTGACCTTTCTCACCACAGTCTGACCTCGTGCTGGTGGGGGGAATTTTTACTTGGCTCAAGTATCTAGATGGCTCCAGGACAGGGCACGGGCCATGGCAACATCCATTCTTCCTCACTGTAGTTCTGTTGACCAGAGGTGGATCTCATTGCAGGAAACTAGAGTTTCCCACACTGTCTTTCTTCTGAGTTTCATGGACATAATCTTTCCTTAATGGGATTGCAATCCTACAAGGACATGTGGGACCATGTGCTCTATCACTCCTGGGGCCATGCAGTCACAGGGATGCTGAAGGTACAGCTCTGGTTATGATTTCACTGCTGTCCAAGCTGCCTTTGCATTCCTTTACAGCAGGCCTCAGGGAAAGCACTGTGAGTGAGCAGCAGATAAGAATTCCTACTCAGTGTATGAGATTTGAAGGTAACACGGCAAGCAAGAGATCCAAGCCAGGCCTCACTGACCAAGCCAGTTCCTTTCTTAATCTAGAGGAACATTCCCCCACCCTGCCTTCAAGTGACCTGCTCTAGGTCTGATAATAGCCAGCCTTTGGGATTTGAGAAAAAACAATTTTTTTGGCAACTTGAAGAAAGTGCCCAGAGCCCCTTGCATGTTAAGCAAGAACTCTTCTGCTGAGGCACACAAATGTACAATGCACACACACACACACACACACACACACACACACACACACACCCCACAACATAAGAATGCTACATTTTGAATGCCTTTAAGAAACTCACAACTTGGGAACATACATTAGAATTACATACATGTTAGTCAATGTGATGGAAGAAGGCAAGGAGTCTTCTCTGATAAAACTGTACATGTAAGAATTTGCATGAATTCCAGAATTTCAGGCTTCCAGAGACTTCAAACCAGCAACCCAGGGTGGCTTTGTTCCTGGGGCTGACATATTTAGGTAAAGAGACCGTAAGAATCTCAGTCTCTGGAATGTAATTTACAGGAAGTGTTTTGGGACTGCCGCTGGCCCAACCTGTTCACTCTCACCTAGTACTTACTGCCCTGGTGCCCACGTAGAGTTACCATTTACACTAGTTAGTTTCTCTCAGTTGCTGCTTTTATGTGGTGTCCTGCTGTATTTACATTCTCACTTATATAAACTTTGAACTCTGGAATTGGATTCCTTCCCTTCCTCTTACCTGTCTGCTTTTGACACTATTTGCCCTTAAAATCCATTCCTGTTCATTTGGTCTAGGTGACATCTTCCTGTCTAATAGAAGGTATGGTTCAGTAGATGGTCATAAAGCTGAGGGTTCGGCATTCTGGGAGGTCCTGCTCCTGTGTGTTCTATGCCGGTGGGTAGAATACCCCGGGCTCTCTGTGCCTGTTGGTTGGGTCTGAGTGATATCTGTTGATAGAAGCTTTAAGGCAGTGTACACATAGTCCCAAGCATAGCACAGTCCCTGGCATATGGGTGACATTTAGCAGTACTGTGAATGATGGTGGTTCTAGCCCATTGCTGGGTTCATGGGCATAAACCCTTATGTGTCATACCATAACACTAAAAATTAGAAACCAGTGAGACTCAACTATACAGATGAGGAAAATAAGGTTTACGTGCCTGTTCTCTCTTCAAGTTAGTGGAAACATGGCTTGTGGCTAGATAAGCCTTATGGCTGGATCACTGCTAAAGAATCCTGACTCAACCAAATTAAATTATTTTTGCCAGAACACAAAATTTAGATATTTATGTGAATGCAATACATCCCCTTATATGTTTTAATCCAGTGTTATCTCGGAAACAGTATGCATAAGTAGAGTGTGGTGTTGACTCTACATGTATTCCTTCTCTGCACTTTTTTTTTTTAAGTTTGGGACAAGGTCTTACCATTGGTCTGGAACTTCCCATATAGACCAGGCTAGTGTTGAATTCACAAAGATTTGCCTGCCTCTGTCTCCCCAACTGTGAGATTAAAGGCCAAGCTTGCCACCATGCCTGGCTTGTAAGTTACTTCTTAAGTGTTATTAATAAAATTTTCAAATTTAAGGTCATGGTTTATCTTATATGCATGGCATATTTCAAAATATTTATATATTCTCTTAGTGATTTTTAGAAGGTGTACCAGAGTCTGGAGTATAACTGCTTATTTAAATATAAAAACAGATTTATTGTTCCCTGAGCTTAAAAAAATAAAAGTCTCAGGAAAAAATACCAAACTTGGCTTTTACCTATTCATCTCATGTGTACTCAGAATATTCACTATCCAGGGAACTCTGTAGAGCAGTGGTTCTCAACCTGTGGGTCACAACCCCTTTGGGGGGGTCACATACCAAAGATCCTGCATATCAGATATTTACATTAAGGATCATGACAGTAGTAAATTACAGTTATGAAGTAGCAACAAAATAATTTTATGGTTGAGGGTCACTGTAATATGAGGAACTGTATTAGAGGTTCACAGAATTAGGAAGGTGGAAGACTATTGTTTTTCCAGAGTTTCTCTGGAAATTCTCAATGTTTCTATGGACAACTTTTATATTAGATATTCTTCTCACAGACTTGGTTATATTTCCAAGCTATAACTAGAGATAACTGTGTTTTGTAATCCCTAATTTAAAACAATTTATTAAGATTTTTCTATAAAGTTGATTATTCACATTTAAAGTGATAAAATTCTAGGATATTTCATTAGTATATGCATTATAAAAGAATTTTAAATAGTCAAGAATTCTGCTATAGCTGTATTAACATGCCCTGTTTGATAACCTTTAAACTCCAGGCTTTATAATATCTACTACAGTTTGTTGTCCTTCCCCCACTCCATCCCCCACTTTCTTTCATTCTAGAACAGAACCCAGGGCATACACATGATTGGGATGTACTCCATCACTGAGCCACACCCCCCAGTTCTATTTTTATTTTGAGGCAGTGTCTCACTAACTTATCTCGGTGAGTCTTGAACTCAGATCCTTCTGCTCAGTCTCTCAAGTAGCTGGGATTACAGGATGTGAGCCTGGATGTACGAGTTTGTTGTTGTTTTAAAGTAGATATTGTCTCCTCAAATTCTATATGTTGTCATTTTCAGGGCCCCAAATGCACTTCAGCAACATCCCTGTTCATACTCTTGAATTCCTCTGCAAATCCTAGTAGGCTTTTCCTGACCTCCTTTTCCGTTCATGTGGTTGTACCTGTACTCAAGTCTTCAGTTTTTCTGCTTGTTAGGACACTTTCTTATTTCTCTTTACTTATTTCACCATAAACGTTTTACGTGACCCCAGGTATATATAATCAATATAATCAAACAGGGATTGATAATAAATAGTGGAGAGATTTATTTTAAATTCATAGAATTTTAGCATTCATTAAAGATGAAAGACAATCTGCATACTATGAGATGGATGAACTTGTATATAAGGACGTGACTGTGGCTGACTATATTATAGGATGTAGAACATTTGTTTTTCAGAATTCATCAGGATTTTGATTTTGTAGATGACATGCTAAGAATGTTGTTTCCATAAACACATAGCACAACATGGCAGAATTATGTTCAGTGCCATTTCAGAAATTGTTTGAAATTTCATTCTAATTCTAGGTCAGAATTCATTTAACAGAACTCAAATCAACAATTAAATAGCAGTTTTTAAAAATCAAATATCCTGATGTAATACAATCAAAAGGTATACTAGTTTGGTATTACATGCTAAGGGATGGCAATGATGACTATTTTCTGTAATTAAACCATTATATTTCTGTAACAATAGAAAGCTATATAGATACTAAATGTACTGTACTTATTGGCATTCTGGTGGCTTTGAATCCAAGTCACATTTCTGGTACCATTGGTTAGCATTACATATGTGACAGCGTGTGCAGTAGGAAGCACATGTGTTACATGTTCAAAACAGAAGATATAGTGGCAACTGCACATGGCAGCAAAGGAGAGAGATGTTTATTCATTCATATATATGCAATTTTGAATTAATTTTTGCTCATTACTTATTAGAAAATTTTTATTCACAATTTTTTTGACCACTGAAATCAGTTATGTGACCTCCTTATGGGTTTGCAACCCACAGTTCCAAAGGCTGCAAAATAAGAACTACGTGTCTACCTATTAAAATTTTAAGTCCCATGAGACCCTTGTTTGGGTGTTGTAACAGTTGAACACTATATCCAGGAAGTCATTAGTGAGGTTATAATGTGGTGCCTTTCTTTTTAAAGGTTTATTTACTTACTTATCTAATGTGTATGCCCTATCTGCAAATACGCCTGCATGCTAGAAGAGGGCATCTGATCTATCCGATCTCACTACAGATGGTTGTGAGCCAACCTGTGGTTACTGGGAATTGAACTCAGAACCTCTAGAAGAGCAGACAGTGCTCTTAACCACTAAGTCATCTCTCTAGCTCCTAATGTGAGGCCTTTTGTCAGACATTATGTATATGGAATATTTACCTACACTTGTTTCATTTGACATTTTTTCTTTATAATTTTCCATTCTTTATTTAAAAAGACATTTTTTTAACCTTAACTAAATGTTAATCAATGGTTACTTAGTATTAGGGTTGTTGGGTTACTTAGTATTTTGTAACTTTTAAACATCTGCTTTTTCTTTCCTATGTATGTTTGTGTCCCTGCATTTACGCATGTGTGCTGTGCATATGCCTGGTGCACTTGGAGCTCAGGGAGGGCCTCACATCCATTAGAACTGGAGTTAGAGGCAGAGCTGCAGTATGGGTACCAGACTTGGGCCCTCTGAAAGAGCAGCAAGTGTTCTTAACCACTGAACAAAATCTCTCCAGCTCCATGTGTTTTGTAAGTTTGTGTTTTATTCTTAAAATAAATGGTCTTTTAAGAAATGAGAAAAGTTTTTAGTCCCAACACTCAGGAGGCAGAGGTAAGTGGATAACTGAGTTCGAGACCAGGCTGTCCAAAGAACTGAGTTCCAAGACAGCTACAGGGAAAAAGAACCAAATGGAAAAGCACACTCCTTGGCTTAAGGGTTGTTTGTTTGTTGTTTTGGTATGGTTTTGTTTGTTTGTTTGTTTTTATGTGTCTGGAGTTGACTTTGTTTTAAGCATTTTAATCATACTTCCTTTTTAAAAAAATCATAAAGCTTTTTTAAAGATCAGGTCTTGTCATGTTGCCTTAGGCCTGGAACTTGCTCGGTACACCAGGTTAGCTCTGAGCCTGTCCACCTTCTGCCTCTAGCTGTGAAGAAGAGATTTTATTCCAGTGACGGGAAGGTTGGAGTTGACTTTGGCAGTAATGTACTGGTTTGGTTCTGCCTTGCAGTTGACTGGATTGTTGCGGACATGCTGGCTGCCCGACAGGACGCTCTTGGACATGTGCGATATGTACTGAAAGACAAGTTAAAATGGCTCCCACTGTACGGGTTCTACTTTGCTCAGGTAAGCTTTGGCTTCACTCTTAGTTCAAAATTAACATTATTTAATGAAAATATATCTGATTTTTTTGTTTATTTGTTTTATAGTACCAGCAATCGAACATGGGATCATATGTGTATGCTTCTTAGTGGCATCCTTTATCCAGACATTTTTAAAATGATTTAATGGCTTATTTTAAATTTAAGCACTTTTATTTAGAGTTCTATATGTGTGCACATTCATGTGTATGCTTGTATGTGCTGCATATGAGGGCAAAGGACAATTTTCAGTACAACTGTGGTGCTTTGAGACAGTCTCCTAGACCAGGCTAGCTGGCCAGTGAGCCCAGGCATCCACCTGTCTCTCCCTCCTTGCCTTTACTTAGATTACAAGTGTGTGCTGTGTGCCCAGCTATTTGCAGGGATTCTAAGGATCTAAACTTGGATCCCCATCCTTGTAAGACAGGTGCTTTCCCAGCTAAGCCATCTTCCCAGCTCTTATTTGGGGTTCTTCTTGATGGTATATGTCTAGATGTCTGGTTGTTATTTATATACCTAAGTGAAAACGCAGAATTACAAATCTCGAGGGGTCCAGTAGAAAGCTAAAAGCACAGAATTGACCGTTATGTTTGGAAATTGATTCAAAAGTAGTTAATGGGTGACAGATAGGAGGTAAAAACCAGACTCTGAGCTCAGAATACGAAGTGTTCAGTTTGGAGAGATGCATTTTCTCACAGTTCTGAAGGCTGAAAGTCTCCCCAAGATCAAGATGTAGGCGGTGCTACTTTCTCCCAACACCCACTCTTGGCTTACAGCCTGCAGCCTTCTCCTTGTGTTCTGAGCTGGCCTTTCCCACACGTGGACTTCCGTGGTGCGTGTTCTACTAGCAGAGCCTGCTCTTAACTGTAATGATTTTCCTAAAGACCCTGTTGCCATACATGGTCACTGTGGAAGCTGAGGCTTCAGTCTCTGGAGGGGAAAAATCCAGTCCATAATGATGTCTTGTCAGTCTCTGTAGCTGAGCCCATATTTTAATTCTTTAAAGGTTGTGGAATAGACATTATTTTAATTATTTTTGTATGTTCTTCCCTCCTGGTCAGTGGCCCATTTATTACTTTTACCTTATCTTATGTAACTAAATGCCTTGTGTATATGTATTTCTGGTCTCTTTTATTTATTTATTATTTTAATTTATGTTATGTGTTTGAGCGTTTTGTATTTATGTATTCCTGGTGCCCATGGAGGTCAGACAAAGACATTGGGTTGCCTGCAACTAAGTTATGGATGGTTATGACAATGGAGTGCTGGGAACTGAAGCCCAGTCTCTGCTGAGCCATCTCTCCAGTCCTGGGAGTGTGCATATTTTAAGGATACTTCTAATTGACTTTGTTAATGACAGTAGAAAATCAATGAGTTAAGATCCATCATCAAAAGCTTTTGAACTAATAAATCTTTTAGAGAAAGAAATATTTTAAGTGCTAACAATATTAAATATTTGTTTCTTTGCTGTAATGCAGTTTTACTTGGGTTCTGTAGAAATAGAATTTTCAGTTACATATTGTATAGTTGGCAATATTTTTTTCTTTTTTTAATTTTAAAATTTATTCTCACATATATTACATTTCAAGCACAGTTTTCTCTTCTCTCCTCCTAGTTCCTTCCCTTCACCTCCTCTTTCCCCAAGATCCATTCCTCCTCAGTTTCCCTCCACAAAGGGGCAGACCTCCTGCAGATAGCAACCAAACATGGCATATCAAGTTGCAATAAGACTAGGCACCTCCCCGTTTATTAAGTCAGGGCAAGGCCTTAGGAGGAGAAATGGGTCTCAAAAGCAGGCAAAAGAGGCTTCCCTTCCCACTTTTAGGAGTCCTACAACAAGACCAAGCTACACAACCATCACATACACGCAGAGTCCAGGTCAGACCCATGTAGGCTCCTTGGTTTGTCAGTTCCGTTTCTTTGAGAGCCCCTATAAGCCTTATTTAGTTGGTTCTGTGGGCCAGGTTCTTGTGGCGTCCTCAACCCGTCTGGCTCCTACAATCCTTCCTCCCCGTCTTCTGCAAGATCCCCTGAGCTCTACCCAGTGTGTGGCTCCGGGTCTCTGCATCTGTTTCCATCAGTTGCTGGATGAAGCCTCTCTGATGAAGGTTATGCTAGGCTCCTGTCGGCAAGTACAGCAGATTATCACTAGGTTATATCGTATAACTCCAGGCTATCCAGCCTCTTGTTTCTGGTCCTTCTGTCAGAGATGTGCTACCTCTCGTGGCATGGCTCTCACACTGAATCAGTCACTGATTGGACTCCCACAACTTCTGTGCCACCTTTACCTCAGCACATCTTGTAGACAGGACAAATTGTAGATGGAAGGTTCCATGCTTGGCTTGGTGATCCCACTTTCAGTCTTGTCTGTTAACAGAAGAGGGTCAGTCCAGGCTCTGTATTCCCCATTACTAGGAGTCTTAGCTTGGGTCCCCCTCATAAATTCCTGGAAGTTCCTTTTGCATTAGCCTTCTACCTTGCTCCGAAATTGCTCCGCCCTCAATTCCAGCTGTCTCTCCTGGTACTCCATCCAGTTAAGTCCACCTGGATCCAGCTCATCCTTCTCCAGCTCCATCTTGATTTCGGCAATATTAGCTGTAACTTGAGTTCATAAATGTAGTTTGACTTTTTACTCATTGGGAGCTTAGTTGCCTTAATGACTACAGTGATTAGTTATTTAAAGAGTAATTGTTCTTTTTCTTTCCTATGCACCAGCATGGAGGAATTTATGTCAAACGAAGTGCCAAATTTAACGATAAAGAAATGAGAAGCAAACTTCAGAGCTACGTGAACGCAGGGACACCAGTAAGCATGGCCGTTTCTATTTCTCAACTCAGTTTATGGTTTAAGAAATTAAACTCTCAAGTCATTTTGACAATATATTACCCCATGAGGAATGATGAAACTGGTTCAGGGTGTTGTTGAGATAAACTGTCCTTGTAGCCGTCGGGTAAGATTGCAGCAGATGATTGTAAGTTCTCTCCCTAGTGACTGTCACTACTGGCTCAGGAGGAGCAAAGGTGTTTTAGTGTGCAGCTTTCTTTACACTGAAGCCACAAAGAGTTAGTTTTCACATGGGAATCAGTTCTACAAGAAGTAGTTGCTTTCTTTCTGTGTAAATTTGGATTTTTATTGTAGAAATTAAGATTAAAAAAAAAAACAACCAAACAACAACAAAAAACAAAAAAAGCAAAGAGTCTCCTCGTGAAGAATCACTCCGTGTCAGTATTTTACAGAACTTTTTTCTGTAAAGGGGGAAAAAGAATTCAAATTTTCTATCTCAAGAATGCTAACTGCTGCCAACTGCCTCTCCCCAAGGCCCCTCCCAGTATAGACCGGCATGGTTATGGTGAGGACTTGGAGTTGTTGTCTTTCTCCTCTTTCTGCCTCTCTATCCCTTCTCTCATGCCTCCACTTCCTGGGCAGCAGGCAAAGATGTGCATTGGCTACCACGGTCGTATCTCCTAGGACTTTGTAGGGTAGGAATTTGCACCTAACTTGAAGATGGTAGGAGTCGGTTATGATGAGATGAACAGCGGTCCTTTCTCCATTCACAGTGCACCCCAGAGAGCAAGTGCAGCCCCGGAAAGGGGATGCCTCCATTCGAAATGGAGGACAATTTGTTAAACCTTTAAAAAGTATCTTCAGAAGACAGACTTGTACTTTTTTGAAAATGTAAAAGGCTAAGGTGTAAATTTATGTACCCTCTCTTTCCTCCAACTTGCCCATCAACCTAGCCAGAGATGGTTACTTTAAAGATTCTTGTGTTTTCTACTGTGAGGTTGTATCTATAAAGCAAACAACGGCTTTATTTTACATGTATGTTGACCTTGTCTTCATAGTCTGCTCTTTTTGTGTCTTCTAGTTAGTTTTTTTTTTTATTAGAATGGATGGGATACTTCAGATCGTGTAAGTTGCTGCCTGGGGTCTCACTTATTAGCTCTGGTCCTTTAACAACCTCTCACTGTGAAATGCAAGACCAAGACCCAGTGACAAGTAACTTAATTGATGCAGTTCATAGAGAAAGGCTGCCTTTAACAGGAAAGCATCATTTCATTACAAGCTATTATTTTAAAAACCTAGAAATCTAATATTTGTGTTAAATAGCTCTTCATTTTGAATAGTTTCTAATGTGAAACAGATTGCTATATTTCCATCAGAGGCAGAAGCATCTCTTTAAAATGATACTGTGCATCTTGAATACATATTTTAAAAATTATGGAGATGATAATCATGGAAGAGAGAGACTCCCGTTCTTCTGGCAGGTGTTGAGCAGATAAGGCAGTGAGTACGGGCAGGTGTCAGTAAGTGGACCAGAGCCGACTCTGCTCGGGGCAGCTCGCCAGGTCTTCTCAGGGCTGCTCCCTCCTGTCCTGGAGCAGGGATCCCGTGTAAGAGCCCAGAAATGCCAGGCTGCTCCTTAGCTGTTCTCCTCCTAGTCTGTGACCACCTGCCTCATGTCCATGACAGCTAAAGAAGATAAACACCAAGTTTATATCTTCAGTTTGAAACTAATAGCAAAGAAGTTAGCACACATAGCCCACCTTATAAAAGTTTTACTTTAAGATCTTCACCATTGGAGCTGGAGAGATGGCTCAGTGGTTAAGAGCAATTGTTGCTCTCGTAGGGAACCTGGGTTTAGTTCACAGTAACCACATGGTAGCTTACAACTATCTAAAACTCCAGTTCCAGGGAATCCAATGTTCCAACGTTTTTCTTACCTCTGCAGGCACCAGCCATTCACTGTGTGTGTGTGTGTGTGTGTGTGTGTGTGTGTGTGTGTGTGTGTCTGTGTGTGTCTCTGTGTGTGTGTGTGTGTGTGCAGACAAATATTCATACACACAAAATTTTTTAAATCTAAAAAAAATTAAATTAAAACCTGGACTCTTGGCCAAGTGTGACAGTCATCAGGACCAGGGCTTGCAGGTGTCTTTAGTGCTCTTGTCTGAGAAGACTACCACTATAAGGCTGAGCCCCCAGAGAGGCTGCACACCAGGTGATGGTGACCAGGGCCTCAGCCTATGCTTCTTCTGACCAAGTACTAAAGCAGAAACAGGGAGAGGTTGTTTGGATTGTGTATTCATCACTTTTGGTTTCTGTGATGTTTTTGTGAAGTCCTAGTGCCATTATAATTTTCACTTTCTGGATAGATAAGAGAGTTTATTCAAGGTCTGGAGGCATATGAATGGAAGAGCTAGGCTTTACAGCCATTCAGGTAGTGTGCATAACTGCTTTTCTGTATTCTCTCTAGTGTCGTGTGTGTGTGTGTGTGTGTGAATCTGATGTCTTGTTAGTCACCTACTGTGTGCAGTAATAGTCATAAACATATAAAATACTTATGACTTTATCTGCCAAATTGTATTTAACTTTTAGCTTTTAATATAACAATATAATGATTACTTTCTTTAAAAATTGAATACCAGCCTGTTAATAGTTGCCTACATTCCTAGCACTCAGGAAACAGGCAGAAGTGTGAGAATTTCAGAATCATGCGGCTATATACAAGACTCCAAATTTGTGCTACATCCTCCATTCTTATTTGTAAGTCCCTATAAAATTAAAAAAAAAAAAAAAATCAAGGCACATGCTGCAGTATACAGTAGTGCAGAATAAACATTATTATCCCAACGAAGGGATTGGAGCACAAGGAAGGATCAGATCAAAGCAAGACTAAAACCCAAAGTGTCAGCGCCAAACCCTGAAGTTCCATGTCTGCCGTCAGGCACTGGAGCTCTGTGGGCGTGGTTAGACACTCCTTGTCTCTTCTTAGTCTGGCTCTCTTGAGTGCCTGCAGCTTTTATTTGTCAATATCCCATATTTTTGGTGTTTCCATTGCAACTTTGTGCTTCTCCTTCATAGTTTTACAGACAGGTCCTTCAGAAGCTCCATGCAGAGAATCGAACCCTGTTACATGTTTGTCTCACTGGCTTTCTGGAGTTTTGATACAATTCCCCCTTACCACGCCATTTTACTCTTAATGTCTGGCATACCTCCACACCAGTGCCAACTTGATGCTGCTGCCAAGGTCTGATGCTATTTCCAGAAGCAGCCTGGACCCTTTGGACTATAGTGGCCCCCTTTTGAAACTTAACTTCAAATGCTACTTTCCTAGGTGATTGTTTTCTAGGAGGGAATTCTTGCTAATGCTTTCTCAGTTTAAGCTCTCTCTTCTCAAATGAATGTGTTTTTTTTTATAATCTGAACTCTTTCATGGATGGGGGTCTTTTGCCCTGAGGGCATTTTTATTTTCCAGCACGAATCTGAGGAGGCTTTTTTGAACCTGCATTGAGCTCTACCATAGAATTTCTTCACACCTCCCTTTTCTACAACTTTAAATTTGCTCATATTCCCTTCACTTACAAACCTCCCACATGTTTCTGTCCTTTCTCATCATAAATCTGACCAAGAGCGGTGAGCCAGAATCTGCATACTGTTCTGTCTTGAGATTTCCTTCACCAAACCTATTAACATGGCTTGTAAATTCAGCATAACTTATATTATCAAGAAATGGGGCCAGGCATTGGTGGCTCGTGCCTTTAATCCCAGGAGGAAGAGGCAAATGGAACTGTTTGAGTTTGAATCCAGCCTAGTCTACAAGGCAAGTTCCAGTACAACCAGGGATACACAAAGAAACCCTAACTCAAAAACAAAAGGAGAAATAATAATCAAGTGCAGTACTGAGTGGTCTCTTGGTGCATCTCCAGGTCTCTTTTGTTTTTTTCTGAGACATCATGAACCTGAACCTGGCCCCACTATTTTAATTTCTCTCATCCTGATTTTCAAAGCTATTACCAGATTGGCCAGTCAGGCACTGGTTACAGTGGTATAGGGGTTTTCTACATAAAAGCTCCAGAATCTTGCACATTCCACCCAGAAGCATCTTTGGAAGAGGCCTAAAATCAAATGTCTTAAGGGCCGTGGGATCAGGTTTATCAGAGAAATAGCAGCACTCACTACTAGCGTTAACACTACGGTGTCACCCACTCCTCTTAAGCTCTGGTTGACTTCCTAATAGGAAGCAACTTGAGAGAAGGAGGATTGATTCTTGCCTATACTTTGTTGGTACATTTCATCCTGCAAGGGTGGGACTGTGATACAGCCTAGGCCACCAGAGGATGATACTGTTCGATTATGTCTGGGTGGGACAGGAAATGGTAATTCTCAACACCCTCCCCCCACCCCCAGAGACTTCCTTCAGCTAAGCCCCATACTCTAAATACTCTACAAGCTCCAAACATAATGCCACCAGCTGGGGATCAGCTGTTGACAATGCTGGTTCAGGGGTGCAGTTTACCTCCAGACCAGAGGAGCTGGAAATGGAGAACTGCAGAGGTGCTGTTGGACTTTACACCAGTTTTTCAGATAAATGAAGACATTCCTTTGTGAGCTTGGTTCAGAAACAAGTATGTATTCTCCTATAGATTTCTTTAGTAGGAGTTTCATACCCACAGATTGTTCAGAAGAACATTGCTTTTTATAGTAGCTATGTAGGGGAATAATACTGCTGGGAGTCACCTGAGCGTGGATAAGTGGACATGGTTCTTTCTCACGAGTCCCTATGCTGTTTTCTGTATTCCCTTTACTTGATGAGTTTATTTTCTCAATTGGCCACCAATGAAAAAGTATCTTTTTTTTTTTTTTTTTTTAACAGCACTCAGTTCTCAAGTTCCGAGTTTTGTTATTACATGGCCTTAATATTCACATTTTAACCTTTCCAAGAATTAAGTATAAAAACTTGAGTCAATTGATGACTTAGTAAATACCTATTTTGGTGCTTCTAAGCAATCATTTTGTTTACGGATAGTATATTCTTGGTTTATATCATGAACAAGAGGTTGCTTAAAGCAAGTGATGTAAAATACACTAGGAGAACTTTATGAATGGAACATTGTGTGAGCTTTTGAAACACAAGTACTAAACTCGCAATCAGTTTTCAGATAGATTCACTGTTAGCGACGATACGGCTAGATGTGCACCTATAATGGTCGGAGACTGGAGCTTGGGTATTCTGAGTTCCTTCTGTATTGATACAGACATATAGGAGATTCCACTAGTGTGGATGGTTAATATGTGCTGATAGAATTTTAATGCACAAGTAAAATGTCATGTCTTATTATTGAGAACCAGAGGGGTTGGTTGTGCCCAGATTTTAAATTAGTGACTGTTAGAATGTTCTGAGAAACAGCTTTAGGATTTTAAACATTGGCTTTAGCATAAATGTAGAGCTCCGTTTTATTATAATCCATGTTATGGTGGCCTTAATTGAATCTCTACATTTTGGTCACTCTGCTCAAAGTGAAGGCCATTTATAAACGAATATACATTTTCTCAGCATAGGAAATACTACCTCAGTAATAACAAAGTTCAAATTGCTAAATTAATGGCAACAACAGTGGACTCACACAAACTAAAGTTTATTTATGCCCACAGATGTATCTTGTGATTTTTCCAGAGGGAACAAGGTATAATGCAACATACACACAACTCCTTTCAGCCAGCCAGGCATTTGCTGCTCAGCGGGGTACGTAAAATTTTGACTGTATTTAGACAAACACTTTTAAAGGAGTGATCTTTGTTTCCTTAGAGTCTTTCTAGAGAATATGCGTTTCTTTTAAGAACTAAATGAAAGAATGTCTAATCTTCTGCAGAGTTAAGTATATTCTTATTAGTCTGTGTCTGAGAGGTTAGAGTCACAGGCTTGCTACGGCACATAGCCCAGGCTGTGAACTGAGTTAAAAAGTAAGTAAATGATATTCCCGAGAAAGATAATGGGGTGATTCAATATAAAGACTGGTGTATAACATAAATTTGTATGTATATGTAGCCCTATGTAAACCTCAGAACTTGGAGGTCAGGGCCCCACTGCAGCAGGCAAGTCTGTTAGTGATGCTGAGCTAATACTTAGAGGTAGAAAGACCAAGATAGGTGCCACAGCCTGTACATTTTGTCTCCCTTTTGATGCAGTTTTTTTTTTTTTTATTATTAGTTTTTAAGATTAGCCCATAAAATATGGGCTCATTATGGTCATTTTCATACAAGTCCGACAAAGCGCACACCCAGGAAGTGTTGAATACACCAGGAAGAATCAGTCAGCCTCAAGTTTCAGGATAGTTAGTGCCACATCATGCTTCAGAACTGGCAAGTGAGGGTCGTGTTCATTCCGTGTAAGACTAGAGGAGATCATGCTGTCTGACGTGGGATGGAAATTTCCCTCTGAGCAATCACAGAAGGGCTAGGTCTTCGTTATAAGCATTATAAGTGTCGGTGGTTATAATAAGCAGACATTAATGGACTAGGTGTTAATAGGTATAGATAGGCAAGAATTTGCTATTTTTATTTTCCCTCATATGTTGACACCACATCTAACCTTTTTGAGCATCTAGTCCTAATAATCTCATAAAAATACTGGCTGAGCGAGAAATGGTGGTGCAAAGCTATGATCCCAGCTCCTGGGATCTAAGGTGGGAAGATCATAAATATGAGGCCAGCTTGGGTCTGTTTAGAAAAAAAAAAAATCTGGTCACGGTAACAAGCCTGGAAGTTTCACAGGGCGATTCTGTAAAGGCTCTGAGATGAGATGGCCTCTAGTGACCAGTGCTTCACTGACAAGAGCACTTTCCCAGCTTGGTTGACTTTTTAGACTGCAGTACAAGTTTGTGAATAAATTACACTCCTTCTGCCCTGGGGACTGAACTCAGATATGTGGTTGTGGGAATCGTTTTTCTTTCCCACACCACCCTGCATTTTAAGAATTCTTCTGTAGACAGTCCCACCATCCTGTAGCTGTTCTTCCTTATGTAGCCACTTTCCCTGGAGAGAGGCAGTACAGACTTCAACCCGGGCTCTCCCTAGTCACTGCTCATAGCACATCTCAAAACCCAGTGCTTCCCATAGGCCAGGAGAGGGAGAAGTGGAAGAGAGTGGGGGAGAACGCTGAATTCTGTCTTATACAGACTGCGTGCTTAGCAAGATGCTTCTGCTCTTCTGTGGTCTTTCTTGCCAGAGCTTATCAAAGAGAAGGCTGCCAGTGGGCATACACTCCCCTAGGACCAGCCTACCCAGCTCCTCACAGGATACCTCATTCATGCAGATGTTCAATGGATATGTGTTCAATGGGGTTTGACCTAAGGAGAAATGGGAGTGTACAAGAGCATTCTAGGTGTGAGGTTAGAGCATTAAACTTTAATTTCTGTCTATTTAATGTAGTTGATAAGCAATTTAGATAAGCATTCCTAATTATGACCACACTGAATCTACCTGCTTTCTAGGACTTGCAGTATTAAAACATGTGCTGACACCAAGAATAAAGGCAACCCACGTTGCTTTTGATTCTATGAAGAGTCATTTGGATGCAATTTATGATGTCACAGTGGTTTACGAAGGGAATGAGAAAGGGTCAGGAAAATATTCTAACCCACCATCCATGACTGGTAAGCTCTTATTTTAATAAAAGCTGAATAGATATAAACTTTTGTTTGTTTGTTTGGTTGGTTGGTTATTTTATTTTGCTTTGTTTTGGTTCAGTTTAGTTTTTAGTAGAGGGTTCCACTATGAAGCTCTGTCTGTCCTGGAACTCACTTGTAGATCATACTGGCCTTGAGCTCCACTACACCCAGCCTCCCTCCCTCTTTTATGTTTTTCTTTTTTGCCCTGAGCCTTCTTTATAGCATGTTTGGCAAGAACATTGTCATTTTTTTACATGAAGAAATGTTGCCTTTTTGCAGTGTGCTAGATTTTAAGGACTCATAACTATTGCCTTTGTCATGTAAGCAGAGGGCTTTGAGTGGGGATCATTCAGGTAACTGTAGCTACAGACTCAACATTGGAACATGGGGACAGGTAAAAAAGGAGTAATGGAAGATCCTGGCCCCTTTCAAAGTACTCATTTTACAGAGTGTGGAGAGTGGCAGAGAAGAGAGAGACGTGGTACTTTGTTAGGTACAAAAGAGGTCTCTTATAATCCCAGTACTCAGGAGGAAGAGGCCAAAGACCATGAGTACAAGGCCAGGCTGAACAACCCAGTGAGATTCTAAATCAGGAAATCAAGGGTTGGGATAAAGCTCCGTAGGACAGTTTTTGTCTGCCATGCACAAGGCCCTGAATTTAACTCCCAGCAACAACACAGGGGTGAGGGGGTGGGCAAAATCCAAGACTTACTCTTGGAGACTTCCTGTATGAATATTGGATTCTTGGAAAGTAAATAGTCTCCAGAGGTTTCAGGTGAGACTCTCTGCTTCCTAGTAAACAGGAAGCCAAGAATATTATGTCATGCTGAAAATGTGATGGAAAACGTATTCTGAAGAATGTCTGCGCACCAGTGTGATGAAGACTTGAAGTTCAAAGACATTTTTACTCCCTGGCCCCATGCAGTCCTTCTGTATTGAGTATTTTTCTAGTGTTCATCTTTATTTGGATGTTAACCTTCAGGAACATGAAGCAGTTGATGGTCAAAACCAGCCAGTTTTCTTACATACGTGGTGGATAAAATTGGTTTTGACAGTGAACGAAGAAAAGCACTAAAATGTATACTATTGTAACTTTTAAATACTTTAAATATAAAGTTTTATGTTACTATACAGAGTGATAGGTTTCATATTGATTTTTTTTTTTTTTTTTTTTTTTTTTTTTTTTTTTTTTTGCATAGCTAGAGGAAGGATGGCTGCTTCTCCAAAGTCAACTATTAGTCATTGGAGGCTAACATGGGGTTAACGAGAGCTGTGTGCTAATGAGCTTTTAATTTCAGCTTAATACTGCAAATCAATACTGCAAAAAACTATTGTTTTCAATATTTTAGTCTTAATGTTTTATATTTATAGTAAGTTACTTTATATAATCATTAAGTCTAACATAGGAAGACATGAAATCTTCTTTTTTTGCTAGAGTTTCTCTGCAAACAGTGCCCAAAGCTTCATATTCACTTTGATCGTATAGACAAAAATGAAGTTCCGGAGGAACAAGAACACATGAAAAAGTGGCTTCATGAGCGCTTTGAAATAAAAGATAAGTAAGTGGTAACAGCTCCAGCGTGTAGAAACTGCAGTTCAACTAAACCACTGTCGTAACCTCACATACTTAATATGTAACATGTTTAACGGTACATTATCCTTGTACAACAATTAAGTTTAACATTCTACATAAGTTTAGCTGTTGATTTATGTACAGTGACAAATCAACACAGTAACAGGGACACCTTTATTCCAAAGTTGATGGCAAAGCTGAATGAAACTAAAGTCTGTATTGTTCCAAGAATGTTTATTATGAACTCAGGCTAAATCTTACTCTATCCTTGAGTGCTCACATTGTAAACTTTTATGAGTCACTATACAATTCATGTCATGGTGACCTACCCATAGTGTACCTGGGCGGAGACTGCTGTGTGGTAAAAGAGCCTTTCTTCTGCAGCTCCACAGAGAACACAAGGCTGTGGGGTTAGAGACTGAAGCATAGGTGAGCACCACACCCGTGTGTTCTGGGAAGGAAGGGAGTTGTTGCTTTCATGATGAAATTGTGCTTTCTTGAGTTAGTAGAAATTATTGCAAGTACAGCAGGTTGAAAATGAAGCTTCATGTTAGATTTGTGCCCTGTGTTGTCACATGTCTGCGCCTGACATAGCTTTTCAGCCCAGCAATTTGGGATTACTTTGATGATGGTGACAATGTAAAAAGACCTATGTATTTTAATATGAGAACGTTTTCAGAAAAGGGCCAGACAGTGTTTAATGCCCACCCATTTGTGTTACAGCCAGTTAGCACACACTGTTGTTACCTCAATGGGAGTAGCTCACAAGGCAGTCGGGGCACTTCCTGTGCTTCTGGGCCCTGTCCTGCTGCTATAATCTTACATCAGAGGGAGAACTTAACTACTTTTTAAATTTCTCTTGTCTGCTTTTATAATTTCATGTAAATCAGAACTTTTGGTAGGTGACTTTGTCACTGGTCTGTTGCTGTGAACAGACACCTTGACCAAAGCAACCAAAGAGAAAGCATTTAACTGAGCACTTCCATCCAGCTTCAGAGGTTTAGTCCATTGTCATCATGGTGGGAAGCATGGGGGCATTTAGGCAGACATGGTGCTGGAGAAGCAGTTGAAAGCTACATTCTGATCACAGGTAGGAAGAGACAGACTGAGCCTGGGATGGGTTTTTGAAATCTCAAAGCCTCTCATCCCTACTCCATATCCTCACCCCTATAACATACGTCTTCCAAGGCCATACCTTCTAATCCTTCTCAAATAATCATCTTGCCCAGTGACTAAGCATTCAGATATGGGAACCTATGGGAGCCATTCTTATTCAAGTCACCTCAGGAGGAAAACTCCTATGTTATAAGAACTTCTTTTCCTTCACTTCTTTGAAAGCTTATTTTTGTGTGATGGCCTCACACTTGCCAGGCAAACATTCTACCACTGAGCTACCGCCTCAGCCCTTTTCATTGATTTCTTACAGGATAACTATGGAAGGAAGGAGAAGCTGGAAGATCATTTAGTCATATGAGTCATGTTGGTATAGCCACTTACAGATGGAAGGTTTAAAAACAAAAATGAAGCTGGAGCCATCGTGGCTCAGCAGTTAAGAGCACTGGCTGCTCTTCCCGAGCGCTCAGGTTCATTTCCCAGCACCCACATGGTGGCTCTGTAAATGTAACTTCAAATTCAGTGACTTTGATACCCTCTGCTGGCCTCTGTGGGTACCAGACACAATCATGGTATACAGACATACTAGCAAAACACCCATGCACATAAAAGCACATAAACATATCTTTATTTTAAAAATTCCCAAAGTCCTCATTAAATATCTTAAACCGTATATTGAGTTTCATTTCCTATGTGGTAAGAGTATAATACGATGTTGATACGACAAATGAGCGCCCTACTGTGCCATCTCTGACGGCTCCACACGCATCCAGGTTTTCTAAGGAGCTGTACTTGCTCAGCAAGTGCTCAAAATCAAGTAGACAGCTTTTGTTTGTTTGTTTCAACACCAGAATGTCCAAAACTGAAAGTATCGATTCTGTTGCTTTTCTTTCTGGCCATAGGTTGCTCATAGAATTCTATGACTCACCAGATCCAGAAAGAAGAAACAAATTTCCTGGGAAAAGTGTTCACTCCAGACTAAGTGTCAAGAAGACTTTACCTTCAGTGTTGATCCTGGGGAGTCTGACTGCTGTCATGCTCATGACGGAGTCGGGAAGGAAACTGTATATGGGCACCTGGTTGTATGGAACCCTTCTTGGCTGCCTGTGGTTTGTTATTAAAGCATAAGCAAGTAGAGGGGCTGCAGTCATTGTCTCTCACTGATGGCTACGCATTGCATCACTTTCTTTGCTGAACTAAGTACGTTTTTTTAAGCCTTGATGATTGAACCCTGGATAGAGTTTGTGACCACAGCCACCATGCATTTGATTTGGGGCGAACACACATGGGTTTTCAGGTGCTGGGCTTGCTGGAGACATGGAAGCTAAGTGGAGTTTATGCTGTTCTTTTATGTTTTTATAAATTAATGTACACTTGTGAAGATTGCTGGATGCTGTCTATGACCTGGATGGCTGTATTTTAACATTAGTTTGCAGTGTGTTTCGCTATATTGGTTATCTTCCATTTGACTACTTGGCAGCTCAGACTCTTAATACTAAAGTATTTTATATTTTGAAGCTATGTGGTACTGGGGTTTATGTTAATTTCTGAAAGTCAACGAAAGACACTGTAATGATGTGTTAAGATGTTCCAAGAAAAAGGTGAGAAGTATTCATGGCAAAGAAGATCTGTCCAGTGTATATTTTTTATTATATTGCTCTATTTAGCTAATTTTCTTTATATTTGCAAAATAATGAACATTTCTAATATTTATTAAAATGCTTGATTTGCATACCCCTATTCTACACAGAAAGATGCGTAGAGTGTCAGAATAGACTTGAAGCTCTGACATGACTGTCTCCTTTGGCAGAGCTTTAGTAGCCCAGCTTCTGAGCTACTGTGTTAGTACCTCCCAGCACCTGTGCCGTTAAGTACTTACGAGTGTAGGGCCCTGTCACTCTCACATCGGAATGGACATCCACGGAGCTCTAGGGTGGTGGGCTGCCAGCACCCCATCTATCCTAGCACGTGCCTTCTGCCTGGCTCCCTTTGCTTTGGCACTGCGTTTGGTCTGGGTGTAGGTGCTCACGGTTGCTCGCTGCTTGTTCCTGGCTCTCTGGCTTGGTGTCCTCTAGTGGTGCTGTTCATTGTTAGGGTGCAGGTAGTGCTGCCCTGGATAAGGGGGGCATTTCCCTGGCTCTTGAGGGTGAGCCTCCTTGGCTACTGCAGAAGTATTATACATTCATTTCCATGGAGCCACACTACTGGTACATGTCCCCTGTGACCAGAGCTACCTTCCTGGACCAAATCATACTGTTGTGAGTCATGGGACAATGTGTCCTAGGGAGGAGGGTTTCTAAAGTGTGATTTGCCATATTTCTATATTGTAATTTAAGCGTGATTGCCTACTAGTCATTGAAGGTAACATTTCTGCAAACTTCATACAGATTTTTGTCACAAAATTACTATACCAATGATCTAGTTGAAATAGACCGATTGAGTCACAATAAATAATTTTTTTTTTAATTGAGGGAAAATTTGCCTCTTGTTTTTTCAGAACCAGAAAAATAGGTCATTTCAAACACCTTTGAAGAGTCGTATGCTGTCACTTGGTGTCTGTTAATATGTATGTTCATGTATGAATATGTGTATTCACATATGAATATAGAGGCCTAAAAGGAAACAAGCTTGTGCATCATGTTACTGCGCAGAATTATAACGGTTTTTACTTACAAAGTGCAGTTGAGATCGATTTCATGGCTTTATTAGATCCTTTTTTTTTCCAGCAGTTTTATTAGAGCTTATTTTGACCAGATCAAAATAGGTACAAGTTCTGAGACTTTAAATATGGCTGAGGGCTAGAGGGACAGCTCAGCAGTTAAGAACACATGCCCCTATTTCAAGGTCTGCAGTTCCCAGCACCCACGTGGAGGCTCACAGAAGGCTATAATTCTAGCCCCATGGAATTGGATACATCCTTTAGCCTCCATAAGAATCTTGCTCTCAAGTGCCCACGAGTGCTCGTACACACACGCGTGCATGTGCACACACACACACACACACACACGCACATCTTTAAATATCCTGGATGTATGTACATTTACATTTTAAGAAACAGAACCATGAAAATTCCGTGGACTGTAGCCGATTCTTTTTGAACGGGCACAGTGGTCTGAGTGTGACCTTTTGAACATTGGCACTGTACTCACTCTCCAGCCTATCAAATGTGGTAGTTTGAGATACAGCGTATCAAAGTCTTTGAAAAACTAGAAGCTTCTCATAAACATGTTTATTTTGACTTGATATTACTATTTTCTGAAAATTAACTGTGATTATTTTCACATAGTTTAGGATTTATGTTGTGCTATTGTTGAATAGCAGCTTAGGGACTGCACTTTTCATTTCTAAGACTGCCGTCAGTGTGCGTGCTTTAAGTGTTTCAGAAAGGGCATCGGGATGAAAGAAAGGAAATAAAATCTCTCCTTGTCTCTCATGTCTGTGCTCTCTGACATTTCACAACGCAGAGATTCACCCGTTTTCCAGCAGATAAAAAGGTTAGTGTTTAGCCCTGCATTCTGAGTTTAGAAAGCTACAATACTTTTTAAATATTGAGCAAAGTTTTAAAAAATACATTGGAATACCCCCCAAATCGTGAGGCAATGCAGTAGTTGGACTATATAAGCTAATTTGCCTACTTTAAAGGATGTGACACCTTCCAGGAAACATGTCCAGTTCACTGAACAAGGCTGTATGCGAAAGTGCCAGCCTGGCCAGTTAGATACTTCGTGGCTTCTTCCATATTTCATTTCTATTTTCTTTTCACTTAGATTAGTGTCAGTTTTTTTAACTTATATATACATTTTTCTTTATCATATTACATGCTTTATCAATCAATGAACTAACTAGGTTAGTTACTTAAAATATCTACATAATGAGATCTGCCAAAATGTAGGCATAAACAAATTGACTTCTAATTGTGTACCAGATCCACATTTGAAAGAACAGAAATGTCTCACCAGACAGTAAGGTCAATGTAAAACACTAAACTTTGACCACACCAGATGTTTTTGAAGTGTTGAGATTGAAGACTGGGTGCTTGTGGGATGTTAACATACCTGTGGGCAGGCCAGTTACTCCCTTTCTTTTTGTCTTTAGACTAAAAATTGGCTGACTTAAATAAAATATCACCAGTTCCATAGAGTTTGCATTATAGACAGAATATGTAACATTTAATCATTGGTGTGAAAATTGGTACTTTGATGAAATTAATATTTGGAATATCCAGATGATTTGATATTATGTAAGTATTTGTGTGATTGACTGAATTTAAAATCTTTTATTCATATATCATGGGTAACAGCTAGGAATTGTGACACATGGCTACAATCCAGGCAGGAAGAAGGCTACACGTTCAAAGTCAGCCTGGTCTACATATAAATTTAAAACTAGCCAGGACTCTGTACTAAGTTCTCACCCCACACAAACAAAAGAAGTTATATAGAGAACCAGTTGGAATTTTGTTGCAACATTTTTGTTACTTTCATTTAATGGACTGGAGAGATGTATCAGCAGTTAGGATCAGAGTTTGCTCTTTTGGAGGATGGGTTCTGTTCCCAGCACCCACAGGACAGTAACTGAAGTGACTGTAACTTCAGTTCCAGGGTATCCAAACCCTTCATACACACACACACACACACACACACACACACACACACACACACACACACACGCAGGCAAAAAATTAACATGCATAAAATCAAAGTAAATTATTTAAAAAATTTTAAAAGATTTAATTTGATATATTTTCAGTTTGTGTATGCTGAAGTAGATCTGTTGCTTTTGGCAAACTGTAATATGTGGAGTTTTATAAGAGGCCAGTGATCTGTTTCATATAATGTCCCTTGGATAATGCCTGGTTGCTACTCAGGCAGAGAAGTTCCTTGAAGGAGTTACATCACATAGAAAACTGATGTCAGCACAGGTATTCAGTACCTGCTTATGTGACGCGACAGGCCAGTGTTTTACCTAGACTGGTGTTTTGTCATATCTGAATAGATAACTGACAGAGACATAGTCTACAATTCTATAAATCTTCATATGGAAAATCAAGTAGGGATGCCATTGATATAATCAGTGTTGCCTGAAGGGATCAAGAAATTAAGTTCCAAAGTAATCAAGTAATTGGTTACTGCGTTTTCTTATGTAGCTTCAGAATAAATTCTGATTGTGTTCCTGGGTTTACTGGCACCTTATAATCCAGTACAAAGCAAAAATATGAACCTCAATTTTTTTTTTTTTTTTTGGTTAGAATCTGGTAACAAAGGGTTATATTGTTTTATAAAGTTTATGTTTTGTGTGTATATGTATGTTTTGTTGCCAGATGTAGCTATAAAGCTGCATTGTTTCAGGTGTGTCTTTTGTTTGAGACTTGTTGAGTACTCACTGTATGCTTGGGCTGCTGAATCTCTTGTAGGTAGCTTGTCTGATTCTGCAGGCAGACCACCACATGTTGGGTCCTTCTACCTCTGGTAACCATCCAACCTTGGACAACTTTAAATAAAGTGTATCCCAGGTCTTTCACCTGTAGAACATTGCTACAATGTTACCCACATGGTTGAGACCATATGAACTAATACAGATGCAGGTGAAGACCAGATGCAGAGCATAGAAAGAATATAGCCGGTGCTGACTCAGGTTCACTTCCTCTGTCCTCATAGATGATGCTCTGGTCAGACAAGGGTTTGGATACAGTCTAGTCCTCTCCTGTTTCACTGGAGACAGTGGGGTGTGGGGGTGGGTGGTCCTAGTGGAGAGACATGATGAGAAAGAACACCTCCATTGTAAGTCTCATAGCCTCTCAACTGCTGGATAGAAGCTGGATCTTCAGGGCGGGGTGGGGAGTCTGAGATCTCTTGCTGAGGCCACAGAGGGAGGGGATAGTGTGGCATCTTCGGGAATGTCTGAGGGATTTCTCCTAGCATTCCACACTGTGGTAAACTTTACACTACGTACTCTGTGGTGATGTAATCTTTAGGACGATGCCTGTCAGAGCTTCCCTTTACCTGTGTAGTCAAGAATGTATTGAAGCCCGTGGGGAAGTTAGTGTGGTGACTCCATGGAATGTGGGGTCCTATATGTAAAGTTGCACTCAGTTCAGCTCTACTTGTCAAAAGTGTGAGGGCAAATTTGTTCATTATTTTCTGACATCTTTCAGCTCAGAATTGTCAGAAATGTTCATTGTTAAACATTTTTCCTTGTCACTTGAAACCATGCCTATATTGGCTTCTGTGCTATGCCTATATGAGTTACTTTCTGTGTGGGCCAGGAGTTGTTTTGATAATTTTAGGGGCATTTAACATATTTCTATTTGTCTGAGACCCCCTTCTGTTTTCTCACTGGCACTGTCTCTTTAGTCTGTTGCAGAAAGAGCAGAGAAAATTCTTATGTCTCCCAGGTGCCTCCCCCTCTCCCGTCTTTGTGCCCTTGCTGAAGTAAAAAACAACCAACAACTTTTGTGGCAACCATTTTTTGTGTAATAGAAATGAGATCATCCAAGTTAGACCAAAGAGCTGGGTTGTCTGTCTATGTCTCTGTCTCCCCCTTACCTCCTTTTTCTAGAGAGATTCACTGTGGTTTGGTTGGTTGGAAGTCCTGATATGGTAGCAGTTCCTGTGGTATAGTGAGGGCCTTATTGCTGAGCTGTGAAAATCCAAAGGGCAAAAGGGACAGAGCTGTCTCAAGTCCCTGAGGGCTCCACCTAGTGCCAGTCCTTCCAACCACCCTTCTTTTCAACTCCATGCCATTGCTGATTAAATTTTCAGCACTTGAATTTTGGAGAGACATTCAGCGCATGGTAAGCCCACATGAGCATTAAATTGGATTCTTAGGGGGATTCTGAAGGATCTGCTTTTAAAAACAAACAACTTTCCCAATGAAGTTGCATTGGAACCAGATGTTTAAAATTGGGCACACCCTCGACTCCCACACCCTCACACCCTCACCCATGAATGGCTTGAACAGGTGGTTTTTTTCCCAGAAGCAACATAGAGCTGGATTGATTTGTTATTAGGGACCTAAATTCTCTGCTGACTGTACTGTTAACCTCAACCTCAAAATGGATTACATAGCCCATAGTGGCTGCCAGACCACCCCACTGCCTCTCTGATTAAAGCCATCAAGAGGAACAGCAAAGGATAGAGGAATGACTATCTTTAAGGTATTTCCAGAGAGTCCCTAATGTTTCTATTTACCGTGACTGGAACCTAGTTCAAGGCTTCATTTAGCTGCAAGGGAAGCTGAGAAATGAAATCTTCAGCTTTGTTATCCTGAATAAAATTGAAGGTCTGAGAGATAAAAATGTTCTGAGAATAGTGGCAATGTTTGCATCATCTTCTGAGATAAATGATGAAGATTACTAAATTAATAAGGTAAATTTTTATCATAGTCCAACCCAATAGAGCAGGCTGGGGATGTGACTGAGTTGACAGTATATTTCCTTAGTGTAGACATAGCCCAAACCTGTTGCAGTAAACATTAAAAAAAAATATACCCCCAGGTACTCTGAGCCCTCTCCCATGTTAGTTCCAGCACCAGCAGACCATATTGAATTAACATATTTATCTCATCAGAAGCCTCTCCCCTCAGGCAGAGGGCCAGCCACAAACTCTACCTACACTCCAACCAAACAAATTGAAAACTCCAGAACTTGTAATTTAACAATGGCTTTATCTTAGATTTTCTCAGTAAATTTTATACTCCACAAAACATCCACACCATAAACTCAGAGCCAAGTGATATATAATTTTCCCATCTAGAGAAGACAAATTCTATACAAAACCATCCCTTATAAAACAATCATAACAACCTGTAGCTATGCAGAGACAGAGAGGATCATCCGAGTCTTCCTCCATCTTGCATTCTCTGGCTCCTCTCTTCCTCTTTCTAAAACTTTGTTCTGCCTACCCTTCCTTCTCGTCCAATGACAGGACTTGTGCCTGCCCTCTTTTAAGTTCAACCACTCAAACCAATAGAGTAGGTGGGGGTGTGGCCAAGTTGGTACAGTACACTTGCCTATCATAGCACAACTGCTATGGTAACAAAACATTGTAATCCCAAGCACTCAGTGTGTAGATGAAGGAGAATTAGAAATTCCAAGGCCATCCTCAGCTATATAGAGTTCAATACCACCTTGTTTCCACCTTACTCTTTGAGACAGTGTCACTAAACCTGGTCTAGTTCACTGGTTCAACTAGAGTGACCCACAAACTCCAGCATCCCACTCAGAACTGTGAATATCTTTTTAGAAAACAAAACAGAACAAAACAAAGACCATAAGTGCTGGGGATACAAGCTCAAGTTCTCAGCCTTCATGGTTTGAACTTTACTGAATGAGCTTCCAAGCTACTCTTATTGCCCATGGCAAAACTCACCATTACTATATAAGAATAGAATTCAACATCTATTTGTATTCTCTAGTTGTTTGTTTTTGAAACAAGGTTTCTCTGTGTATCCCTGGATGTTCTGGAACTCACTGTGTAGACCAGGCTGTCCTGAACTCAGAGGTCTGCCTGCTTCTGCTTTGTGAATGCTGGGATTAAAGGTGGGCACCACCACAGCCCTGCCTATTGGGTTCTTAAAGGGCACTTTCCAAAGCTAGCATTTATCCAGTGTGAACTGTGAATGCATGCCCCAAAGTCCTGAAACATTACAAACTACACAAGTTTTGCATTAATCACCTTCTCTAGTTGATTTGGTTTTACTCTTGAGTAAGTCGTACTAGCAACTTTCAGGACAGAATTATAGTTGTTGAAGTTTAATCTTAGTGAGTAGAAAGACAGGCAAAAGTGAGAGAGCTGTACCACATTGTTGTTCTGCAACTACTCCAGAGCTGTTTCCCTCCTGATGTCTGCAGAGGGCTTGGTCTGCTTGGGTGTTGAATAATGACACGCCAACATTTCTTGCCTACTTTAAGGCAAAATTTCGAGCTTTCACTGGTGGAAAAGAAAGCGACCTCCACGGTCCCATGAACACACCACTGAATTTGCAGACACCTATTTATCTTCTCCACCATGCATCTCATTCAGATTTCAGCAGATGCCATGAGCATCTTCAGAAGACTGAAGGGTAGCTCTGGGGGATGGTGGCACATTAAGTTCTTACCTGTTTTAAATTAAGTGATGTAAATGGGTATGTGCATGTGAGTGTGGTACCCATGCAGGCCAGAAGAGTGCATCAGATCCCCCGGATCTAGAATGTCCGGTTGTTGTAAGCTGCCTGAGATGGATGTTAGAAACTGATCTTGGGTCCCCCGAAAGAGCACCGAGTGCATGTAATCACCATCTCTCCAGCCTCACACTCTATCTCTCAGTATGTCACCTTTGTGAGGGTAATTTGGGGAACCCCATCTGTCAAACAGTTTCTGGAGCTGGCTGGGCTGGATCCCCTGTCTTGGCACCAGCCAGCCGAGGGAAGCTGTTAATACATTGGTACACCTTCCCTTTGGAGCTACAAGCATCAGCTGCTGGATCCAGCAATTTTGTGCTGTACCAAGAAGTCCAGTGGGAAATTGGGCTGCAAGATGGTCACAGTTCCAGCGTTTGCTGCAACCCCCTTTGCTCACGTTTCCACATTATCCTTGAGCACATAACCTTTTTGTTTTGATATACGCTTTTCTTTACGTAGTCTAGACCAACCTTGAACTCATGCTTCTCCTGCCGAAGTTCCTTGAAGGTTGAGAATGACAGTGGACATGCACCATCAGGCCACACCACTCCCAATACTTTTGTTATAGTCTTCTATGCTGGTCTATGTGGCACATGACCCTGCACACCAGGCATTGTGGAATGAAGGAAAACGTGTGCATACAAAGATCAATCCCCAAACAGCATTTGCCCTCTGCTCGAGGATGTTAGCATTCTCTTGTGTGGTGCTGGGTCATCTCCTTCTCTGTTTCTAAGCATTGAATCAAGGGGACGAGACCATAAATCCAACGCAGAGATTTGGTCTGTGTCTCGATGTAGAACCCTTGGCTCTTTTTCCTTCTCTTGGCAAGAGTCGGTCCCAGTCTCTGCACTTTCTGACTGGCTTGTGCTCATCCAACTTGCTGTGTATGTCTCTTTCCTGGTCTGTTTTATGACTGGCCAGTTCCTGTCACTAGTGCATCTGGAGTTGGACGCTAAGCTGAACCTGGCCCCACAGTCATGCACTGTCTTGACAGTCAGAACACCTGGGGTTGTGGCTGGATCCTGTGTGTCATGCGCATCACTCCTTTCTGAACCCACACATCTTAAGACATGGGCATTATCACGTGGCTGACAACAGTGCACTCTTGTATGGAGTTTTCCCTCAAGTGTTTTGGTTACATGACCCTAAAGACCCTAAAGGACTGTCTTCAACCATGTCTGCCACCTGCTGCCCAGCAAGCCTGAGTTGTTCTTCCTGTCTAATTCTGCCTCTCCACAGCTCCCTGGCTGCTTCCCTGAGACCCTAAGCCCCTTCACTCGGCACACCAGCACTTTCCAGCACTCCTATGGAGATGTGGTGTCAAGGCGATATGAACTGTCCTATATGTGTAAAATGCATGGTGCAATTTGAAATTCAAGCACAAAAAAAATGGGAAAAAGTTCATTAATATTTATAGCAACCATGTAATGTTTTGAAAATACATGCCTAATAAAATTATTTTTACTTTTTAAAAAATGTAACTACTATGTGCATGACATATGCCCCTCAATGGACACAGAAAACAAGATGACAAAGGGAGGAACATTTCCCTCAACTTTCCTAGCTGCAAATTGCGACAATTTGTAGAACACATTAAGCACCCAAGAAGGGTTTGATTCAGTAGACAAAATCTGGGATCAGACTTCCGTTTCCTCATAGCACGTTAACTATTTCTAAAGCAGTTTTTACTTCTTTAAGATTAAATTTGTCCTTAAGACAGTTTTTCACATGCAGCATAAAGCAGTTATGTTTTCATTTTATTAGGCCATAGTGATGGTATTTCAAAAACTAAGGGGCATACTGGATAAACATTGCTAAGGTATGGGAGTTACGGCTTGAACGGTCACCCAAGGACTGTCAGCTGCCTCTCAACTCCTGCCGTGACACCATCTCTACCCTCAAACTGAACAAAGCAAGCTCACCCATAAGTTGCTTTCATTAGTCACTTTGTCACAGTGATGAGGAAAATAGCACACACACCCCCAATGGGGGTTGGACTGAGGCCCTGTGCATGCTGGGTAAGCTCTCCACCCACTAAGCTAGATTCCCAGCCCTTTTGTATTTTGAATAGGGTCTTAGTTGCCCAGATTGTCCTTAAAATTGTAACACCCTCCTGTCTGAGCTTTTGAAGCAGCTGGAATTACAGATGTGAGCCTCAGAGTGACACACATATATCCATATCTTGAATATTGCACTAGTTTGTATATATAATATGATATATATTGCACATGTTCTCATGTGTGTGTACGCATGTCCATGCTACATTATGATTGCTAGTTAAATACCACTTTTCCCTACTCTCTAATCCAAGTAGCAGTTGAATCTGAATTCCAGCAAACTTCTGAGGCCTGAAAAACCTGACCTCCCCAGAACCAGCTGACGTTACCTGCTGCAATGATTCCAAGCATTAGTTATGAGAAGGATTTGCTCCTGTATTCTCTTAGAAGGAAGAACTTGACTGTTACTCATTTGTTTACAGTAGGTCCTCCTGTTGGCCTCACAGGCCAGAACGTAGGGTTTTATGGGTTTGATTGTGAAGTGACCCCTCCCACCCCCCACAGGTTTGCATGCTTGAAACTTGATCCCCAGATAATGTAGCTCTTGGGGGAGGTTGTGAAGGCCATTTAGGAAGTTGGCTTACCTGAAGAAAATGGGCTTCTAAGGGACAGGCATTGAAGGTACTAGGTTTTCCCTGCTTCTACCCTGGCTTTCTGCATCCTAACTTCTCTTGTAACATATCCAGATATCCCACTTTAATGCCACAGCCCTGAGGTGAGCCTTCCCCTTCACAGTAGACTCTACCCTCAAACCCTGAGCCAGAGTAGATCCTTTGTCCTTTGCTAGATGTTTGGTCACGACAGTGAGATAAAGTAAAGAGTGTAGCATCACCATTCCCATTTTACAGATGAGAAAACTGAGGGAGATGTTCAAGGCTATCAACCTTGAGTGCTTAAGAGCTGTAAAGATTGGATGTGCTTGTCCTATGTCAGGGAAACATGATGGGGATAAAGTCTGGGAGCTGAGGCACCGAGGTGGCAAGAGGGAAGGCTTGGCTTCCACTCAAAGTCACCAAATCATTAGGGACCAATTGTGTCTACAATTCTGGGCCCTCCCTCAAGCAATAGGTAAGGGTCAGTGTGAGCCCTGAGTATCCCAGTGGAAGGATGTGTCTGCTTTAGAGGCCAAAGTCCCTTCATTATGGAAACTAGGTTCTTTAAGGTCTCTCAGATTAAAGACAATGGGTTTTGTGTTAATTTCCACCCAGTGGGTATGTGGGTCACACTGCTCACTGGGCCAACATGGTGGCCTGGACAGTTACATGGGATGAGGTGAGGAAGGGCAGGCCTCTCCAGCACATCCCCTATCGTCACTGCAAGGCTACCCTGACAGAGTCTGCTCTTCAATGCTGGCCCTACGAATCTCTTATCACTCTTCGTGTTTCCAAGATTGCTTTCCTTGAAAGGTGTGGTGTGGCCATTGAAGCCCTCAACCACCCCTGCATACCTAAGACCTCTCCAGGAAAGTCTGGGGTGGCCATATGTCCTCCAGCAATGCTCAGCTATTTTCTTTCTTTGTCTAGGAAGTCTTCCTACAAGCTCCTTCACCATAAGGTTATCTGCTGCCCTTATTTACAGACGTGTCATCGGGATTGATATGGGGGTAACCAAGAGCAGGTCCCTTGTCAGTCATCCCACCCCAGATTGTCCACAGAATGAAAAGGAGTCGAAGTGGGAAGGTCTTCATTGCTGGGTTTTCCCTTTCAGGGAGCGTGGAGTCAGGCATGGGGCACAGACCCTTGAAGAGTCCAGTGGAAGTTTCTGAAGAGCTCTGGCATGATGTTCAGAACCTGCCTAGCTTCTAGCCCTCCAAGCCTCATGCTTTCCTGTCTCTAAAAAGTTAGCCCTCTTCCATATTCCCTGAAGTCGTCCAGTAGAAGGAGAACGACCTTTAGATGCAGGGAATGAATGTGCCAGACAGCATCCCCCCAACAGACCAGGAGCTGAGGCTAGGTCTGCCATGGTGAGATTGCTGAGTATAACTTACACCCCCCCTATATGTCAAACTCCAATACTCCAGTCCCTCAGCACACACTGCATCTCAAGGCAGCCATTCCATAGGTTAAACGAGGTCATCAGGGTGGCCATAAACCAAACAAACTGCTCAGAGGGAAGCCCATATGAAGACACGAAGAGAAAATGGCAGCCATGCCTAAGCTGGGTAGAGAGGGCTCAGGAGAAGCCAGCCTTACTGATACTTGGGCTCAGACTTGCAACTTCTAAAACAAATGACTACTTGAGCTACCTGGTTATTGGGACTTTCCTGCAGCAACTGGTGCAAGCCAGTCCAGAGATCAAAAGGAAATTGCCCCTAAGCTCAGAGAACACCCAGTACTTACTTATAGGTGCCCACTTGAGAGAAGGAAGCTGCCTCTAAGATGTATGGGCATCTCTGCAGATACTCCTGCACCCGCCGCCTCTGAAGGCTGCTGTGACCCTGTGGGACTCTGTAATTTGTTTTAGCTTAAGCTTCAGTATCATCACAGGTGGGCCAAGTCCATGAGGAGCTTGTGCCAGGCAGACGTGGATGGAGACAGCCTAGAGGTCTTCAGACTTCTTCCATCTGAAGATCGCCGAGGTCTGTGTATGCCTCTTGTCACTCACATTCTAAAAGCAGCTCAGTCTCCTTCTATCTGTCTAGACATCTGAAACCTATTCCGGGCGAAGTGTAGCTGCTCTTGGAGCAACATGGGAGCGAGAGCCAAGTTAAATTCTTTTTGAATTATTAATTCATTAGATACACTGTTACTGCTTTACTCTGAATAAGTAAGAAAGATGGATGCTACCTAAACTCTGGCTCAATCTTTTCTTCTCATGCTCATCCCTTTGGGATACTCCTATCTATGTCTCAAAACCCATCTCAAGGGTCATTCCATACAAAGGCTTCTTGTCCCTGCTCCCAAGCTAAGTGGGGCTCCCCCTTTTTATCAGTGCTTCTTAGTCTAATGATGGAGTCTCACAGACCAAACTCTCGTATGCACCCTAGAATCCCCACATTGAAGTTCTAGCTCCCAGCCCAGTGACATTTGATGGTATGTTTGGGAAGTAAATGGGGTGGGTGGATCTAGGAGGAGCATCTGTTCTCAACTTTCCTAATGACTGCAACAACCCTCTATGACAGTTCCTCACTTTGTGGTGACCTCCAGCCACAGAACTCTCTCCTTGCTACTTCATAACTGTAATTTTTGCTGACGTTGTGAGTTGTAGGGTAAATATCGGATGTGCAATGGCCAAAGGGATTGCTCAAAGGTTGAGAACCACTGGTCTAGGACTGCCCTGGCTAATTTTATGTCTATTTTACACAAACTACAGTTATCAGACAGAAGGGAGCCTTAATTGAGGAAATGTCTCCAACACAAGCCTATAGAGTATTTTCTTAATTAGTGATTGACTCAGAAGGGCCCAGCCTATTGTGGGTGGGGGCCACCCCTGGTCCTGGTCGCTATAATAAAGCAGGCCAAACGAGCCATGAGGAACAAGGTAGTTAAGCAGCAGTCCTTTATGGCTTCTGCGTCAGCTCCTGCAGGTTCCTGCCCTATGTGAGTTCCTCCTGTTCTGACCTCCCACAATGAACTGTGATGTGGAAGAGTAAGGTGACTAAGCCTCTCTCCTTCCCCAGTTTGCTTGTATTTGCGGTGTTTGATCATAGTAAGAGTAACCCTAACTAAGACAGAAATTGGTGCCAGGCTAGTTGGGTATTGCTGTCACAGACCTGACCATGTTTGGGGGAGCAGAGCAAAAGGAATTTGGAACTTTGGGTTAGAAAAGCCATTGAGTGTTGAGAGGACAGAATTGCTCTGTGGGAGCTTGGAAGATTAAAAATGTCTAAGGCAGAGCAGACGATGGAGGTCTGGCTTGTGAAGTTTCAGAGGGAAGCAAAGACTCCACTGGGCCCTTTGTGTGAAGGCTCTGTGGTCCTGATTAGCTGGGGCTCAAGACTCAGCTGTCATTAGCATGAGACCAGAGCCGCTGAAGTGAAACCTTCACTTGGTCGGGGTCATGGATGCTGGTCAGCTGGAGCTGAGGCATTGCCTGTTTGACTAAGAAGAGACCGGTATCACAGAGGCAAAATCTTCTGGGAAGTGTTTCCTGGGAGTCAGTACACTGAAGCCAGGCTCCAGAGCCAGCCAAGGCTGTACCTCTTGCTGGTGGCTCAATCTGGTCATGTAAGAGTCACCCAGCTGGTAATAATAATAAATTTGAAATCATTAAGAAGTCATGGAGAACAGCTGAGGGGCTCCAGGAGGGAGGGGCCCTCAGCCAGGCACCCAACACCTGCTGGCTTGAGGTGGAATTTCCCAAGTTAACAGGGCAGCCAGGGTGACCCAGAAAAGATTCCCAAAACAATGGGGTCCAGTCTTTCTGTCTCTCGTCACCTGACCCACCCTTCACATCAAAAGTCCTGGAGACTAGTTTTTTTCCCAAGGGAGCCTAGAACCTGGATGTGTCCCGCCTCTCAGGTGGGTGGGAAGAAAGGGATGCTGTTGGTTTTGTAGGTTTCCTCTATCTGCCACATGAGGTCAGACCTGGATTCAATCACATTCCAACGTGGCTGCCCATCCCTCATCAAAAAGCAACAGGAACCTAAAGGATTTCCCCACCGTCTTTGGGGCCTCATTCTCTATGGCTCTGGCATCCATAAATCTGTCATTAAGTAAATTTATTATGCGTTTTCTCTTGCCAATTCTGTCTGTTGTTAGGAATGTTTGTTGGTCAAGCCCTTTGTCTCACCTGCCTGCGCCCCCCCCCCCACGCCTTTGCTATTTACACTTGGGTGGGAGGGATCTTTCACCTCAGAGGGAGGGAGGGAAAGCTGCAGGTAGGACTACTCAGCCCTGTGCTTTCTGGCAGATGGGCAGAACTTGTTTTCTATCACACAAGCAGACCATAATGGCTCCCAGTCTTTGTTGTTCCTTTTCCCCTATGTTTGTCCTGGGATGGCAGCAGCCTATTCTGTGACAGACCCCTCAGGAGCCAGGCCTACCCTGAGGCCCATATCATTGACCCCCCAGACAGAGTTCATGGTAAAAACGCTCAGAAAGTCCGTTTCCCCAAAACCCCACCCCCAAATCTCCCGGGGCTGCCACCTGAAGTCTGCTGGTATTGAAGGATTTACAGCCAGCCTGGTAAACACGGTGAGTGAGCCACCTTTGGCCATCTCTGGGGAAAGGCCCCTTTGTGGATGCAGAAGAGGTAAACAGCTCTGACTTCCTGGGGAGAGCAGCCAATCATACAGAAAGGGAAACCCGGGAGAAGGGTCAGAGTGGTGGGCGGCACCGGGGGCTCCTATGGAATGAACACTCATGAACGAGGGGCTCCCCTGCTGCAAGGGCTTCAACTGGGGGTTCCTTCTGGGACGACTCCAAGACTGGCTTTGGGGTTCAGGACATTTTCCTCCCCCATTCCGTTCATTCTGTGGTTCTTCTGTTCTACGTTTGGGCTTCGCTTCTAGTTCCCCAGTTGAAGTGGGACACCGACCGGGGATTTGGCACCACCTAGTGGCCAGGGGGGAAAGCTGCCAGTTACGTTTTTGAATAGTTCTGGCTCCAAGTCCTGAAACAAAGGCTTAAACCCAAAGATGAAAATTATACACAGCAGAGAGAAGAGCAGACCCTGTGAGTCTGGCCACCATATTTACACTAATGAGCCCTCCCTTCCGTCGGACATTTTTTTGGGGAGGGCGCTGCTGCTACTATCCAGCCAATTCTTCCTTCTCTAGGCTCTTTAAAGGTTTTTGTTTGTTTGTTGTGGTTATGTTAGGTCTTCTGAGTCAGGGTTTTATTATGTAGCCCAGGTTCTCCGTGACCTCGAAACCCTCTTTTCTGTGCTTCATAGGTGCCGGGATTGAAGGCATATGCCACTTCACCCGAGTTTGGACACATCCTTCTAAAAAAAGAAGCTGTGAGTAGTTGCTCTGTTTCCTAGGGATGGCTTAGGCCAACAAGCATGTGTGACACACACACACACACACACACACACACACACACAGAGTTTTCAACTTTTCATCAGCTCTGCTCCTAATGGTAGAAATTCCCCAGGTCAGTGCAAACATCCCTGGCTGCCAAGGAGGGATGGGGCCAGCGGTTTCTCCCTGATCACCTGAACTTTGAGTTTCCTGAACCACCTGCTAAGACCCAGGCAACGCTTGAGGGCCATAAACCCTGCTTTTCGTTCCTTATTAAGGTGTTTCTGGCTGTAGGGATGAGGTCCACAGAAGAGGGGGGAAAGGTCCTATGACCAGAATCATTTCCACAAATCTCACACACCAGTGTCTTAGAGTACCTCTTTTAATTCTGCCTTTTGGAGAACGCAAGATCAGTCCTCTCTCAAGGACACATAGTGCAGGGATTAAATGGTTATTTTGTGGGGGGAAATGCCTGTATGATCTGTTTGGGCACCAAACAAAAGAATCCCAATTGACACAAGTAAGTGGACAGTGGCTAAGAACTGCAGAAGGGTAATCACAGACTCCTGTTTCATGGTGGGGGGGGGGGCACACGGACATGGAAGACACATCTCACAGAAATCCATGGTCCTCCTGAACATCCTTTTGGCTCCACAGAATAAAACAGATTCCGTGCAGAGAGGCTTTAAGAAGGCCTGGAGAAGGAGTCTGTTGTGCCATGTTGCAAAAGGTGAGGCCTGCCCCTGCAGACAGGACGTTTATGCATCATGTCCTGGAAGCAGAGTGTGATCCTCGGGGCTTCTGTGAAAATGCGTCCTCTCTTGATACTCCTGTCTGAAGACAACGTAGGTCATTCAAAGAAGTCCGAGGAACCAAATGCAAATCTTAACCAGGCATGTTTTCCAGCATAGGAAATGGTCATCTTTAGGCTCAATTCAGGAACTCTTCCCCTAGGAGACATAGATGGCATCCCCGCCTTAGAGGTTGTCCATGACAAACCAAAGTGCTGTTCCAACTTGGGGAATCAATATGTTTACGGGGCTTATTTACAGAGATGGGAGGGGTTACTGGGAGGAGCTCTACGCCATAGGGAAGACTTGTCCCAACAGGCATGGCTAATCCTATAGTTGAAAAGATGGAGCCTCTCTGCTTCCAGTCAACTTCCACACTTTATAAGCTCTAATGTGACTTGAGATGGAAAGGCTACAGTTAGGACAGAACTGTACACAAAATAGCCTGGGCTGCAGGAAGAAGTGGTTGCTCCTCAGCCCTTGCTTCTGTGATACATAGAATGCTAACAGTCTACAAGCCCCATCTTGGTGGGGGTCACCCAGCAAGCGTCATATCAGCTCTGATGAAGATGATGGTGGTCATGGTCTACAAGGCAAAAAGCTCGAACCATTTCTGAACGTTTTCTTTGCCTTAAAAATCACCCTTTTGAAGTGTAATGAGAAAATGAGTGAAGGGAAGTTTACAACTCGGGGTGGGGGGACAGTTTGACTGCAAGATCTCTCCTGGGACAGGGTGGATGCACCGCCTCTGTGGCTGTGTGGAACCTTTAGAGAATGCCCTTCCCGGGACTGAATGGGATGACAGAGGCACATTTTCCATCTGTGATGTCTACGACGCTGTGAGAACTGTTCCCACTGGCCTCTGACCGGCCCAGAGCCCATGTTTCTGTGACAGTTTTCTTCCAAATGGAAAAACCCCAGGAAGTGGAGGAATCCCCACCATGGGGCCCTGCGCACCTCATGACTGTCAGATGCATTTCCTAGTCTGTGTCCCTAAGGAGTTTATCCTCATGAAAATATGAGAATCAATATCGTACAACTAGAATTTTCCACAGCTATGGCCGTGTGAGTTGGGAATCCTTGTTTATTCAGTGATGTTATCTGTCCTGTTGTTTAGAGAAGACCAGGAATTTGCTTTTGCACAAGCATCGTGATAAAGTTCTAAGAACCTGGTTCTGCATCGTGTGTACAAGCTGTGATCTTAAGCCAGGCATTGGGCAGATCTGTAACAGCAGCTATTAGTGGAGTCCAAAGCCAGACCCTGTCTTTTAAAAAATAGTGGAGGCCTGGGGAGATAGGTCAGCAAGCAGGCAGAATTCAGACCCCCAGAATTCACAAGAAAGCTGTGTGGGTGTGGCAGCTCACCTGTTACACCAGCATCTGGGAAGCCAAGACAGGGAATTCCCATAGCATTGAGTATTGAAAACATTTATGTATTCAGTGGAAGATGGAATCTCTAAGGACAAGTCACTGAAGAAACCAGCTTTAGAACATCAAGTCTACTATCTTGCCTGGCAGGGGAAGAGAGGTTTGACAATGAAGAGAGCTAGATTTCAGGGAAGTGAGAGCCATGCTTTTGGGGTGTGGCTGACTTTGGTGTCTCTTGGGCTGGCTTTCCTCTGGCTTCTGCAGACATGGGAAGCTGCGTGTGGAGCTGGGTTTCTGAGACCTGTGACTGCAGCTGCTGATCTGAGGCCACAGGAGACTATGAGACACTCTTGGTTTCTTCTCTAGTGGCTGGGATGCAATGCTTAGCAAAAGCCCAGTCTCAGTGCTACTGGGACAGACACAGAGCACCCTGCCCATCACTGAGGCCAGTCAGTGTAGAAACTCAGGAACAGGAAGCAGAGACCATGGTAGAGCACTGCTGGCTGGATCAAGCTCATCTTTTTACAACTCAGGGTTACCTTCCCAGGAGGTGGCACTGATCACCGCCTGCTGGGCCCTCCTTTATCAACAAACAAAATGACTGATCTGGGTGATCCCTCAGCGGAGCGCCTTTTCTCCGACATTTACCAACTAAGCATTGTAGATCTCGTTCTATAAGTCAGTTGTCTCCGTTGTCTTACCCTCCCTCCAAACATCATGTGTCCGCCCATCGGTCTTGCCTCAGTAACATGCCACATGAATCTGTCTTATCAAAACTACATGTATGTCTGTCTTGGTAAAACTCTACATGAGTCTGTATTAGCTGACATATCTAGAAACTTTTTTTTTTTTTTATTCTGACAGTCGGCCTGAGTCCGAGGAAGTAGCAAAAAGCTGTCAGAATACCTCCAAAAGGTTTTTGGTGTGTTTTCCTCTGTGGAGTATGACATATGATGAGCAATAGACAATGGTAAGGCGCACCAGTACCACCCAGCATCGTCCACTGCATTCACCTGTGTTTTCGTCAGTGAAACATTCTCTTACGTGGATGCTTTAGTAAAACACCCTTTCACCTGTGTCTGCGTCAGTGAAACCATTTTTCCCCCACATGTATACTTCACCTGGGTATCTTAACAAAATCTCATTTGACATAACTGACTTTGCAAAAGAAACCAAAAGTTCCCACTTCAGGATCGCTTGAGTTCTAGACTAACCAGGGCTATAGGGTGCTGCCGGCTTTCTTCCTTCCTGGTTTTACTGTCTAGACTTCCGGCCTACAGGGATGGTGCCACCCATATTCAAGATGGGTTGTCTCTTTAGACACACCCAAAGGTGAGCTTTCCTCATGGATCTTTCATGAGCTCCTCAAGCCAATCAAAATGGCGCTCAGGACTGACCATCATAAATATGCCTACAGCCTATCGCAGAGAACAAAACACTTCATGCTCAGGAATGGACTTCCTATGGAAGAGCATTTGCCCCTAAATAACCAGCATAATCTTCCTAGGGCATACTACAGGTTGTAGCATACCCCTCCCTCTTTAGGCTTCTCTCTCCTCAGCCTTGGTGCTGTGAGTGTTGGGATAGGAGGCCTGTACCTTCCCTGTTCTTGTTAAGGTCAATGATATTCAATTTATAGACAGACCTCTGTAGCTTAAGCCATCCCTCCCTGTTGGGCCTTCATTTGCATACATACTACCTGTTGACTGTTTTTGTTTTCAAGGTCTGATCATTTATTTGTTACTCTTAAAGCCTGTGGTTGACCTGACTCAGACATGAAGTAGAAGCTCCCGGCCAGGACAACCTATGTCTCTTGGCTGTCCGTTCCTGGCATTTCCTTCGACTTCCTTTGTTCTCCTGACCAAAAGTTTAGCATTTTTTTTAAAGCAAAAAGCACTGTTTTTCCTTAATGCATTCCTTCCCCAGAGCGATCAGTCAACCTAGTGTTGCAGGACATGTGGAGATGCTGAATCTTGGGAGATTTAGTCTTGCACTTTGTACCTTCTTTGTTTGAGGGCTTTCTGATAACGTATTAGAGAGCATGATATGCCTTTAGATACTGTTAGCCCTTTTGGGCCCCAACCAATGAGCCCTAGTAGTATTTGTCAGTCTAGGAATATCCTCTCTTTTCTGTTCTATTTATTCTAATCGTTTTCCTTCCTTCCTTCCTTCCTTCCTTCCTTCCTTCCTTCCTTCCTTCCTTTCTCTCTTCTTTCCTTCCTCTCTTTCTCTTTTCCCTTTCTGCAATGATCAGGTTGAGAACTCTCAGACAGACATCCACAATGTATCTAGAAATAGACCTGTGATTCCTCACTCCAGTTCTCCTTGGTTTATACAAGAATGAGAATAACCGCTTACTCAACAGCAGCAGGCTAACTCTGCCAGGGTCAAGACACCTTGATTAATGAGAAAACCTTGTCATTCTCACCACTAGTTGAACCACATAACTCTCCCACCCTTGACCCAGAGCACCAGCAGCTACTTCTGTGGCCATTCGCTTCTCATAAAGAGTATGAGGTGTGTGGTCATCTTCTACATTGATGAGTTTCTGACAGCTGATGGCTGGGAGGGAGATATTCAGCTTCATCTTGACACAGCCAGTGGCCTAGGAGGTGCCATGAAAAAGCTGTGGCGTGTTTCTGAAACTCTGGCTAACTGAACTCAAAGATGCTCCGGGACATTTATTCTCTCTCAGTTCTCCTGCACAGAAAGTTCTTAGGCCAGCATTACCCTCAATAGGGCTACATAATGAGTCCCTGTCTTGAAAAACCAATAAATAAATATAAAGAGGCAGTACCTTCATTCCTAAAAAATATCCCATGCAACTAAAAAGATACCTGCCAAGGGAATGCTAAACACTATTAAAAGTCTGCAATCTCTTGTGTGGCGTGGCAAGGGTAGAGTCAGGGAGCGTGAAGGCACAGACAACTATTCTGGCCTAACCATTCGCTGCATCCTAGCATGGCCCTTTATGTGTCAATCAAATGGGACAGGATGGATTTAGCATTGTACTTTAAGACCACTGTAGATGGAGGCACAGGTATTCAGACACAAGCCACTGGATTCCTGGGGCCATCTCAGGAGCTCGTCCAGTTTTTGGTTTTGTTTTTTCTTCAAGGGAGAGATCCAGCTGGCCGGCGCAGGCTGTGCTGGATGGTGGTATCTTGGCTCCATTTGCTCCTCCAGGCCAGCCAGCAGAGCCTCAGTCAGGTCCAGGGATGAGACTGGGCTGGGAGTGGCCTCTAGGTCCTCCATTTCTCTTGCTTGGCCTGGGAGGAGGGTATGGCAGACACCCACCATGGACTGAGGTGCTCAGGAAGTTTACTGGACAATGCAACTTGCACTTCCCTTTCCTTAATTACCCCATTACTTCTGCATGACACTCCTGTGCCAGGCAACTGCCCTTCCTGCTGTTTATGCCTTTCCCCTGTTTGTGCTCTAAGTGCCCCTCCTGCAGGGCGCGTGGGAGGTATGAAATTCCATGAGGTATGCTCCTACCTTTCACCACCCAGCCCCTCTACTCCACTAACCCTGAATGTCCTCTGGACCAACTCTGACAGTTACACACAAATAGGCCTACCCACACAGTCAGACACAAGCATACAGTCACATTCAAACACACTCAGACAAAAATCTACACACTCAAGCATATACTCAGAGACACACATGCAGAGACACATGCGTGCACGCACACACACACATACATGTAGTTAATACTGTCAGAACACACCCAAACATTCAGACACATAGATATTTCCTTACATAAGCATACATTCACATGTTCAAATAACCCCAAACCCACTCACTCAGACATAGACACCCATAACCCGTCACACCCTCAGACACACCCACATCGACATACTTCACACATCTACACAAGCATACATTCACACACTCAGAGCCCCCCCCCCACTGCTTACGTTCACACACACTAACACATAAGCGTTCCTAAACATATTCTTCGACATATACAAAACACAAACACTTGCGCACACACTCAGATATAGAACGTAGAAATAACATTTGTGTCACCAGCTATGGGGGTATCTCACTGTAGCAGTCGGAAGGGAATGTTTACATGTCCATCACCCGCACACCCCTCTGTGTCTGGATCCCAGTCTCTGCTCCTGTGTCACCAGCTATGGGGGTATCTCACTGTAGCAGTCGGAAGGGAATGTTTACATGTCCATCACCCGCACACCCCTCTGTGTCTGGATCCCAGTCTCTGCTCCTGTGTCACCAGCTATGGGGGTATCTCACTGTAGCAGTCGGAAGGGAATGTTTACATGTCCATCACCCGCACACCCCTCTGTGTCTGGATCCCAGTCTCTGCTCCTGTGTCACCAGCTATGGGGGTATCTCACTGTAGCAGTCGGAAGGGAATGTTTACATGTCCATCACCCGCACACCCCTCTGTGTCTGGATCCCAGTCTCTGCTCCTGTGTCACCAGCTATGGGGGTATCTCACTGTAGCAGTCGGAAGGGAATGTTTACATGTCCATCACCGCACACCCCTCTGTGTCTGGATCCCAGTCTCTGCTCCTGTGTAGCGTCAGCCTCCAGTTTTCCACTGCCAGGCTCTTCCCTGCATTCTCGGGGTCCCATCTCTTTGGGCTCCATTTGACCTGGATGTTAAAAACACCACCTGGGAGTAGTCGCTCACATCTACAATCTGTACTCCAAAGCTGAGTCAGGAGGACTCCTGTGAGTTCGAGGTCTGCCTACGCTACAGAGAAACACCCTGAAAAAAGAAATTCCAACAGTGAACTAACCTACCGCCCACTCACCACCGCCACCACCACTGACAGTACCAGGATCAAACCCAGAACAAAGTCCAAAAGCCAAGCTTTTTCTTTTAACTTCAAGCCTTATGGGCCTGCTTCCACTTTACCCAGAATTCCTCGGAGGGAGCCCCCTGGTTGCAGTACCTCCATCTTCCTCCCATTCTTGAGGGTGCTCAGAGTTTATTGGTTCCAGACGTTTCCACGAAACAACCTTGCAAAGGTCACCAGTGACACTGAGTGTGTAGACTGGATAATTTCCCAGGTCCACATAGGATTTGGCTTATCTGCCACATTTGGTACAATTGCTTCCAGGTACTTTGTGGCTTTGGTACACTTGCTCCTGGTACTCCATTGCATTTCAGGGACACACTCAAGTCTGGTGTCCTAATACCTACCTACTCCCCTCTTTCTTGTGTGGCTTTTCTTCATATCCCCAAACTCATTAGGGACTTGGCCCATCCCTTGCTCACCAAAGACCCCAGGGTCAGTAAACACCAGCTTTGAATTTCCAGACCAGATTTTCCCCCTTGGAGATCTCAGTGGTCTAATCTGATGTTACATTCTCACCCCACTCTGGAAGGCATCTCACAAGGAATGAGCTTGATGCATGAGAGGTGGTGTTGGTAATTCTTAGGAATCTGCCTCTCTATGGGTGACATAATGCGTGGCTGCACACAGGCTACCTTGTCTACCGATCTGTTAACCCCACGTCATAAGCTGTCTGTACAAAGACTGGTGCACAGAAACACTTTTTATCTGTTATTTATTTATCTTGGAGGTCTGCCTGGGAAAGACACTGTCTTGGCTGTCTTTGTATATCTATGCTTTATCCCAGAACCTGAGACATGGCAAGCTTGGGATGTCTGCTGAGTGAGCAACCCCATGTACAGTGGGTGGCTAAAGTTGATCTGCCTCCCAGCACTTCGGTTCTCTGTCTCCTGGCAGACAACAGCACCAGCTATGTCTTAAGGGTACAAACTGAGAGACAGCTCTGTGGCCTTTGGCTAAAGCTCAGAGCTTCCTATGTATTCTTTGTCAACCGTGGGGCCTGGTAGCATTTTGATTTGTGCTTTCCTGTTGAGGAGTCAGCCATATTTGTGGTGACAGCTAAGTTGTGTGTGGGGCCAAACCATGTGTTTCAGCTTGGGTAGGCAGATTTCCAAATGGGTTTCAAAGGACCAGTGAAACATGATGAGTACCAGCAAGAGACGGTCTAGGTATCTACAGAAAGGATCGTGGCTATGGGAACCGAAGGGTAGACAAGCATCTGGAGGAGTGAGTTGCCAAGGCTTGGTGGTGGGGATGGAGGGGTGGAGCAACATTCAGCTTAGGATGGTGTATGTGTGCCCAAGGGATCTAAAGAAAAGTGTGTTCTGTATAAACTGAAGATAGTAAGACCAGTTGTGGATTCCCTCAACAGTGCTTGGGCTTTTGATTGGGGGTACTTTCGTTTCATTACATAGTCTAAGATGACCTCTTAAATTCATGATCCTCCTGCCTTAAGATGCCAACAGTTGGGACAACAGGAGGTATGTCATCATGTGTAAGGAAATGTGTTCTGGGGAAATAATCTTGCTAACTGGGCTATCTTCTCAATGAGTAGGTAGATCAATGACAACCAGGGCAATTATGCCACTGATTGACAGCCATGATTTAAATCTAAGGCACTTACATCTAGTAATTTAACCTTCTTTTCCCCAAACTCATAACTACTAAAGCTTTAATTGTTCCTATCTCCTCTTTCCTTCCCCAAGGGGACCGATGAACTCTCTACTTGGCTGGAGCCCACAGCCACCCACATCTTGACCCTGTACATCATTCCAGGCACGAAACTTGAACACGTGGTCTGTTTTCACAGCTCCAATTTTCCATTTTCCAGGCCAAGATGAACTAACAGACCTTCCAAAACACTTTGCAGAGGCAGCAGCCAGACAATGCTGCACCTACAGGCTCCTCAGGGGGACAGGATGCATATTGAGGTGCTGTTAAGGAGGGGGCTGGAAACCTGAATGTTTGCAGGAGCATTCACACCTCCTTGAGCTGCCTCCCCTGCGGAATCAGCTCTGAGAGATTGCTTCCTCTCTCCTCCTGGCACGGTGCATGACTCCAGCATAGCAACACCTCCTCTCAAAGTTTTTCCAGTTGATGTCACATTTCCTAAGATCTGCCATCATCCCCCAACCGAACAGTGCTCACTGGTTCTCAAGCTCTGTAGGAAGAACTTTCATTTGACTTTGTAAGAAAAATTAAAGGCCTAGGTATGAGTGGCTGCAAAGCTTCCAAGGCTGGAGGTCTTTGGAGGATTTTTAAAATGAAGACATGTTGGAAACTTAAGCCCGGCAGGTAGCTACCTATCAACAGAGAGTATAAGTAACTCACTAGAGAACTGAATGTTCAAATCCTTAGCAGGGATTGAGGCCATTTGCATCTACTCTCTGTGTGCACGTGTATGTGTGCTCACATGTGTACAGGTGTATATGCACGTGTATATTTGTTTTGTTTTTAAGGACTTTATTTTTTTTAATTTTTATGTCCATTGATGTTTTGTTTGCATGTATGTCTGTGTGGTGGTACCAGATCCCTTGGATCGGGAGCTATGGATGTTGTGAGCTGCTGTGTGGTTGCTGGGAATGGACCCTGGATCCTCTGGAAGAGCAGCCAGTGTTCTTAATCACTGAGCCTCTCTCCAGCCCCAGCATATGCATATGGAGGCCAGGGAACACCATCAGTTGTCATTCCTTGGGTAGTGCCATCTTTTTTTTTTTTTTTTTTTTTGAGACAGAGTCTCTCAGTAGCATGAGCACAAAGGATCTATGCGTGTCTCTCAGTGCAGGGGTTACAAGTATATGGCACTATTTTCCATAAAAAAAGTTCTGTAGATGGAACTCAACTTCCTTAACCACCAAAGAAAGGGGTAGATTGAATGGCACTGAGAGTTCTCCAGCTCGAGGCAAGAACTTTGCTGACAGTTCTCTCCCAGCCAAGGACCCAGGCCTCATTACCTAAGAGCAGTTGTGAAGGCCAGGGAAACCATGCACAGATGTATTTATGAGTTCTGCTTTTCATGAAGCATCTGGTAGAGAGGACAAATGAAGATAAATTTCACTCAGACAGAGCAACCTTGTTTTTTGGTTTTTGAGGGTTTTTTTTTGTTGTTGTTGTTTTTTTTTTTTTTGTTTTTTTTTTTTTTGTTTTTGTTTTTGTTTTTGTTTTTTGTGACCTGCACACATGGGTCTAAGAGCCTAGTGGTGGCTGTTTCCTGAGTGGTGGCCATGCACTGAGTGTATGGGACACAGAAACCAATAAAATATAAGTCCTACCCTACAGGGATCAGCCGCCAAAAGGGGAAGGAAGAGTAACAGGCAGGGTGTTCTTTGTGATAGAGTTTCTATGAGTTCATTCTTGCTTGCTTCTTGAAACTAAAAGTTCACTGAGGGTTTTTAACATGGTGAATACCATATTAGGTGCTTACATCATCTTAATACTACTCCCCTGCATTGGCATCAAGCCTATCATGGGGAGCCAGAGCCAGAGCCAGAGGAACCTCACCAGAGGTGGATGAACTAACAGGGGTGTTTTGACTCCACTCTGTTCTTTTGGAGCCATACTCAGTAATGTTTTTATTCCTCATGCTGCGTTTCTAAGTATTATGGAGTTGTTTTTCCCCCCAAATAAGAACGGCGTCTTTTGTGAAATGGTGAAATAGAGATGGGAAAGTACCTCGAACATTAAGAAGTATCGCAAAGATGGCGTCCGTGATGTTTCTGTCACTCGGTGTCTTTCTATGTGATTTTGGATGCAGATGTGTCCTAGAATTGCTTTTCTGGCTTGTACTAGGATAGACAGGGTGATTGACAAGGAAGAAAAGGGTTTATTTGGTGAATTCCCAAGCAAAGAAGACCCAAGTGTCCTTAGTGAGTGTCCATGCCTTCCTTGGGCAGGGTTTTCTTATTAAAAGGTGCCATTTGCCTGTTGATGGACATCTAGACTGACCCCAACTCCTTACTATTGTGGAAAGAACACTTATTACTAAGGTGAAAATGTGTATGTATGCACATGTATCTCTTTAGTAGGTAGTAATACTCTTTAGATAGATGCCCTGGAGTAGTGTAGCCAGGTCATATGGTAGCTGCTTGAGAAGATTCCACTCTCATTTTCACAGTGGTATACCAGCTTAGAAGAGTAAGAGTCTGCCTGGAGGAGTCCTTTCATTTCCACATGGGCTATACCAGCTTAGAGTACCTGGAGGAGTCCCCTTTCCTGTTGTCATTCGCTTTCTTGTTGGTAGACATCTGGCTACGATGGAACATACATACACACAACAGAATTTTACTCAGCTGTAAAGGAAAAATAAAACATTAAAATGTGCAGGAAAAACATACAGAACTGAGGAACGTGACATTACGTGCAGTGCCCAGAGTGAGAAAGACACGTTGACACATCCTCTTATACGAGGATCCTAGTTTCTTAACTGTGTGTGGGAGGAAATAATGGGTAAAGACCAGGAAACTGGAAGGAGGCCAGTGAAACTAGGGGAAAAAAGGCTTTAAGGGAGGAGTAGGGAAGACAGAACTGTGTGCAGCTGGGGAGACAGGGGAAAAGAACATAGCAGAGAATGGGGGCATGGGGAGAGATAAGGGAGTGATGGGGGAAGGGAAGAATCAGCCACCAAGTATAAGAATTCCGAGTGGAATTCTCTTACCTCTTAATTTTTTAATTAAATAACATCAAATGGGAAACAGAACGAAGACTTGCCAGTGACCAACAGCCTGAGAGTTCTGATCTTTATTGTCAAGTAGACTCTGTTGCATCTGTGTCTTCTACAGGACAAAGTCTCCAGAGAGTGGGGATGGCCTAGGACTTAGTATTGTGGGAGGAACAATTCTGATGTGGAATGCTGACTTCTGCTCTCTGGAGAGGGATCTAGGTCCAGTTTACAGAAATCTGTGAAAATCTTCATCTGTAATAAAATAATCATTGATGCTAATGTATTTTAAAATGTCTCTTGCCTGGTCTTTCCCTCACTTGGTTGGGAAGCAATGGGTCTTTCTGTGCATCCTGCTTTCATAATTGCCACATAGAGGAATACTAGAGGAGACTCACCTCTTAGTGTGTCTTGGAACACCCAGAGCACAGCATGAAAGTGAACAGCAGATGGCCCATGCCTTGGGTTCTAGGAGGTCAAAGACTGATTAATGGCTACCAGAGGTTGTGAGAAGTGAGGAGCTAGTGGACAAAGGCGGCTTCTTGGGTGAGATCCTAGATACGAGAACCAGGAGAGAAGTGAGGGAGGAGGTGGTCCATGCTAAAATGTGCTGTCGGGCTGGAGTACTGCCAGGTTGGCACTGGGAAAGGACTTCACTTCTTCATTGGTTGCTATGGAATAGGGAAGCCATGTGGGGAAAGGAGAGCACTGTGAACAGGAAAGAGCAGGAATTTGACTCTGCATCCATCATAATTGCAACATTGGCAGCTGTGCCACCTTTATTGTCTTCAGCTTCTTCCACCTTCAAGGGAGGAGATGGATGGGGTGACATCTGAGCATTCTACCTCATGAGCCAGGATTTTGTAAGAGGACAGAAGACAAAGAACTTGGATTCTTCTGCAGATAAAACACCAAGGAGTTTTTATTTAGATGAGCCTTGTCTTTCCTGCAAAGCAGGGCATTCAATTAATGTGTCAGTGTCTAGAGATAAGGTGGGTATTTTCATAACAGCACACAAAACCCACTTACAATAGAGTGTGAGTTTATAATGAAATTTGTTTTCTGCTTAGCTGATTTCTCCTTAGCTGTGAGAAGTGGTTATTTTGCTCAAGACAGAGGTTAATGTCACATCACAGGTCACATTTGAGGGTCAGGTCTGGATGCTGTTGCTGGTGGACAGGGCTCTGACTTCATCATGATGAGTCTTGCCTTTCTATCACACACTTAGCCTAGTGTATCCATCTTGAGGAACTTCACATAGCTTCACTTTCCTGAGCAAGATTCCCACATTCTGAAATGTCCCCTCATTTGGACTCAGCGTTATTAAAAACAGGCAGATGAGGTCAGGTGACTGTGGAAGTAGAGAGTGGTATGGTGTGAAATTCTTTGGCTTGAATAATGTGTGAAAGCCATACTGGTCTTCATTCATGGTTTAGTACCCAGCAAGCTATACTATCCGTCGCTTTACTATATAACAGGTTAGTGTTACATGACTTGCTCCAACTGCAGGCTAGTGCGTTTTGAGGCAGGCTGGCCTTAGCTGTGATGGTTAGTAGGTTACACACAGTAAAAGCATTTCAACTTGCAATGTCTTCAGCTACATGTTGAGGAGCATTGGTGTTTCACTACCGAGACATGAAGCTATTACTTACAGTGTCACAGGCACTGTTCTGCAGGTGTGAATGTATCCTCTCCACATTGTGTCAGAATGATGAAGCAGTGAAAAGCAAGGCCTTGAAGAATTGATTAGGCCAGGAGGGCACTCCCTGGTCAGTGGTTTAAACACTCTTAGTAAGCCCTTTCCATCACGAGAAACACACATTATCACGGAGAGAAACGAGAGCCAGGAGTGGGAAGATTAAATGCAAGATATAAGGGAGGGAATATGGGGAGGGGCAATGAACCCTAAGAGCCTTTGAGGGTCCACATAGAAAACTGCCACTGAACATGGTTTTAAAATATTTGCAAATATGAAAAGAATCTAAATGGAACAGCCAAATAATGGAGAGAGAATGTCCCAACTAGACATTGTATGCCACCAAGTAAAATGTCCAGTATAAGGAATAGGTTAAAAATAGGAATTGTTGGCCAAGGGGGCTCCATGGAAACCCCCAAATATCTCAGACTATTGCCAAGGATATTGGTTTCTCTCTACAAACTGACAGTAAACCCTACTTCTGAAGACAACACCTATCTCTTTAAACATAGATGTGGCTATCTAGAACCTTTATCCCTACTATCAAGTATTCATGGTACAGGAGATACTCTGCACACTATCAGAGGAGAAATGTAATCATCAACTTCATTTGAAAATATGGGACCTACAACAGTGACTGGATCGAGAGGGAAGCTATTTAGAGTAATGGTACAGATGTGGGAAAAACCATGCCTGATATAGCTCTTATGGCCAAGAACCTGTGACTGGATAGACCATGGCCTAGGAGAAAAGCAAATATTGTTCTAAAGCAATGATTCTCAACCTTTGGGGTCACCTATCAGATATCTTACAGAGCAGATATTTAAATTTTGATTCATAACCACAGCAACATTACAGTTCTATATATCAGCAAAGGGGGTAACCATAACCTGAGGAACTGTATTGAAGGGTTGCAGCATTAGGGAGGTTGAGAACCACTGTTCTGAAGGAACATAACAACAAAATGATTATCATGGACTTTCTACCATAGCCATGGATCAGTGCCTCATCAGATTAAAAAATAGATGGGAACAACATAGAGACCCACAGTCAGACAAGATGCCCTTGCCCAGGGGAGCACTCAATTCTAAACAGGGAGTCGTTATCAACTCCCTCCCATCAGGAGGGAGAAAATGAGGCAGAAAGATTATAAGATCCAGAAGTGGCAGATGACTCCAAGGAGACCATGTTTTCCAAACACAGCAAGAATGACAACATTTGAACTCATAGAGACTGTGACAATATACACAGGGGCTACACAAGTTCAAACCAGGTTAGGTCCCAAAGCTGAGAATAGGAAAGTTGGGTAGGGCACCTCTAACCAAGAAACTATCTGCCATTGATATCTGCTGGTAAAGGAAAAAATTAGTTTTTTTCCAATGGTGTCTCACTAGATATAGGTCCCATACCCAGGGACAGTTGACCCACATAAAATAATCTCAATGGCATTGTTGTAGACCTTTTGTCTCATGTGACTTTGGGCATTTTTTTTCTTAGTCTTTTGCGTATATATTTTGATTTCCACATTTGTGTTTTTGTGTGTGTTGGAGGGGTTGTGTGTGTTTCTTGTTTTCTAATATGTTTGTTTATCTTTGTTTCTTTTTTTTAAAGAAAGTGCGAGGAAAGGTAGGGAATTGGGTGAGTGGGAACATGGGAAGGGTCTAGGAAGAGTTGGGAAAAAGCGTGATCAGAATACATTGATGAAAACAATTGTTTCAATTAAAAATGTTGCATTACAGCCTTATTTATAATAGCCAGAAGCTGGAAAAAACACAAATGTCCTTCAGGAGATGAATGGATACAGAAATTCTGGTACATTTACACAATGGAGTACTACTCAGCTATTAGAAACAATGACTTTATCCTAGGCAAATGGATGGAACTAGAGAATATCATCCTGAGTGAGGTAACCCAGTCACAAAAGAACAGACATAATATGCAGTCATTGATAATTGGATACTAACCCCAGAAAGCTCTGAATACTCAAGAAACAACTCACAGACCATATGAAACTCAAAAAAAGAAAGGTTAAAAAGTGAAATTCTCAGTCCTTCTTAGGAAAAAAAAAAAGCACCTCTCAGAATGTGCTACACCGAGACCTTAAATAATTAATAACTCAAGAGCTAAGAAGATAGCCTTGGGGCAATTTTTGGTATTCAAAAATCATTATGTTTAATCTTTACACACTAAGAAAACTTTGACTATTTCCATGTTACATTTTGTTTTACATGTACTTTATGCTCATTGTAACTAGTAAGTTTTCAATGCATACTATCAAACCTTTAAAAAAATCAAGTACTGGCAAAAATATATTCGTATAGTTTTATGCCAAAATGCTTTTAAAAATCTGTACATGTATCTCTGTTTTTTTAAAATAAAGTTGTAAGAAAAAAATGTTGATATATATATATATATATAAAATGTTGATATATATATATATATATAAAATGTTGATATTATATATATATATATATATATATATATATATATATATATATATATATATATATATATATATATATATATATATATATATATATATATATATATATATATATATATATATATATATATATATATATATATATAAAAGACCCTGGGAAGGAAAGATGGCTCAGTAGTTAAAAGCACTTGACTGCTCTTCCAGAGGTCCTGAGTTTAATTCCCAGCAACTGCATGGTGGCTCATAACCACCTATAATGAGATCTGGTGCCCTCTTCTGGCCTGTAGGCATACATGCAGGCAGACTATTGTACCCATAATAAAGAAATCTTAAAAATAAATGAATAAACAAACAAACAAGCAAACAAATAAATAAAACCCCTTTCATCTCAGGCCATTTCTTTGGTGTGAAGACAGGACTCTTCCCCAGCAGAGTGTCACCGTCCTGGCAGGAATAAAGACACTCTAAACAGACACTTGGGGCTTTTTAGTGCTCAAACTATTTCAGCAATAGACCCAAGGAATGGGAGTTTTCCCAGGACTCTCATGCTGGGAGGAAAAAAAGTTTGGGGCTCTGGTGCCAGCCAGAGGGGAGCTGGTCTCCCAGAAAGAGAATTCATTTGGTTCAGACCATTCTGTAGGAGAGAGAGGAGCCGAGACCATCACAGGTTAAGGGTGGGAAGGACCACACTTTCATTTACGGATGCTTCTAGCCCTTCTATTAAAGCCCAAATATCCTGGGCTTAAATATCAAAAATCCCCCAAGATGGACTGGGGGCACTGTGTCCCTGGAGCTCTTTGTCCTCTCCCAGTGTGGCCACACTGAATAAATCTCCTCTCTCTGCTCTTCACTTGTTTGTTTCCTTAATTGGCCGATTGAGGATGGGTGACTGAGCCCAGTTTGTTGGGGCTGCCAGGGTCCAGGCTCTGACCCTAACAACTTCAGCAACAAGATGACCCAGTCCTCATCAGACACTGTATCTGCTGCCATCTTGACCTTGACCTTTCCAGCTTCCAGAACTATGGGAGAGAAACACTCTGCTCTTTGTCAATCTCCCAGTCTGTGGCAGTCTCTGATAGCAGCCCAAAGGACAAAGGACCGGGGCATGATGACAGGAGCGTGGTTCCTAGTTGCCAAGAGCTCACATTTCAGTGATTTCGTTATCCCCTCTGCCATAAGTGGTCAAACAGCAGACTGTTTGGAGCAGGAACATCTCTAAAAAGATAGGTTCTCTTTCAGCTTGGGGGGCTCCACCAGCCAGCTGGCCTCCGGCCGCTCCTTTGCTCGAACTCAAAGGCGAAGCTGGCTTCTATTTTGATCATGCTCAGAGATTCCAGGCACGTTGACTCTGACCTGTGCCTCCCACATTCTGGGCAATGTTCTCAAATGAAGTCCTGGCAGAGACTGGAGAGGTTCACAGAGGTCTAGAATATCCGGGTCATCTTAGGACGTCGATGCCTGGTCCTACTTGCCTGACTCATCAGTTTTTTTTTTTTTTTTTTTTTTTTTTTTTTTGGAGAAAGTCGATGATGGCTCGTCCCTTGTCTCTAGCTCTGCAGAGTCTGTCTAAACGTTCCAGAGTTCTTTGTCTAGAGAACAACAGCATGTACTTTGGGCAACATTTAACAAGCTAAGCCCCAGTATTAGAAGGAGAGAGTGTCTTGGTCCATTCAGGTGATATGCTAGAGGACAGTAGCTTGCAAACCTCAAAGACCAAGGTCAAGTCAAGGTCATTCCATCCAGTCTGATGAAGACCTGTACCAGGAGATATAGTTTCATGAGATGGAAGAGGCAAGGGAGCTTTCCAGGCCTTTTATAAGGGCACTAAGACTGTTCATGAGAGCCCCCTCTTACTATACGACCCAAGGCCCTGCCACCCAAGGATGGCACACTCGGTCTGGGAGTAAGAGTTTCAATAAAAGGATTTGGAGAGGGTTGTAAAATTCAGCCCATGATGTGGGGGCAATGAATCAGGTTCCCTGAACTCAGAGGCTACCTGTCCAGCTTGAATTATTTGTGACTTTGCTATGAGTACTGGGCAGGCTCCAAGTCTACCCAGTGGGTGCCTGTGTGGAAACTTCTAAGTGGTGGTTAAATTTGTCCTTTCCTTCAGGATGGATGTAATCTACCCAATGGGGCGTTGTGATGCCTGGAGGGTTATGAGCTAAACCTGAGGCCCCCAACTACGTTTACTCTAGGGCATCCTTATTCTGGGGCTGCCCATGACTTCCTGCCTCAAATGGGGAGGGTATTGCCCCCTGGGGCTTATCCCAGGGGACGGGGGCGGGGGGGGGGGGGGGCGGGGGGGGTTGGGTGGGGAAGTGAGGGTGGGGTGGGGATGTTTCCCAGGCCTGTGTGTGGTGGCTGGAAATGTCCCAGCTCTAGAGGAGACCCTGCCAGACCTGCCTGTTGTTTCCAGAAGCCCTGCAGAGGCTGAACTAATTGGCCCTGTGGAATGCTGAAACCCACCACTCCTGCGCACGGCACGGAAGGCACTGGGGAGCTGCTTGAGTAGGTGCTTGCTGGGGATGTGGCTTTGTTGTGCTCTCAGACGGGCTGGTTTTCATTCAGTGCACGCTTTCCTTGGCCTGCCATCAAAACACAGAGGTAGAAGAAAACCAATTTGTTAACTTCTCAGGACTAGGAGGCCAGCTGAGGGAGGATGCCAGAGGCAAAATCGCGGGGTACAGACCCGAATTGACACCTCTGCTATGTTATTATCTTACCAGGAGCCAAACACCCACTCTTTAAGTCCTGGCTAAGTCGCCTTCTCCAGGAAACCCTCGGTATGATCCTCAATCTTATTAGCAGCGCACTTTCTCTTGTGGGGTGGAGTGTGTGCTCAGCACCAACGGGAGAATGTGACTGATTCACCTTTATGCTTGTCACAGTGGCTCGCCCTGTGGCACGGTTCTCTAATCCTGAAGAGCTGGGGCTCCTGTTCCCTAAATACGGGTTGTCTCTTGCGGTTATTGTTTTGAGTTTTGTCAAGGGCTGTAAACAAATAGTAGTTTTAGTCTCACAACATAATTGAGCAGAGAGTGCACATTTCCCAAATCCTCCACGGTCCCCGACGACCGACGACCGGCAAACCTTACCACTTTCAGCATCCCACCACACCAGAGGGGTGCGTTTACCATAATCCCTGAGCTGCAGTGTCATTGTCATCTGGAGCCCAGGGCTTACCCCAGCTTCTTCATAGCTATAGCTAGAGTTCTGTTTAATCTGCCTTTAGACAAGCGTGTGATCCTGCCTCCCTGAGTGCTGGAGACAGGAGTGTGTCTGCTCCCAGACCCTCTGTGACCTGCCTGCTTGTGCCTCTGCCTCAACCATTTGTCTTTCCCCTGTGCTATAGCTTTACATTTTCAGTGGTAGGTCCTTGTAATCATAATGGACAGACAGACATACATCCTTTTAAGATCCGTCTTTCATCTGGCAATGTGCTTTAAGTTTTCTCCTTCTACCTCCTTCCCCTATGTATGTATATATTCTATGTATACGTATATTTGTGGGGTGCAAGGAATTGCAACCCAGGGCCTTACACACACTAGGAAAACATTTCACTGCTGAGCTATAACTCCCTCCCTATGAATAGGTTTTCCTGTGGACAGAAGTTTTCATTTGCTTTGGATAAAAGTCCAGAAACACTAGTGCAGGTCCTCAAGGTGACGTGTGCTTGGTTGTGTGCGAAACTGCCAACCCATTTTCCAGAGTGTCTACTTCATTTTGCTTTTCTACCTTCGATGCACGAGCGCCCATGCTGGCACCATTAATACTCTCGGTGTTCTGGGCTTGCCCGTTCTAAGAGACATGTCGAGGCATACCCCAGTTGTTTCTTTCAAATTTTCCCTCTTGTCCTGCAGTGAGGAGTGTCTTCTCATAGGGCTACTTGTCACCTCAAGGACCTGTCCAATAGAGAGCCTGTCCAGGCAGGCTCTGAAGCACAGCACTGCGTATGCCTTCTCGCAAACTTCTCTTAAGAAGATTGAATTAGTTCTTTTTCTTGTTGCTAAGACAAGATACTTGGTGAGAAGCACTTTAGGCACGGAAGGGCTTGTTTTGACTCGATGTGGCAGTACGGCCCGTCATAATGGGGAAAGTATAGCAACAGGAGCGTGAGGCGTCGGGTCACATGTCATCTGCTATCCAGAAGCAGAATCGAAGGATGGTAACTCAGCTCCACTTCTCCATTCCGTCAGGGACCCCAGCCCATGGGAGGGTGCCTCCTCATTTAGAGGGGGTCTTCTCATTACAGAAACTCTCCTCAAAGCCCGCCCAGAGGTTTGTCTCCTAGGCAATGCTGCATACACACATATATACAAACACACACACACACACATATACATACATACATAGTTTTTTTTTCTAAAATCTATGTCTAGGCATTGGAACACTGGCTAGAAGCATTAAAGTAATCCAGTCAGGTCATTGTAGCAACTTGATGAACTCAAAGCCGGAATCTGGCCGGAAAAATACCGTCACAGCCAAAGAGCAAATACAGAAACTAGGAAATGCCACCTTCGGTGGGCATGCTACGCAGGAGTCAGGTGCAAACAATGACCAGGGGTCAGCTAGTTAATAGAGAGCTTGTATCACTCACGGACACATCAAGACTTCAGCCAAGGCCAAGCCTGCCTGGCGTCGTCCCTCACACCATTAGCAGGGAGGTCTCTGAGACACTGGAACAGGCCCAGAGCAGAAACGTGTTGGGACATTTCCTCTACACTTCAGCAGGACAAACATCTATTCTGGGTTTGGGCTGTTTCCAACTTGGGTTACAAGATGATAAACAATAGGGACTGAGATTTTTTTTTAACTGGGTACTTTTGCAAAAACACAATTAACACAGTAATTGAAGAAACGATCAGGCAGAATAGTCCGAGACCGTCTGTGGTTAGAAGAACGTTTCCCACCATGCTTCTTGTTTATCCCTTGGATGTTTGGGAAGACCTGCTGAGGCCCTATTTTCTGTCTAGTCATTTCTGTTTCCCATAGACTCCGAGAACGTTCTTTTATAGACTGTCAATAATTATCCATCTGACTCCGAGGGTAAAAACGGAAAGTAGAAAGTTCAAGAAATCAATTAGCTGGCTCAAATTTGCTGAGAAATTCGGGACAGTGTTCGGGACTGGAGCTTACAAAGTAAATCAGCACGGGACGACGAAGCAAATTAACCCGGATGACAAAATGAAAGGAAGAGCTCCCATGCAGTCTCATAAATCTCCTGCTCAATGCACTTCGAGTCTCCAGTCTCTAATAAAATTCTCATGAGAACAGAGTACTGCTTCATAAAAGCCCCTGAACTCGCCCCATGAGAACCGGCTGGTTTATAAGGGCACATGGGTTCAAGGCTGTGGTTTATTTATTAAAAATTTCTCAGTAAATATATCATAGTTGACTGGTGAGTGCCCCGAGATCGTGGGGGAGGCCATGTTTCATGCCTCCTATCCCCCGACCAGGAAGAAAAACAAGAACAAGCACATCAGGAACTCTCTGCAGAAACCACAGCTTTTCTCGATTTTTTGGCTGAAGAAAATTCTAGTCTCTTTTTGTTCACCTTCAGTCCAGAGACATCAACCTCATGTGGGAAAGTTTGGGTGTTCCGGCTACAGCAGTGGGCAAGGAGGCCTTCCTGAGGCTGAGGGAGGCCTGGCTTGTCCTACTCATGAGCACGGGACAGAAAGGGGGTGCTCTGTGGATACTGAATGTGCGTGAGTCTGGCAGGACTCGTGTGTGTGTGTGTGTGTGTGTGTGTGTGTGTGTGTGTTCTCTCTCTCCTCCCCCACGCCCCTATCTCCCTCCTCCTCTCCACCCCCCACCCTTCTCCTTCCCTTCCTCAGCTGATAGGATCTCATTCACCCTAAGCTATATAGCTACGGATGACCTTGAAACTCTGATTCCCCTGTCTCCACCTAAGTTCTAGGATTGTACAGTCCTGTGGATTGAACCTACATCTTTGTGCATGTTAGGCAAGGAGTCAACCAACTGAGCCACATCTGCAGTCCTGGATATGTGTTTGAATGTCATGGGGAAGCTGATGTACTCACACCTCACACTGCTTTCTCAGAGGGAGAGCTTTCTGCTGCCTGGGAGGGAGAGTGCTCACTCACAATGCATTTTCAATCGTGGCCAAATAAATACTTCACTAAAAAGCTGAATTCGGTCTTCGATGGTTCTGAGACAGGGCCTGTTATGATTATTTCAGCTTAGAGGAAGGAAAGTTTCATACAGAAAGGTTAACCCTTGCTGAAGTTACAGACCTTGTCGGGATCTCAGAGCTGGATGGTGAGCCCAGCCCAGTATAAACATCGGTGTGATGTGTAGGACCATGCGACTAGATGTAGGGAGATGTCCCGTGTAGTGACTCAGAAGGCTTCCCATTTTGATCCCACTTACCCTGACTTCTTTTCAGATAAACCCATGTTTGGAGAGTTCTGATTGAACCCAACGGGAGATAGGGGCCTTTGGTTCCCTCTCATACGTGGAGGACAATGAGGCTCATTTATGCATACACATAGCATAGCATGTGTCAGGAGCATGGCTCACGTTAGCTCTAAACATGTAGGTTTCTCTGGAACCAAGCCTGAGTGAGTTGGTTTTGCATGCAGGTATCTGCAAAGCCTATTCTTGGGGTTCCATGCATTACCCCAGAGTTCACTGACCTGAAGTGAGTTCATGTGGGTCTTATTCTGTCTCTAATGTGTAAATCCACCTTCCTGTGGGAATCTCCCTCTCTCTAACCAAAAATAGTAAGAATGGCCTATGTCTGGCTTCAGAGGGGACGGCCTGCCCAGCGCTCCCACACAGAGACACTTGCTCACACACTTCAGTGGATGAGGGCAGGTTGTGGGCCATGGCTGAGAAAGCTTAATTATTAAGTGTCTTAAAAAAATTCCGTTTTGTTATTTGTAGTAATTTTAGATTCATGGAAAAATTGGACCAAGAAGGCAAAGGGCACACCTATTCTCTGTTTTTGTGCACATAACCTCTGTGGATATGAACATGTCCATCTTAGGGTTCTCTGTCACAATCTGTGGACCTGCCTGGCACCTCAGAGACACGGTTTACAGTAGTGTTGGTCACTCTCGGTATTATACTCCTGTGGCTTTGCACAAGTTCAGGCTTTTCCTATCATGTGGTCACACACTCTGCCCAGAAGGATGCTGTTTAGCATCCTACAGGCACTGGACTGGTCCCCGTCTTATGTCTAGTGAGGTTCTGCAGCAGAATGTCTTTTCTGTAGCTTCCTTCCTTTGGTGACTGGCAGGTCCACGCCTACTATGTCTTTTCATTGCTTGATGGCTCCATTCTTTTTGTGTTGGATGACATCCTACTGTCTGTAAGGAACATAACAAGACTGTCCTCCCCCCTCCCTCCCTCCCTTCCTCCCTCCCTTCCCCCCTTCCCTTTCTTCTTCCTTTCCTCCCTCTGTCCCTTCCACATATGTGTACGTGGTAAATAAGCCTGGTGTGTTCCAGTGCAGGTGTTTGTGCAAGCCCCTGGGGACCCAGAGAGGTTGATGGGTATCACACTGCGTCACTCTCTGCGGCGGTTCCTTGTCACTGGGTCTCTTATTGAATCTGGAACAGGACAGATGGTCAGTAAGCTCCAGTAATCTGTTTGTCTGTCCCTACCACCCAGCCCAGCCCAGCCCTGTGATTATGTGTAAACTCTGGTGGCCATGGCCTGCCTTTTTATTGGGTGCTAGGATCTAAACTCAGGTCTAGCAAGTACCACTGGGTTACCTCACCTCTCCTTTTTTTTTTTTTTTTTTTTTTTTTTTTTTTTTTTTTTTTAAAGACTGGGTCTTGCTATGTAACCCTGGCTGGAACTCCAGGCTGGTCTCATGGAGATCTGTGTGCTTGTCTTGGAGTTCTGGGATTAAAGGGATTAAAGTACTGTGCTCCCTAACCGTTTTTTTTTCTTAATGAACACAGCAATGGGAGCGGTGTGCATCAGTAAACCTGGGCCTTTGGACTCTGCTGTCCATAGCTGGTAAGGAGTCTAGCTGAACACTAAGTTTAGTTTGTGTTAAAGTAACTGGATGATTATTTCATTTCTGACTTTGACTGTCAGGCAGACTGCTTTTGGAAGTGGAATCCCTCACATTGATTTTATGGAGATTGGATGTTAATAGCATTTATAGAATATATTTATCTCCATGGACCTTTAGATCCAGATCCCGACAAGAAGGAATTTCTGAGTGTGACCGGAAGCAATGGGATACATATCAGCCCCTCAAGGTTACACTTTGGAGGCTCTAGGTCTCCTCATTGAGTTAAAAGGGGACATATGAGGGGAGGTGCGCTGGCGCCACCTAGTGGCCAAGGGCACCAGGCCCGTAGTCAGCTGAGAATCTCCACTGAGTGTTAACACTACCCCGACTATCAGCAACCTAGAGATGGAAAGGTGTGAGGAGCCTTTACCTCTAAAGCAAAGCAGGGAACTGAAACACTCCCAAAGCCCTCTTCAGCAGCTCACCACAGAACGTCTTAATTAGGGCTCTCAAGAAGACCTTGGCTCCGGGTGAGCTGACGCGTCAGCTAATTCCTTCTCCACACGGATGGTTTATTTGTAGCCTAGAATCAGGGCTTAGTGTTACCACGAGTTACACAGAGGAGAAAGCAAGCCGGCTGCTTATTTCAAACCCAAGTAAAGGTAAGGCAGGTAAAGCTCTGAGCTATAAATCGTTGGAAGTGTGTTACTATAATCGTGAGCGCGCTCTTGTGCGCACAGCGCTCACCTGTAGCCGTTCACCTCCTTTCTCCGATCCCTGGGCTCTGTACAATTGCACAGCATCCTTCCAACTACCAGAGGACCAAACACGTGCGTTTAAAACTCCAACTTCTCGCAACGGAGAGTGGAGCTTGCACCTCAGTGGCAGAGTGGAACGCCGCCATTTTGCAATGGCTGTGACTGGAACCCTTCTCATGTGCCCAGGTCTCAGGCTCAGGCGGGCCCGCCCATCCTGTTGGGGACTTTGGTTACTTGCTTTATGGGGGCTTTTTATTGGTCTCCCTGAGAACCTGCATGTTTTGGGACGGGACTATGTCTTCATTTCCCAAGACCGTGGACAAAGTGCCCATCTTTGGGGCATTCACGGGCCATCAAGGGTGGGGAGGTGTCTGTACGTGTTCTTATGGCACCAGAGGGAGGGCGGGAAAAGACTGCTGGGGAAACTAAGGGGAAGCTCTGGCTTTGGGGATTGTAGCAGTGACTCGGGCTCCTTTACTTTGTTGCTTTATACAACAAAGTGAAGTAGCAGATGGCCCTGAACTCATTTATTCATGATTCGGTCAAACTTTAGATATAAGGAGAAAAAAAGGAATGTTACATACCAAAAAAAAAAAAAAGGAAAAAAGTGTCAAGTGTCAAATAAAAAGCGTGACTTTGTAGGCTGGTGACTATGGTGTCACTTAGCTTTCCTCATTTCAGTTTGAAGGGGTTTTCGAGGAGCAGATCCTGCTGTTTCCGGTGCTCCTGTCCCTTCTTCCCATCTCTTCCCTTCCTCCACCTCAGCCTTGCCAATGTATAAACAACACCCCCCACAAAAAAATCCCTGTCTCTTACGGCTGCTGGAAAGAATCGAGCTCCACCAAGATCCAGGTTCATGCGCCCTGGAAACCCTGACCATCTGCATCCTTGTGGACTTTTCCGAGGTGGTTTTCCACAGGGAATTTCCTCCTCCAAACTGTTAATTTAAAATCCGGATTAGGGCTGTCATTTTCAGAGCTGCCACGCAGTAGCACAGTCAGTGACATCTATGACTTTAGTCATCATGGATGGGATGGAGTACAGGGAACTTTGGTTTGTTACTTCAAAATTATGTATGTGATGCCGGGCGGTGGAGCCAATAGTCCCGGCACTCAGGAAGCAGAGGCAGAGGCAGAGGCAGAGGTAGGAGCAGAGGCAGAGGCAGAGGCAGACAGACCTCTGAGTTTGAGGGCAGCTTGTTCTACAGAGGAAATTCCAAGTCAGCCAGGGGTACACAGAGAAACCATGTCTCAAAAAAACAAAAACAAACAAGCAACGTATACTTATATGTTTGTGTGAGGTTGTGTATTCATGAATGCAGGTGCTCTCAGAGACTAGAATGGGATCCATCACAGACCTGTGTCACAGGTGGATGTGAGCCCCATTATAAGCCTTGGAACACGGGTCTTTTGTAAGGCCAGTGTGTGATCTTAACTGCTAAACCATCTTTACAGCTACAGCCTTTACTTTTTTGGGGGGGGGGCAGGGTTCACCTTTGAATTCTAACCTGGCTCTGATTTACATCCCTCTTGCCTCAGACTCTGGCATGTTGGGATTGCAGGGAGGCTCTACCATTCCTGACTTTTAAAGCCAGAAGCCTTTTCTTACGCTTCTGAGTTGGTGGTTACAGTAAGGTCAAAACAAATTCAGCAGAATGAACTTTCTGGTGAATTCCCAGCCTCTTTGGCCTTTTTAGCATTGAAATTCCCCACCTCAGGAAACCCTGAAGTCCCAGAGAACTGGGGAAATCAGTTATCCTAAGTGTGGAAATCAGGATCAGATCCAGACAGCAGTCTAGTCTAACGCTCAGCTGGTCCCATGCTTGTCTAGAACAGTGAGACCCTTGTTTGTGCCCCAGCACTATAGAAACCAGAAATGAAACACACCTGCAATTCCAGCACCGAGGAGTTGGACACAGGAGGACCAGAAGTTCAAGGCCACCCTTGGCTATATAGTGAATATGAACTCGGCCTGTATCACCTGAGACCCTGTCTTTAAAAACAAAACAAAACAAACAAACAAACAAAAACCCATAAAAACAATCAGGCTGAGTTTAAAGTAAAGTCTGGACTGGTATCATGGCTCAGTGGTTAAGAACACTGGCTGCTCTTCCTGAGGACTGGGTTAAATTCCCAGCAGCCACATGACAATTTATAAGCATCCGTGACTTCAGTTTCAGGAGGGCAAAACACTCATACGCCCAAGATAGTAAAGAATAAACAACGGTAGAACAAAATGCTTAACGCTCCCGGTTATGGTGAACTGATGAACTTTTAGCCTGAAACCAACTCAGGAAAGCTCAGAAGGGGCCTTACAGCCCTAAGCTCGATAGAGCGCGTCAGACCGCAGAGAGCTGTGTCTGGCTTGGCAGTGTTACATTGTAGCAAATCCTGCCTGCAGATTTGCTACAGAAAAAAAGCCGTCTTCTGTGCTTCACACTCCTGGGCTACTCTGTAAGGCGAGGCTTTGCTGTGCCCTTTCTAGCTGCAATTTTCCCCCCACCATAATGAAAGAGACAAAGAAGACAAAGAACGCAGGGGTCAATCTGAGGAGCTGATGTCTTCTGTCTAGGGTGGACATGACTCTTAAGCCTCTCTGTTTGCCTTTCTAAGCACTGTGAGCAGCCTTGGCAGTTGGCAGTTGGCAGGCAGAGCTTGGCTAAAAGAAGCAGCCTATCGAACCAGCGAAGGTTAAAACCCCACAGAAGAAAACCCACAACTATTGGTTTGTGGCTTGCCTGCTGACTCCATAGCAATGATAGAAAATGTGTATTGAACCCTTTAAAAAGAATTTATAAAAACAGGTCCTTTTAGGGCACGGAAAGCCTATTTCTGGATTATTATATTGTGAGCCTTTGGTGACTATGCATTAACTCTTCCCCCTCATAGACATTTTATCATGGTGACTGTGGGGTCATAGGCTGGAGGAATGACAAGGGGCTGCTCTGGTAACATGGGTCTGTCTGTACCTCCACCAAAGAAGTGTGGCTTCCTTCCCATGGAAGCTGGGCTTGGTAAAGCCCAGCATCTCTTTATGTCTCTCAGTGCATGTCTGGCCTGGTGAACGGGCTAGGCTGTGAATGGACATACTGTGGACATACAGGATACAAAAGAGCTCAGAGATAACGCATAGCCCTCAGTACTGTGTCATGCTGGCTGAGACTACTGACAGCCCGAGTTGCGGTCAGAGCCGATGTGACACAGCCAGCTAGTGTCAGGCCAAACCTTCAGCTGGGCCTTTCCATGTGCGTTATGACAGCTTAAAGAGGCTTCCACAAACACCTTCCTGCTAAGCATTCTGCTCTCTGCAGGACATATAAAATTCCATCCTCACTGTGCCGGTGACCTCAGGAGAATACAGCAAGAAGACGGCAAATCCAAGGCCAGCACGAGCGACTTACTGAGCACCTGCCTCAAACCAGAAGGCAACAAGAGGGCGGGGCTGCAGCTTGGCGGGGGGGGGGGTGCCTGTCAACTGAGTGCAAGGTCTAGGGATCCCTAGAACCACACACACAGAACAACTACAAACAAAATTCCGTCCTGGTTTTCCTGCATCCTAACAGAGGCGCCTGCAGTGAGTTGCATGACCGTGCCTACAGAGTCACAGAAAAATAGTAGCTAGCATTTTTTAGCGTGATGGGTCACAGAAGCCGACTTTAATTTGTACGAACCCTAGGAGCGAGGACAGTCCTGGGAAGTAGAAACACAGCATCTGAATCATTTGGTTCTGAGGCTGAGGCTCAGTGGGTTGGAGAACCAAGAACACTCCTATTACCACCATTTGGCCATTTTCAGTCTTCCTCCCTAGGGACCCCGTACCAGGGGTAGAAGCAGGCACGTGGGATATTGGTAGCCTCCTGCTTTTGGGTGGGTATGGCCTTGTGGTCCTTTCATGAGAGGGAGCAGTGTAGTGATTCTGTGGTTTCTTTCTGCCCGGTCCCTTGCACATTGTCTCCTGTCCTTTCGAGGGCCAACTGTTGAGACTCACAGCTGCCCTGCCCCTCATTCTTCAGGCGGCAAAAAACTACCCACGTTCCTGCCCCTCCTTGGTTTTAGAAACTGTGTTGCCCCAACAGAAGTTTATTACAAAGTTACTGGAGCAGGGGTAACTGTCTGGACCAAACCCTAGAAGTTTCGTTCCTGGAGTTGTGCAGGGAACTTCCAAGTTAAATTCCACATAGGAAGTGGCCACTGAGTGCCAACCACAGCCATTCGTCAGTCCAGGGGTCATAGGGGGCAGACAGCAGAGCAAAATAGCCTTCCCTGGGAGCCAGTTATAGAAACATTTATAGAAAACAACTCTAATTTCCTGCAGGTCTGAGAGCTCGAGGTTCTCCTGTCTTTTGATAGGCCGGAGCGGGAAGATGTTTGTTCAGTGCAGCCTGTAGTCTTCAGACACATGAGGTATCCCTTTCCCGGAAAAGGTGAGGTAGACTTGGGGTGGGGGCTGGGAACCAAAAACTGAAACAAACAAACCAAACAAAACACACCCCCTTCCCAAAAGTCCCCCACAAAATCCAAAAACCTAGACACCAGGCAGCGACAACAGATGTCAATTCCCCATTGACTATTTTGGACTTCTGGGTAATGGCTGCCTCTACTGAAGTCTGGATGGAATGGAGTGAGGCAGACACAGGTCCAGCTCTACCTCCTCATGATGCCAATCTAAGAGGGGCAGAGGAACTGTGGAGGAGGCAAAACATCTGTGTGTGGATAGCTGTAAGACAGGCTAAGTGATGGGGGTGAATGAAGATGAGGGGGAATCTAGGAGAGGGCTCAGCTCCGGGCTTGGCTGGCCCTCCCAGCAGTTCCCATGTAGAAGGAAGAGGAGGCAATAGTGGGGCTTCTCATCACCAGGAGGAAGGGTGCTTGTGGAACCAGCGCTACACATTCTTCTTCCTCCAAGCCTGGTGGGCACAGGCAAGATGGGGCAGGCTCGATTCTGCTTTTCCTATCTGGGTTGCAGACATAGGACATTGGGCTCCTGAGAGGTAGAGTGACATGAAGTACAGCCCATGCATGCTCAACCCTATGTCTCTTCCTGGTCACGTGTGAAGCCTATCTGTCTCAGATCCCCTCTAGCCCATTGAAGACAGGGCAAAGCCTACACTGTGGTGCAGACATGGGTGGAGTGGTGGCTTCTGTTCTCTGTTAGGGCTACTATTTGGATTGCAATCCAGGAAGCGGTAAGTGGACAGTCACTCAGCCACCATGAATGTCCTGAGGGAAGAGAGTGGTTTGGGTCTCTGGGAGCAGATCTGAAGCTTGCAGGCATTTTCTACTTGGGCAATACCATTATATACAGCACGAGGCAAAGCCACTTGAAGACCTTGTCAAGCAAGGCAAAAGCGAGAGCATGTGATTCTTCAGACACCAAGGTCCCCCTTCTCACAAAGTATGCGGTGGCGTTTGTTTCTTTGCCATGGCTTTTCCTCCTGAGCCGCCTTCCCACCGAGGAGACTTGCAGTGTCTAACTGCAGAACAGCATTTACCAGAACAGACCCAAGAGGTCCCCGTGGCTCGCTCATCAAAGCCAACCACTCAAAAGGCCACTGAGCTGAGTTTTCTAACTCTTGTTTGTTTCTCTACCTTTCTGCCTAAGGGTTTTTTTTTTTTTTTGCACAGGGACAACCTTGGCTGTCAAGTGATAACTCTCCTAATGGTGCTAAATTCACCCTTGAAGTGTTTCTTGGTGGTGGTTTACTCTAGCCCTGAGGAGGGAAATAAAGTCTGTCCTTCAAGATGGCAGCCAGTCTCAGAAGAAAATGGGGAAGTGTCATTTGCTTTTCCTGAGTACCATGGCTACACACTGGATTTCTTCCTGGTGTAGTTCTGTGGCACATTTGGCTAGCATCCAGTGGGCAGCACAAAACAAACCTGGAGCAGCAAGGATTGGTCTTATTTAGTGCCCCTTGCACTAAGGGTATCAGGATTGATCATGAAGGGCATTATCTAGCATTCCAGCTTGTCTGAGAAGTGGGAAGTGTGTAAAGAAAGAGCAAATCCTCCACTGGAAATGGAGGCATTGCTTGTCTCCTCTCTACTCCCCCCTTCTCCACCTTCTCCCTACTTTCCTGGTAACAGGATTTCTGTTCACTAGAATCCACACAGAATTCTGTAATGGCATTTGTAAGGGATGGTTACTTCATCTTTCTGTATTGTCCCTCTGTGCTGGGCCTTCGGGTTAAATCTCAAAGGCGAGATGGCACCTTAAGGAGCTTTAGTTTGTGTGTGTGTGTGTGTGTGTGTGTGTGAGAGAGAGAGAGAGAGAGAGAGAATGTGTGTATGTGTGTGTGTGAGAGAGAATGTGTGTGTATGTGTGTGTGAGAAAGAGTGTGTGTGTGTGAGAGAGAGAGAATGTGTGTGTATGTGTGTGTGAGAGAGAGAATGTGTGTGTATGTGTGTGTGAGAGAGAAAGAGAATGTGTGAGTGTGTGTGTGTATGTGTGTGTGTGAGAGACAGAGAGAATGTGTGTGTATGTGTGTGTGAGAGAGAAAGAGAGAATGTGTGTGTGTCAATGGGAGCCTAAAGTGTACGGAGAGATCATCTACCAGAGGTAAAGCGACATGAAGCCCAGGTCAGGCTTGGGAAAACAGAGCAGTGCGTGGAGTTGATACTGTAGGAAAGATGCGAAGCAGTGTCTATTAGGAAGCAGGAAGATGGCCACACTGATCTCATCTACTTGGAGGTCGAAAGCCTAGGTAGAGTAGGAACCTGAGCCTATGGACACTTGTAACAAACTCTCCTTACTTCCTGTCTTGATTATGCATGTGCCATAACACCGTCCTGCTATCTCTGATTGGCTCGTGTCCTTTCACCAAGGATGCTGCTGGGAAAGCACACTGCAGACATTGTACGTCTCCCCCGATACCTGAAGCTGATCTAAGCAGAACCACACTTCTTCAGGCCCTCTGACTGCCTCTGAACCCAGCAGTGTCTGGACTGGGCAAACCACTCACCCTTCCACTTGCTTCCCGGTGGTTTACCATTAGGCTTTCTTAACTAGTTGGGAAGGAATACACTGGGAAATGATGGGAATGACCTACCAACAAAGGATGCTTTCAGGGGAAGAGTTAGAAAGGACTCAAGCATCTGGTAAGTGACATCGCTGATGGTCTTGTCATACACTGAATGGAAGAAATCAGCAACTGTAGAAATGAAGTAAATTGGTTATAAAGCTGACAAAGAGCCACTGGTGAGTCTGCAGGAAGAATATCTGGATGATAGAGGCAAGATAAGGAATCCAGTGCCACCCTTAGCTACATGGTGAGATCAAGATTCTGTCTTAAAACAACCAAACCAAACCAAACCAACCAACCCACTCACCCACCAACCAACCCACTCACCACCAACCAACACACTCACCCACCAACCAACCCACTCACCACCAACCAACACACTCACCACCAACCAACCCACTCACCCACCCACCCACCAACCAACCAACCTCTGCCCCTAGATGTTGCTTAGGTCCTGCCAAAGGGATCTGAACTCAAAATATTGCTCTCATTTATAGCTAGGCTGATTATGAACATATAGCTTTCATCTACATTAACAGTTTGTGTTCTCTAATAATAAGATATTAACATTAATGTTTCTGGGAAGCATGCTTTTATTTTTAAAGATATTAGGTGTAGGAGTGTCCTGCCTGCATATATGACTGTGAATCGTGTGTACGCAGTGTCCACAGAGGCCAGAAGGGACAGCCGTCTCCACAGGACTGAAGTTACAGATGGTCACGAACTGTCAAATGGGTACTAGGAATTAATTAAACCTAGATCCTCTGGAAGAGTAGGCAGTTCCCTTAACTGCTGGGCCATCTCTTCTGTCCCCAAATCATTGTTTTGTAGAAAAGTGATTAATAACCATCCAATGTGAAGAACGGTTAATTATAAAGGACCCGGGATATGACGGGACTCTTGAGTTTTGCCTTTGTTTTTTGGAAGCCACAAAGAAACACTCCAGGGTTCAAGCAGCTCACAAAGGGTCCCGGAAGCCCCCTTTGCTGCTCCCCACTGCCCTTGAGTTTTGCTGTGCATCGGTGCCATGTGTGACGCATTGGTTGGGGGGGAATCTTAGACATTATCCAATCCTGTCCCTTCATCTTTTCAGGCATGTAGATGGGAGACCGGAAGTAGAAGAACACGGGTGTCACGTGTGGAATTTCTCTTCCCACTGAGCAGCCAGTCTAATGTACTTGACCTGTTGTCTTATTCCTCCACGGCTATGGTCAGATGAAAAAACTCATCTCCTGCTTCACCCTGTCCCTGCCGCTGTAGTCCCTTTGCATAGACCCCGACTTAGGGGTGGATGTGAAGCAGGGCTCGTCAGCAGCTTGCAGCCTCACCTTTGGCAACGAGCTCTGCAGACTCGGATCCTTAGCCGGGTCCCCCCACTCCTCCCACTCTGACCTATCTGGGGCTCTTCCGGAGAACCCTGCACTGGGGCAGACGCTTCTGCCTGGGATGGGACTGATGTTAGCCATGGCAACAGGAAAGGGCTTAGTGACGGCCTGAGGCAATGCGGGCTGCACAGGCCTGCTCTCTCCCAAAGTCCCCGAGTGGGATGTCCGCAGAGCTACTGGGCTGCTTTTTTGGTGGGATGGGTCCATGGTGGCACTGAAATACAGTGTCATGCTCTCCTGTCCTTCCTTCCCCTTCAGGGGATCCTTCCCCTGAGCTGCAGGGTCAGTCTTGGTCCCAGCCTTTGGACTGCCCTCCTGTGTAGCCGGTGGCGTCTGGGTTACCTCATTGTCCTCAGCCACGCTGGCGAAGGAGAGATAGCTAGAAGTTTCCAGTGACTCCATCTCTGCTTTCGGAGCACCTGCACACTCCGGCCCTTTCTCCAAGGTCAAAGGGTCACTAGGAGAGGATGGGAGGTCTTGCTGGGAAAACAGGGGTTTCCTCTGCAGAGCACAGTGTTGACTCGACCCCAACACGGGGGGACAGAAGCAGCCAGGGCTGTCACCTTGGAGGGCTGCGTTGATCTTAGATACACTTCCTGTCTTGAGAGCAAGTTTCAGCAAGAGCCAGTGGTGGTGGCTAAAGAAAGAGTACTCCCCAGATCTCCTCTCCCCCAGCCCCACCTCTGCAATGCTCTTCTCCGGGCTGGGGGCCTTATCTAGACTTGTTAGCTCATAGTTTTCCTCTTGGCACCAGCTTGAGCTGTCTGGCCTCTCCCCCGTGGGAACCATGGTGCTGGGAGAAAGCTCTGATTCAGCGTTGTTATTCTCTATGGGGCCACAGCATTTCCTCACGAAGCTCTGCTGGATGTCTGAGGACTTAGGGTGTAGTACACTATAATAAATCACCAGCGATGCACACCCTGGAACAGAAAAATAACAGAAAGGAGACCATGAAGGCGTGTTCTGGGACACTCTACGTCCTGCTGGAAGCGACAATTGAACGGAACAATGTAACGTTGACCAACAATTAGATTCTCAGCCTTGAGAACGGACACTGTTAAGGGGGAAGGCTTTGAAAGAGGCCTCAGCATCTATCAGCTATGAAGGTTTTGAAACGGTGCACCATGGCTTCGCTCAGGTTGAGTCTCAGCCTTCTTCCCGGAGGGCATCTTCCACTGACGGCTCGCACCACATGTGGATTTATTTGCGTGTGCATTCGAGCACTAGGGGCATGGTAGAGATCTCCCAGAATCCCACCGCCGGCACAGTGTGGAAGGATGCCAAAGCCGGGGGAGGCAGGAGGTAAGAAGGCGGCTTCAAAAACAAGAGCCCCAAAGCAGAGGTCAGTCATGCTCCTCAGAAGCCGTGTCAGGGCATTTCCATGAACAACAACACTTCCTCTGTGCACAAACAGCTTAATCACATTGTTGTCAGCTTCATTATGTCGATCAAGAGGTGTTGACTGCTGCAATAATCTCTTTACCAGAGCATTCCAGTAAGCCACCCACGTTGTTTCCAGTTTCCTGTCGCGCTGGAGAAAGTGCCTGTGTTAAGGGTTCTCATTATGCTGGTAGACGATATGAATTAAGTGTGTGTGTGTGGGGGTGGGGTGGGGGTGGGGAGGGGCTGAAGGCGCCAGGAGATGGCAACATGACAGACCCTAGAAAGAGCCCAAATGACAGCGCCCCATCCTCAGTGACTCTGGGGACAAGAGCAGGCCCAGGGCAGGGCATTGGTTGGTGGTAAAGTTAAAAGTGGGGACAAGGACCAGCGGTCCTCTCTGCCTTGAATACAGCTCACATACTAGCGTCTGTGCCTTGGATTCTCACCGTGCCCAAGCAATATGCAGCCACTCATCTTTGGCAAACAAATCCCACCAAAGCCAGAAGAGAGCAGCGAGCCAGCTGATGTAATCCCACACTATGCTGCGCATCCAGGGCGCCAGTTAGGCGTCGGCTGTGCTGATTTTCTGTAGGACCCTGCCACCTGCTGGATTCCTGGCTGTAGCTCCAGGCTGGTTTGTAGTAGGTACTAAGTACACATTTGTCCAGTAAAAGAAGGAAACAGGGAACCTGGATTTGGATGGGAACTATCTCAAGTCTGTGTTCTTGAAACTATAATTACTTTAACGAATATTACTTTATGTGTATGTATATTTTACCTGCATGTATATTGGTGTACCCCAGGCCTGCCTGGTGCTCTGAAGAGGCCATCAAATTCACAGGAATTACAGACCAGAGACCATCAATGTCCCTGGATCAGGAATTACAGACCCGTGTAAGCCACCACGGAAGACCCAGGTCCTCTGGAAGAATAGCCAGTGTTCTTAACCACGGAGACATCTCTCTAGCCTCTGTTATTTTTCTTTTAAAAATCACTTGTTTTCTTGAAACAAAGCCTTGATACATAGCCCAGGCTGGCCTCAAACTTGTTAACCCTCCTGTCTCAGAGAAGTGTTAGGATCCCATGAGTGAGCTGTCATATTCGGCTTATATAGTGTTGGGCATGGAACCCAGGGCTTCTTGAAAACTAAACAAGCACTCAACGAGCTGCTTCGTGGATTTTTTTTTTTTTTAACATCGGCTTGCCACAGACTCACAACTTAGGCCAGGATGGCAGGATGGTTTAGAACTCACAACAATGCTCACAGACTCACAGTTTGGTGGTTTCCGTCTTTTGACATACTCTCCCTTTCCTATTGGAAATGCCCAAGGGGCCAAAGGCAAGTTCAAGATGCGTCCAGCGCCACCTGCTGTTGGGCAACAGATCAGCATGACATAGCCCAGCCCCTTCTGAGCTGAGAGGGTAGTTCTACTTCCTCCTACTGTGAACCAAGTGGTTAGGTCTCTCAGCTGTGAAGACTGTCACATCATATCCCAAGGGATCCCCTCTCTGCAGGAAGATGACTGGACATAGGCCACTACCAGGCTCTTGCCGGACACCTCACCGATTGGCTTGCAAGCAAGCTGCTTAGCAATTGGCATCTCACTATTCAATTTATGGGCATCATTTTGAACAAACATGGTTGCCCCTACCTTTGTTTGAGTCCCCCATCAATCTAGTCAAGCAGACAAAGCTGAGCTCAGATTCTCAGACCACTGACCCACAGCAAGGGTCCCATCCCCTGCCCACTGCCTCTAAGCCCTTCCCTGTCCATCCTGTTAGCATTACCTCTAGGCTCCGCCCAACAGTTACCTAGCAACAGCCAGTACGAGGCTCCCATATAAAAACTTCTCTTTCTTCTTATGTGCTAGACTATCTGGGATTAGTGAGCTGTAGTGGAAAGCGGTTGAGGAATACATCTGACATCAACTACAGGCCTCCACATGCAAGGGCATCTACACACACACCACACGTGAGTATCCTTACACATACAATATCCTCACATAACACGCATATATAAAACACATGCTTACATACCATCCACGCACACACATGAAAATAAAAAGAATAAAAACGAAATACAAATCCAAGTTGAGAAGAAAGCGTGGCTCAGAAGGCTCAGTAGGTCTTACCAATCAGAAATCCAGACAAGACCCCCACCACCGTCCACAGGCTGGCCCATGGTGCTCTCTGCAGAAAGTCAGTGGCCAACAGTAAGAGTATGGTGTTCTCCAGCATCATGACCTGTGGGGTCAAGAGAGAGTCACCATACCCAGGGGAATACAGCTCTATGTCCTGTTACCTGTGACTCTTCCCTCCTGTCCCTGGTGCTTGCTGGGGTTCAAAAACCAAGGAGCCTCCTCCAAGCAGGAGCAAGGCCCCCCTGTGGGAATCTTCCTACACAGGGAGGCTTGCTGGTGTTATTCATAGAAACGTCTGCAGAGTCAGAGACACAGAGGAATGCAGAGAGAATGGCAGAGCTTTGGCACAAGTCTATGCAGCCCGCACTAAGATGGCTGACAGGCCACAGGTGGCATTGGTCTAACAGCTCAAGGTTACATTCCCCAGGGTGAGATGGCAGCTCCTTGAACTTCCTGCCTGAGGAACTCCTGTTGCCAGGGGTCGATGCTCGTTCTAGGTGGAAACATGATGAGAGATAATTAAGACCCCTCACCCTTCTCACAGCAGACGAACCAGAAAGCTTGTAGGGGGTGAATTCATCTCCCACACTCACAGCTGACTACAGCAAGGACTGGAGAACATCTCTTTGAAACACAAACATTCCAGGAGGTCACTCTCTCATGTTCTGTAACTCAGGTGACCCCTGTCTTCCTGCCGTTCATAGAGGAACCCATCTTTGGTTCCCGCTCTGGACAACTCCAGTTAGCACATCAGATGGGACAGTCACTAACTACCCTTCCTCTGTTTTTTACACATTTCCATTTTAAGGACCCATTCTCCCCTCACCTCTGTTCTCTCCTTTCCCTCCTAAACTTTCCGATCACCTTGGTACAAATCAGAGTTTAGTTATATCACTACAGTCCAGACAACACTGTTCCTTACACTAGTCTGTGTCTCTCTGGCAGCACCACATCGACTCCCCAGTGCTCCGTGGTCATTATGTTACCACTATAGCTTCGCCCAAGATGCCTCCAAGCCTCTCTTAAGGCAGACCCTTGTCACTTCTCCACAGCCTGACGCACTGTCCTATTCGTAAAGCCTCCCTGGCTACCGAGCCTCTGGCCCTTGTGTTTCTCTGGGGCTCTGACGGCAGTGGGTGTGGTGCGTTCCTCTATATATCTATAGCTACGAAGAGCCACACGCTAGCTTTGAGTTCATTTCTAACGTATTTTGAGGCTGTGTGCTTGCTGAGATGAATCAACCCCTCATGGGTGAAGCCATGCTTTCCAGAGCCGTAAACACCTCCGGAGAAGAAGGTGAGGCCACGCCTGTGGTTGTTAAAGGTGGGCTGGCAATGCTGCCTGAAGCTGCCTCAGGGGAAGGGCCTGGGAATCTCCACTTTGGGAAAGTCCCCAAGTGAATTTGCCAATGAAGTCTGTGGAGTTGGCTGCAACTGGAGCTCCTGATGATTGTCAGGCTATTGTCAAGGTGTGCAATCACTGTTTATAACTTCTCCCTATGCCTGGCTATTCCTCTCCCCTCCCCCCTTTCTGTGCTGCATGGCATTTGAAGATCTAATGCTTTCCACTATTGCTCTCCCTTATTGCCTGAGACAGGGTCTCTCACTGAACTGGAAGCTGGACATTTTGGCAAGGCTGGCTAATATGGCCTTGGGCTCTGCCTGTGTCTGTCCCCAGTGCCGAGTCAAATGCATTTGGTTGCTGAGAATTCGGACTCAGATCTTCACGCATGCACAGTAAAGTACTCTTACCCTTGGAGCTGATTGCCCAGCCCCTAATATCCCTTCCTTAATAGATGTGCAGGCACGCACACCCGTGTGTGCACCTCCCCACCGAGCATGCGGCAGGCAATGTAAAAGTCAGGCTTAGAGAGGACCACTTGCCAGGTAGAAGCTGGCCATCCTGCTTCTGGAAGGGCTGTCCCAGAAATTGATGTAGCAGAGGATGAACACGGCCCCCACCAGCAGATTGAACAGCCTCCAGTGGCAGGTGCTCCCCACAATGTCGCTCTGCTGGGCTACAAGCCAGAAGGTCATCACCAACCAGTGAGCACCTGGAGAGAGAAAGGGGTACAATTTCGAGTTCAGGGAGGTGGGAAGGGGGTGAGATTGAAATTGAACATCCAAGAAGAGACCCCCAGATCCAGAAGAGAACCAAGGGGCATAGACAGGCCATTGATTCCATCTTTGCAAGTCTTATCTCTCTGAGCCTCACCGGGGGCTTTTAACCCAGGTTGGAGCTGAGAAAACAGACTGGCCACCCATCAGACCCTGCATGTGGATAGATCCTCTTCTGCTTCCAGAAAGCACTTAAGGAAGCAGTTAGGAAACCCTCTTCTCTTTTTACACTGTTTCTCTATAAGCCCCAACCCTCCAGACCCACAGAGAACCGCGTGTGAACCAGTTACAAGTTTTAGTCTTATATTTTAAGATGACTAGCCTCATTCTGGATCACAAGCTGAATTTTAAAATGACTAATAAAATGTAGTTAATTTCTCTGTAAGAACACAGCTTTTTTTTTTTTTTAAATAAATAGTGTTCTTTTCTGCCAATAACTGTATTAAATGTTTGCTCTTGGTACATGGGCCAGCTATTTCTCAATGTTCTTGGTTCTTTTAAAACAAGAGTACACTGTTCCTTCTTGCAGAGTGTATTCACTGATGACCAGAGGACACTGCTGTCCTTGGCAAGGACACACAGGCCCCATTCAGGAATCTGAAGGGCCAGACAGACAGACAGACAGACACTCAGCCATCACATTCATCATATCTGTGCTCCTGGCTCTGAGGCTGGGGCTCGGCAGAGCCTTCCTGTGTGAAACAAAGACAGTTTCAATAACCAAAGCAAATGGGGTACGTATGGAGGCTCCAAGCTGCAGCATATATATTGCAGAGTTTTGCACAGGATCAGCTGGAACCAGGACCTCTCTCCTGTGCAGCCAGGGTAGTGAGATCCACACTCTCTCCTACATGAGCAACAACTTTCTGCAGGAAAGGCTTGTGATCTACACTGGTCTTCTGAGGATCGTGGTTCCAGCTTTAACTGGTATTTCTGGGGTGGTATATCCAAAGTGTCAGCATTCCCTACAACCCCCTCGAGTTGGATGCACACTCTAGGAATTAGGTTCTGGACCTCTATGCTCATGGGTCAGAGATATCAATAACTGTTAGTAGCCTGACAGAGCATAGCAGAAGCCATGCTGTGGCTGTTCTAGATGTATGAGGACTGGGCATTTCTATTTCCTCTTTTGTGGAACTGTCATTACAAAGGTCACTGTGCTGAAGAAAGAGGCCACATCTGAGCTTCCAGCCTGCTGAGCTCTCCTGGGAACACAGAGACCTGCTATTCTATTTGCCTCTGTAAGAGTCTCTGTCAAACCCAGCCAGGCGAAGATCTGGTACTGAGGATCACGTAGAGTTACTGGTATGTCTTTATGAACAGACTGGAAGCCCCACTTACCTCCGACCACCAAAACCCAGACACGGTAAACTCTGCAGAACAGAACCAGACTCAGCACACGAGCACCCAGCATGCCCATTCTCCAGAGCTGCTGGCACAAGAGGGCAGCCCATAGCACGGTATGGTGGCCTGGCTTCATGATGCTCAGGAAATGGTTGTATGACACTAGAGCCCAGGACAGTGACAACCAGGAAAGCAGGGCACTGACTCCTGGAAGATTGAACAGACAGAGATCCCTATAGGCTCCTAAGCACACACACAGAGATGCACCACCCCCCAAACCTTTCTGAGAGCATCCAACTTCTTATCAAAAACTAGACCAGGGGTGATGCACTATGGACCAGTTCCCTCGGTGGTAGGTAACTTAATGGTGTACCAACATACGTTTCCATGGAAACGAGGGAGGCTGAAAATGTTTGCCTAGTGCCTGGATGCCCTTTAAAAATGTCCCAGTCCCTGAGCTTCTAATACCTATGGTCTAAACTATGATTAAATCGATATGGGTCCTACAGGTCCCTAGACACAGCTTATTACAAGTATGTATTCCCCACATGAAGGAGTTTGATGAAAGAATGGTTGAGTATGCAACGGCATCTAAATGCTTAGATCTTCTGGTGTAAGTTTGGATGCTTAGAGGGAAGAGGAAGTGGGTGTGTCAGGAGGCAGAGGCAGGAGGATCTCTGTTAGTTCAAGGCCAGCCTAGTGTACAAAACAAGTTCCAAGATAGCCAGGTCTGTCCTAGAGAGACCCTTTCTTGAAAACCAAACCAAAGCAATGAAACAATAAAACGGGGGAAAAGGAGAGGAGGAGAGGAAGGTGGGCAGGGGCAGGAGAGAGGAGGAGGAAGGAGAAGGAGTGGGGGGAGGTTAATGAGGAGTCCGGGCTGGAATGGGAGCCGGGAACATATCTGCGAGCTATACTTTCAGATGTTAGTTCTGCTGCAACAGGAGAGACCAGGGAGAGATGGACATGTAGTCTTCCTCCCCAAGGTAGTCTTCAAGGTAGTTATCTCTACTCTGTCAAATTTTTATCTTATGGATTAACTTTAGATACTCTACCCCCAAGAAACCAGCTCTCTCTGAGTTCATGATCCCAGCAAAGCCATTTGGGTCAGTGAGAATTGGGGTTCGCCTAAATCTCCCAAATAGGAATTTTGAGAGGATACCAGGTCCTACAAGGTCTGGCACATGTTCCTGGCATTGAAAGCAGATGGTATGAGACCATGGTGAAAGGTACCCACCTGGCACAATGTCTGTGAAGTCAGAGGCTAGGAACACGTACACCTGAAGCAGCAGGTGGGGCCCAGTCTGCAGCAGAGCCTCCAGGAGCCGCAGGGCTGACAGGTCAACCTCCTGCAGGTGCAGCTGTCCCCAGCAAGGAGCCTCTTTCCCCTTCCACAGAGCCACTGCCACAGAGTCCCAGTGCCTACAGAGAGCAAAGGCATCACGACATGGACCATTAAGCTGACTACTCTGGCTTCCACACCAACCTTTCACACGGAGATATGAGACATTATTAAGAGTGTCTTCTGTCTCTACTGTGTCCTTTGGGGCCACCGGTTAGGCTGTTGCTAAGCTCTAAATCCAAGCTGCTTATTCCAGTTCAAACTTCAAGTGTTCAGCAGGGTGCCACTGTAGTCCATTTTCCCCAAGGTTGGCGGAGCCAGGGTTTATTTCAGGGCTAAAGAACCTAGGCTGGGCCTGATGATGTTTGCAGGAAATCTTGACCAGTGTTCTTACCCCAGATCTTTGAGGAAGGGGAATTAACCCCTTCAACAGAGATCTGCTGTAAGGCACTGTGGGTAATCATCTCTTTAGAGCACAGAGATGAAGGAGCCCTCATCTTTCTCCTCGGAGTGTACATCTCCCAGTATCCTGAGAATGGAATCCTCTAAGAGCAGCTGCACAACATGGGTCTAGGATCCTCACCAGAGGCTGGCAAGAGTGGGGCAAGATGGGGAAGCTAGGGGAGATATGATCCTTTTTTTAAGTACAGCAGAGTTCTCAGTTTCAACACATGAAAGTTGGCCCTTTCTCTGGCAAACTGAAATCTGAAGATGTATGTATACTGTGTTTGAGATAGGAAATAAATGTATACATTTGTGTTGTGTATTAGTGAATGCATATGTAAACATATGCACACACATGCATATGCAGTGTGCAAACATATATGCCTGTGTATAGCACATGCAAACATGGTGCATATGCTCACATAGGCATATGCATGCAGGTTCACACAGGTCTGTGTGCACATGCAATGCATATCACACGTGCATATGCCCACACATGTATCATACATCATACATATACTACACACACACACACACACACACACACACACACATATGCATGTGTAAGTGGGCATATGCACAGCAGACATGAACATATACTTTCTTACTTTACAACTCTATACTTAAGCAGTAAGTACTGAAGGCATGGGTGAGATAGAAGTGCTGGGTATAGAAAAGAAGAAGTGAAAGATAGAAGTGCTGGGTATAGAAAGGAAGGAGTGAATGCAGGGAATGTTGGAGTATGCAGAGCAGGACTTGGCTGGAGAGGGTGGAGAATGGCTCAGAGATGGCTCTGAAACTTCAAGCTTAAGCTTTTGAAAGTGGCAATGCTAACATGTAACAGAAAGATATCTGCCAGCAGCTGCTTGATTGACAGGGCAGAATATAAGTTTTGTTTTCAGAAATAAAAAATGTAACGAGCTCCGGAGCCTTGGAAATATCTGGGGCTTTTGGTTTTAAATCAGGAGGCAAATGGTTGTAAGTTAGGATGCATGATTTTGCAAACAGAATGGTCAAGTGGATGGGAAGTGGCTAGAGAAGGTAGTGTATAGATATTGGGGGCCTAAGTCAGAACTTTAGCAATTAGTCACCCCAAGAAAAACAAAGTCACCAAAATGTGCTTGGTGGTAAGGGCAGTAAGTTTGAAAAAGCATGGAGTGCTCTCAAAGTCAAGGGCAGACACAAGGCAGAGGCACACATGCTGCAAGAGGCTGCTGGGTTGTGAGAGGGACAGCTAGAAAGCAGGGACCAGGGTCACATCAGCCTTGGCATGATTAGGTAACCTTCTCAGCATGTAACAAGAATCAAAATTTAGAAAGAAGCCAGGACATGCCCTTGTTTGTGTTTCCACATGCATATAGGAGGCGCTTTGTTTTGATACTCTCATCTTGTGAAAGTTAATTAGAAAGTGGTGTGAGCCACTTGTCACAAGAGCCTGAACAACTATACCAGCTGCCCGTGAATTCACTGTGAGCTTTGGGGGCCTATAGGGGTAAGGTTTTACCTTCACCTACCAACATCCTCCCTGGGGCTATGCTCTACAGCAAGGAGGCAGAGCCATCCCATCCTGGAACCACTTGAGTAGGAATCAGATGAGTATTTACATGTGTGAGGAGCAGTCAGTGAGCACGTCCCGGAGAGAATGCGGAAACTGTGGATGTGAAATTGAGTTGGGACAGGGTATATGAGAGATTAGTGGGCTAAGATGATGGAGTCGGAATGGGGTCCATGACTGGGAATGAGGCAGTGGAGTGGCACTGTGATGCTGTGTGGGCAAGGGAATAGAGGAATTCAGGCTGAGGCTAGGAGGCAGCTGTGGGGAGCTCCCAGGGGAGTTGGAACGAATTGGGAGCTGCAGGAGCTTGGTTATGAGGTCCTGAAAGGCACCCAAATTTCTCTTCTGGATGCTGCGCCTCAGGCCCCCATATCTTTGCAACTATCCTGGGTTTCTGACTGCTTGTGCCAACTGTTCCTGATACTGTCTTTATAAGGCCTGACCTACTCTGTCGTTCCAGGCCCTTCTGAATACTGCTGCTTTGAGCTGTTCCCAAGTTAGTCTCAGACACTGTACTCAATTAGGAGTGTCTGCGGCTCGTCAGGGAACATATAAGATACTTCGTGTGAGCCGTGTTGCTAATGGCCAAGAGTCCGAGTTGCATTAAAAACAACACACATCTACACAGAAGCCCAGAAGTGCAATCACCATCCCTGACTGGTCTTCAGAATTAAACTTCTCACCTTTGACCAGGCTAAGAAGAAAGTCAGCCACATCCACCAGAACTAGAACAATCTATCCTGGGCTCACGGCTTAAGGAATTAGACAGTTTAACATTGATAGTAATTAACACTGACACCCACGTGTCAAGCTGGTTTTATATGCCCTTAAAGTTGGTTTCAACGTTCTCTTCACTAAAGAAAAGCTGCCACACTAAGACACATGCTGAGTAGGAGAGAATTTAGGTAGTTTCTGTTCTCTCAGGCTGAATTTCTTTTTTTTTCATTCCTTCCTTTCTTTCTTAAAGATTTATTTATTTAATGTATCTGAGTACACTGCAGCTGTCTTCAGACACACCAGAAGAGGGCATCAGATTCCATTGCAGATGGTTGTGAGCCACCATGTGGTTGCTGGGAATTGAACTCAGGACCTCTGGAAGAGCAGTCAGTGCTCCTAACCACTGAACCACTTCTCCAATCCTCAGGCTGAATTTTTAAATAGATATGCAGGCCTTTTAAAAAGAAAGAGGGGCAAGTACATGCAGTGTTAGAGGGGAAACAAAACATTCAGATGAAAAAACAAAACAAAACAAAAAAACCAGCCACCATGTAAAGTGAGTTGTAATTACCATCAGATTCTCCTGAACTTAACATCATAGTTTCTGTTGTTTGACATTAAAACCAGAATCCATTTAGGTCTTCAGCCCTTGCATTTTTTATAAGCGGTTTCACCTCAAGGGGTTTGCGTTTTATTGATTTTTCTGTTGCCAGTTCATTCATCTGCATTTCATTTTGGGATCAGTTAATGGATTTCATTTTTATAGTTAGAGGTTGTACAGACACAGCTGTTCTGGCTCCCCCTACCGGTGCTTTTGACAAACTGCAACGAAACCAAACCAAACTAAACCAAAGGTGATCTGCAGGGCTGGCTTCTCTCCTGGTTTTGTTTGTGAGAGCCACTTTCAGAGACTGAAAGGGATTCACCACTTTCAACTGTAAGGGCTTTCTGTTGAGGAGGTAGACTGTAGTTGGGCTCATCTGCGATCTCCGAAACACTGTGGAGGGGTGTCTGATAAGCTTCTGGCTGCCAGGAAGCTGAGAGCCAATTCTCTGGTGCAGTTCTCAGACTTGAGCGTCTGACTTTATCTCCGCATGTGTTGCTTGACCTCTTCTTGCAAATCTATGTTTACCTTCCCTCAACTCTCTCTTTTAAATTACGCATTAATTTTAAAGGGCTGATTTATTTTTATTTATCTGTGTGCCTGACTCTCTCTCTCTCTCTCTCTCTCTCTCTCTCTCTCTCTCTCTCTCTCTGTGTGTGTGTGTGTGTGTGTGTGTGTGTGTGCCTGTGGAAGCCAAAACAGGGCATCAGGTCCTCTGGAGCTGGAGTTAGAGGTAGTTGGAAGCCATCTTATGTGGGTTCTGGGAGCTCAACAGTAGTTTGTGCTCTCTATCCCTGAGCCATTGCTCAAGCTGCCATATTATTATTATTATCATTATCAATTATATAATAATAAATCAATATATTTATTACATCAATTTATTATAAGATATATTATATAATAAAAGTAAAATATTATAAAATAAACATATACTATATTAAATAATAAATAAATATATTATTATTAATAATAATTTTAAGACATGTATGTCTCATTCTGTAGTCCAGAGTGGATTGGAGCTAACTATGTAGCACAGGCTGGCCTGTACTTCACAGAGATCTGCCTGGCTTTTTATCTTAAGGGCTGGATTAAAGGCTGTGTGACTACCCCAGGCTGTATACATTAGTTTTTAATCACCTGGATTTTTTTTCTAAATTAGCTATATATGGCTTTTTGTTTCTCCCAATTTTTAATTTGCACTTGTCTTTTCATTTATCCATATTAATTTAAAATATGTAGCAGAAACTGTGCCGTCACTTAGTGGTGATATTGAGAGCCCAGGGGATTCACTGTCTGATGCCATAGCCCGACTAGCCTCTGGCACCACTTCCGTGAGGGTTTATAAGGTCCCCGGTGTCTCTACAGAGACCCAAAAGGCAGATCACCTGTGAATAGTTCAGGATGCTTCTGTCTGAAGGCTACTTTGAAATCTGCTTTTGAGCTATCGAATGCTTGTTTGTGTTGAGGCTGTTCCACTGGTTTGATTTGCCATTGTCTTTGAGGTCTCACTACATGCAGCTAGCTACCTATAAGTGAGCCCTCTGTCCTCATACACAGCCAGGCAAAGGAGGGAGCAGAGAGCAGGTTGTACTCCAAGAAAACTGCAGTCAAATTCTATGAGACAACTTTTCCCCCTGCCAGTGACAGCCCTGTTGTTTCAGGAGAGCACAGAGCTCAGGCAGGAAGGCCCAGCTTGGCATAAATTGCTGTAACACACACATGCGCACATGTGTTTTTGATGCCTCTGTGTGACAAGGGTCTGCTGGAGGGAAACATGAAGAGGTCACTTGATGTCTATCTAGAAGCACTTTCTACTCTGACCCAAGTCTAACCTAGGAGGAGAAAGAAGACAGAAGCTCCCAGGACAGACAGACAGCGGCACTTGGCAATGGCCCCTGAGATGCCCTTCAAAACTCGATCATCTGTGATTTAGAAAGCACCCGAGTCGCAGGCTTCGCCTGCCTGATTCTTTATTTCTTTTCTCTTCATAAAAGTCCCCTCAGTTCTCCAGGGCTATGGGACAGCTGGGAGTGGAAATATCCTGCTTCCTATCTCTAGGTGACAATAACTCTTCACCTCCAGAGACACCTATGGGCACAGGGAGGCCACTTACACCAGGCCCATACCTGGCAACCTTTTATACAAATAAGAGAAAAACTAAAATCCACTGGCCCTGGCCCCAGGTCACTTATTCCTGCCATAGACGCATAGAGTAAATGCCATTTTGTGGGCTTTACTGTCTATCTTGTGGTTAATTAAGTCTGTGCCACCTTTAAGGACACCTAGTAGGTGTCAGACGGAGCATGTTAAGCAAGCTGATTTATGTGGTCACACATAAATTCAATGAATTAGTACATTAAAAATAAATCTTTGTGATTTATTTATTAAGGGTCACTGGTGCAGCGAGGAAGAGCCCCTGACGTTAGAGAGGCTTTAGGATGCCAACGCCAGACAGGGCTGTGGCCCTGAACTTCCATGGCTTTAAGGTCAGAGTGGGTACGGATGGGGGAATTCTCCCACTGCATCAGATGCAAGGGCGGCAGGTGTTCTTACCGCTTCCAGACGCCGAGCTGCAGAAGATGCAGTGCCGCCAGCCACCAGGGACCCTGATGCTCATCCGCTTGAAACCACAGAAAGCTCAGCGCCTGGACCAGGAAGCCGGGCAGGAGGACAGAAAGGGCCAGCCACCCCCAGAAGAGACGACCTGTGGCAAAGTAGTAAACTATGGAGCAGAGGCCTGGGGTGAGAGACAAGATGAGGGGTGTTGAAATGACAGGCAACGCCTTTATATACACTCGTCTTCTGTATGTTACACGCATGTTATGCTCTGACACCCTGAAAACCTGTCTGCCACAGAGAATGTGGCAGGGATATGCACTCTAGCCAAACTCAGAGCTTCTGTCTTGGACCCATGTACCCCAGGAAATGGAACTTCTCTGCCTTAGCCTGTCCAGGGTCAGGGGCCAAGTGACCTGCCTAGAGCTCCCCAAAATCACAGAAAGTATCCACAGAGAAAAAGTCCTCTGAATCCATTCACCATACTCAGTCTGTCTTGTCTGGTGAAGCTCCAACAGAGGTTCTTGGCTCCTGATCAAGAGTCTTCCCAGAGGGCCCCACACAGTATGTCCTGCCTCTTATCCCTGGGAGCTGTGATCTTTCCTATGTCTGTTTCTGTCCAACAGATCATTTAACTAAAACAGAACAACAAAACGCATCCCCAAATGAACCCGGGCCCCAAACCAACATAACCAACACAGCATCCTTACCATTAGCAAGGAGCCAACAGGGCCTGCTAGCAATAAGAGAGGCCCAGTGGTAGTGGCATGCTAAGTACCTGGAGGAGACCTCGTAAGGGAGGATGGAGTGACCTTATCTTTACCACACCGTTATAGCCAACCAGGGTTGCATATGCTGGATTTTAGTCAAAGTTGGTTCTGCGTGAGGCTGGCTTTGAGTTTTCTTTTGTTTTGTGTTTCTAGGGATTGAACTCAGGGCTGTTCCTATGCTAGGTACTACTGAGCTATCCCTGAGTCCGCTTTTCTTTTCATTTTGAAACAATTTCTGCTAAATAGCTTGGGCCAGCCAGCTTTAAACTCTTCCTGCAGCTTAATTGGGTCTCGAACTCACCACATTCATCCTCCCCAGCTCTTCAGTGGCTTGGATTATATGCCTTATGTCATTAGGGGGGTGTCAAGCTATATAACCTCGGATGTCAGCAAGAACCTGTGTTGGTATTAGAGGGGGACAGCGGAGGATACTAAGGGATCCTTCCACACTACCATTGCCCCGAGTTTTCTAGTATTATGGAGGAAAGTGGATTGGCAGGCACACATCCCTGGGAACCCAGCAGCTATGGGAAGAGAATGGCCACTATTTTCTCGGTCCCAGGTTCTGTTCAGTGCACTGACAAGCTTCCTGCTAAACATCTGTCCCCTTTCAGTTAGAAAGCTAGGGACCTAGGGCACTTTAGGCAGCAGTGTTCAGCCTCTCCAGGGTCCAAGCTAGCGCCCTTTGGAATTCTGAGTGGGTGTTGTTACGGGAATCTGCGGGTACGACGCTGTAAATTCGAGGTAAATTTCAGAGATACCGTGTCCAAGAAGGTACGCGGAACCTTGGTGGGTCAGGATGGTGCTGTTTCCCCAGGGACAGAGCCTCCCTCCTAGGAGCATGGCGGAAGTGGGCGGAGGCACTTAGTGCCAGCACTGAAAGGGTTACAAGTTCAAACGCAAAAGGCGCGAAAAGTCTGGCCATCTTGCTTCACCGGTCTTGCTACCTACAGGACTGGTGTCCCCAAAAAACTCAGCGTTCTGCTGTGTCACAAGCCCGAGAGGGGAACCAGTGCCCTTTGGGATCCCACCTCTCCCAGCTCTCGGATCGCATGCCACCCCAGCCCGGAGTCCGGGTAGCCAGGGCGCCTCACCAAGTGCTGGCGCTCCAAAGTAGCCTCCTCACGCAGCTCTTTGCAGAGCACCAGCGGGAGGAGCGGGAAGGGATTCAGGACTCAGGGTTTGGAGTATGGGGAGGATCCATGCATGGAGGGGGATCTCACAGTGGAGGAAGTCATGCATGGCGAGGGGAATCACGCGGGGAGTGCTCTGCAGGTTAGGAGGGGGAGCAACTGTGCGTGCTCTGGCGCAGTGTCTGCTGCCTGCCTGCCAGCGGAGGGGATGCAGCGGTGGCAGATGTGCCCCGCTCACTGGGGTAGAGTGGGGTATTGGAGGGGTGAGCACTCGCGGGCTGCGCCGCACTCACGCGCGCTTTGCTCGGCCGCCTGCAGCAGGGCAGAGAGCCCCAGGAGCCCCGCGTGCATCTTCTGAGCTGCTGCTGCCTGTGCCCGCCCCTTCCCCTGCCCCGGACCCGGCAGGGGAGGCTTCCGGCTTGGGGCCCCAAGACTAGAGGCTTTTCTTCCCAGTCAGTTACCAAGTTGCTAGTAGGGTGGGGGTGAGGGCGGGGTCAGAGGCAGGGGAACCACAGGTTCTTAGGGGGCAGTCTCACGGTCTATGCTGGATTTGCATGCTGCCCCAGCATCCTAACGGCTGTAAGGCAAAATGGGTTAGTCACTCTGGGTGACTAACAATGCTTATTATAGTCAGCGGGTTTGCTCAAAACAAAGACCACTTAACTACTAGTCAGAGTGGGGTGTGTGTGTGTGTGTGTGTGTGTGTGTGTGTGTGTGTGTGTGTGTGTGTGTGTGTGTATCATGGGAGGCGGAACTTGAGTGGCTGATTGGAACTTTTAGTTATGTGTCCAGAAAAGGGCATTTCCACCTTTAACGGCCGCCTCGTTCTCAGACCTTTCTCCCAGGGATACTTGAGGGTTAATCCAGATCCCCCAAAGCCAGAAGTAAACCTGCCCAGAGAAAGTCTTTCTGGGATATGGGAAAGCATCACCCTGACATTTGTTAGGATGCAGGGGTTATGTAGGATTGTGTCTGTGGACGTGGGTCAAAGATTGTTCTGAATCTTCGTCCCAGTGGAAAAATGTTTTATTACTATTGAGCAAGTGCAGCAGGAAATTACTAAGTAAAAATCAGGTCTACAGAGATTCTGCCCAATAGAATTCTTGCCAAGGAACATGAATATAATATAAATTAGGACTGGAAATAAACACTGCACATAATTAGTGATGAGTGGGGAAAATTTTAATACATTTCTCAGTATTTATAGCCTTAAAACGTCCCACCACCCTCTCAACCCCAATTCCTAGCTGTATGGTTTGAAAAACAAATATATATCCCATATTTCATATGTTAAAAACAGTCCATTGTAGGCAAGATGGAGGAACAGGACGTGGGCTGCCTCTCTGGTCTGCCTTGTGTGCTGTAGCCAGTGTGAAGGGGCATGCACCCCAGTGTTGCAGTAAATATTAAAAATTAATAAATGCTTTATTTCTTTATCGGCCCCGAGGTCTCACTCCTCAGGCCTGGTTTCAGTTTGCAGCCCTGCGAACCTCTGGAACCTGGTCCGAGCCAACACGGCCCAACTCGTACTCGAAACTCCCGTCCCTGGCGGTTTTCTACTGCCTACTCTCTGCCTCTGTCTCTGGGTGTTTCCCTACCCCAGAATCCCACAAACACAACTCTACAGTACGATAGCTTTTCATACAGGTTTATATTTTCAACTCTCAATCCACAAACCTCTACACAAGATTACATCAAATAGACAAAGATACAAACTACTCTTCTACATAAGATACTAGACCTATAAAATCCTTAATGTTCATAGCTTTTTAACACCAATCAATCCCACCTGGGTCCAGCTGGCCCTTGGGAAACTCCATGTTGCCAGGACCTTCACCCTCTGTCCTCTGACCTCCTCAGACCTCTCCACCTCCCTTGCCCCGCCCAGTCACTGGCTTTCCTTTATTTTACTAATTAAAATGGGAAGGTTCAGTTGGAGTCATGTGACTAGGCAGCCCTTCTTGGGAAAGTGGAATTAACATTAAAATACAAACAGCTTCAGGACAATCTACACCCCAGTTTTGGCATGCTATGCACAGAAGGGTCAGCTGGAAAACACAACCGGGGATTCCAGCAGGTGGATTCTATCTGATTCTACTCTGTTTGATTGGCTGTGTGGCAAAGGTTTTGCTCATGATCACACCTCCTGTGCCAGCAGCCTTCCATGTCTTCTTGCCCTTGATCCAGTTACTTTTCCTCCTTGGCTAATGTGTTATCTTTCACCAGTATGCTATGGCAGGAGGGGAGGGACAATCATTAGACTATTGACACTTTGCCCCTAGACCAGGCTCAGGGGAGACTGTTGTGAGATAGACTTTTCCTATGGAAACATAATATGCCAGATAAAAGCAATGTTTGCACCCTTGTGAACCTCAGTGAACCAACGAGTATCTTACTGGGGTGACTAGCAGGAGTATGGGAGGGGTGGGGGCGTTATTTACGAGGAGCAGGGGTGACTCAAAAGCAGCTGCAACATCAGAAAGATCACCCTGACATGGCTTTAGATTTCTCCTGCAGGGTCCACATGACATTAGCCCAGAAATGCTGGTATCCTCTATCCTTTAAGACTGACTGAGAAAATCTCACAAGGATAAGGTAGGTGGGGTTGAGAGATTCTTTAGAGTCTCAGGATTCCCTACACTCTTGGTAAGTCCCAGGTCCAGGCTGATATGGTCTGGTTAGATTGTTGGTGGCCGCTCTGGAGAATAATCTGGCTTCCCAGTGTGAGAAGCCTTCCTCAGGACAGGTAGAATTCCTTCCACCCAGGATGTGTTTATAATCAGGACTAAAATGGGTCCTTGAAGGTGCTAGGAGATGCCTGTGACTAGCCATTGATCTCCTTGTTTCCTGGAGGGCTACTTGTAAGACTCTGAAGGTTGCTGATTCTGGCTTCACAAGTAGGGTGTATCCTCCTGCTGATCCTTCAGGCACAGAACCAGCTCTTCCTGGTTCTCTTTAAATCCTGCATCCCCATCTCTCCTGTGTATTCAGTCAGTGCTGAGGCTTACCTACCGTTATAAGAGGCAGGGGAAGAAGATCGTTGGCAAGAGAAAGTAGTGGATCCTTATGGTTCCCACAGGGCCCAGAGCAGAAAGGCGGAGAGACTGGCATGATGTGCAGGTGATTGTGACAACCCAAGACCCGAGTGTGGCCTTATTTTAATGGGACAGGGTTTTCTGTGCTCATGGGGACTCTTAAGGGAGAAGCTGCAGCCAGAGTAAAGCCTTGGCACTCAACCCCCCTGCTATTTGTCTAGAGGCATTTGCAATTCTGTAAGAATGTATTTCTGGATGGGATTTGAGGTATCTCTCATCTTCTGAACCCTGGGTCAGGGCCTGCTGTCAGGTAGCCCCAAGTAGGACTCAGAGAGTTAGGGAGGGGAAGCCCAGCATTCCAAATATGTGGCTTATGGTGCCAATGGAGATCTTAACCAGCAGAATAAGGGTGTTCTATGTCTATGTGGACATTGAGTAAGTATCTGGTCCTAACTCACTTGGTTTGGTGGAAGGGCACTGCCCACCTTTCCTGCTGTAGTATATCTAGAGAGAGAGAGAGAGAGAGAGAGAGAGAGAGAGAGAGAGAGAGAGAGAGAGAGACAGAGAACCTTCTTGTAAGCTAGGAACACTTTCAGCACAGGTGTGTTCTTTATGTGCAAGTAAACATGGGGCATAGAAGATACCTGTGAGGAAGCCATATGTATGACAGACTCGGAGGGGAACAGTTTACAGATTCGGAGGGTTGCCACTTTAAGCCCTTGTGCTAGAATGTGATCTCCTGGTGTTCATTCATATCTAGGACTGTCAGTCATTTTTCTAGAACTTTCAGTCATTCTCCCGGGCCCTTGCATCCCTGGCTTTGACGGATGCCTCAGCTTCTGTGAGAGCTTACCTGGGTGGTCTTGGAAGAGGAGTAGGTGAATAGAAGAATCAGATAGTACTGTATCTTTATCATTTCTACCATGTCTAGATTGCATATCTTGAGATGCCTACTGGACAGTGGTGTCCCAAAGCCCTGCTGCGGCTGTATTTATATGGATCAGAAATATACATCTCTATAGCTGTGCATGATATTGCATGATATTGTATTATATTGCATTATATCTTATGATACTGCAATCCAGAGTCAGGTTCCAATAAGAAGCCTTCTGTCCCCTGAATTTATCCTGGATACTCCAAGTCAGTGTCTCCATCCAGACCTTTTATTTTTCCCAGTCTGGGGTGTTTGTGTAATTCTGGCAAGGATTCCCACATTAAGGCCTCTCCTGCTCCAGGGGAAAGAAGGCTCAGCAATCAGCCAGTTTCTGTGCGCAGTCAGGTTGGTGCTTCACGGTGCTGTATTAATTTTCTTCCACGAGGGGTCCCAGCAGCTCCATTTTTGCAAACAGACTCGGAATCCTAGAATGGCGTCAGCTCAGAACGCAAACGCCCAGCACGGCCAGCAGAGGGCAGCTGTGCATGCCACTCAGAACGTCAACTACAGTTTGTCACCAAAGGTTCTTGAAGATTCCATTTGTTCCCCCTACTTTAAACTAGTATTTTAAACCTATCGTTTGAGAAGTTCACCGTGTACGCTGTGTATTTTTATCTCTCTACTCCCATTCTCTTTAACTTCCCTTGGCTGCTCCTTCCCATGCCCATCCCAAATTCATGCACTTAAAACATTTTAAAAAATAACCCACGGAGAGGAATATGCACATGGGTGTTGGGTTACCTATAAGGATAAGGACAAAGTACCACTGTCATATTCCCAAAGGAAACAACGTTCCTCTCTCAGCAGCCATCAGTTACCCACAGCTCCTCAGTTAGGAACTGGCCCCTGGGGCCTTTCCTTCCAAGTTCAAGTTTTTAATAGGATAATCTTGTCCAGGTCATGTACAGGTAACAGCAGCTGCGGTGAGCTCACAAGTGCCGTGACCCTGTCACGTCTAGAGCACAGCATTCTTTAGCACCACCCCAATTCTTTGGCTTTTATAATCTTTCTGCCCTCTCTTCCACAATAATTCTTGAGCTTTACTTTTCTTTTCCTTCCTTTCCTTCCTTCCTTCCTTCCTTCCTTCCTTCCTTACTTCCCCTCTTCCTTCCTTCCTTCCTTCCTTCCTTCCCCTCTTCCTTCCTTCCTTCCTTCATTCCTTTCTTTTTTTCTGTGTAAACGTTTTTTTCCTTCGATATATTCACAGTTGCCCATTTTCAATTTTGTTTTGTGGTTTGTGTTTTTGAGGTTAAGACAATGCGCTTATTTCTCTGTTTGCCTCTAGTCTAAAAGATGAGGGTTTCTCCTCAAGTATCTAACCTAAACTTGGTTTTGTGTTAACATATGACTCCAGCGAGGGGCTGAGAGTCTGAAACCAAGTCTCTGGAACTCATCCTATGATTGGCTGAATTACAATGTAAAGTTTTGACTCCAATAACATGAGGGTACTGACTAGGAGTTAGTAGGGTTCTAATGTATTGCTGATAGGTGGGGGGAATGCAGGTATCTTATAAAGATCCCAATGAAGCTTACAAATACCTTATGAGAGTTTCTGAACATGTAAAAGATTTAGGGGACATTGATTTCTTAAGTTTCCGGCGGGAGAATCAACATAATATACCCATCCAAAAAATTGAACTCTCTTTCCCTAAGGAGATGCTGATCACTATTTTGTGGCAGGTACCAGGCAGCCTTTGAGTCTCCTGAGGACATTCCTACCAGATACCTATCAATATTGGACTCCCAGAAGTCTCCTCAAAACACATAGTGTGGCCAACTAAGAGGTAAAGAGTCCTCTAAAGAGCTGATTTAGTTTCCTAGAAAATAGAAAGCAAACTGAGAGCAGAGTGTGGGAGTGTTTTTTATGCACATCTGGCAATGGGAATAAAACAAGAACCCCAGTTAGAGCAGGTTATAATTAAAGACATTGGCCTGGTTCCCACACATTCTCCTTCCGCTATTGTGTCTCAGTGAGGTAGGCACTGCGTTTCTGTGCTTAGTTGTTTGGATGATTCATGGAGTGTTGGCTCCAGGTTTCCACTATTGCAAGTGAAAGTTCATCTCCCTTGGCTAGACCCATAATATCCAGTGACAGCATCTTAGCTTGGTGGCTGTCGTCTATCCTTCCTCTTCACTGAGCCGCCAGTGTTGGCTGACTGGCCTCCTTATTCCAGATGCTGCAAAATACCCACACTCTTTAGAACGGAATCTAAATTCACAAAGAACTCATTTTAGCCACAAGAAGGCATGTTTCAAAGAACAAACAGTATTGTTGAGAGGGTGATTGTGAGTGTTCCACGTGGCCCTGTGAACCTTTCGGATTATTTGCAGAACTGGCTTGTTCCTCTAAGACAGATGCTAACTTGCTTTTGAAATGCATAGCATTGGTTGGGGTAACATTTCCTTCCGATATTCAGTCAATCTTTATCGAGGGATATAAAGGGCAGGATGGCATTCATGTCTACAAGGAGGGAAGAGAAACATCTAATCTTCTTTGCAGTAGCTGCAGTGATTTTAGCACATGTAACAAAGGCAGGAGAGACTCTACAAAGCATGTAAAGGATTTTCTCCTATACGGAGGTTTTGAGCAATTAATTTGTGATGCTCACAAGGAAATGAGACCCCTGTGGAGGACAGTCACCATGGTAGTATTATGGTTCAACAGCCATATATGATACAGATTATTACATTTGAAAGGGCATAGATAATTCCTTTTTCATGTCTGATTCATTCAAGATATAGTCTCACCTTACAGCTCAGGTTACCCACCAACTAAGGGGCCTGCAACTCTCTCAGCCTCACAAATCATCACAGGCATGATTCCTGCAATCAGTTTCCTAGATGTTAGAGTCACCCCTGGAACATGTTGTGCCAGACTGAATAACATTATGACCACAAGGAAGCATCCTATAGGCCTGGCGTGTCATGGAAATGGGAGCCAATACAAAGACACTCTGATTCATCCCACACTTTCCACAGGACAGCACCATAGGCCAAGGCCACTCACCTGTTCCCAGACTGCCAGGCATTCACCTAGACACTCAGATCTATATCTCTTCTCTAGGTCGTTTGGATTCATGCTTGTCATGATTGCCCTACGTGGGAGGAGTGTTGACCTCCTTTAGGATTGTAGCTACGCCAGAAGCTGGTAGTTCTTGCTTTTGAGTTCTTTTCTGGAAGGTTTCCCATGCTGTCCGAATACAGAGAGGATATTCAGAGCACCCTGACCTGTACAATAGATTAGAGTACCTCAAGGGTCATCCAGCTCAGGGATAAATGTTGTCCTGTTGCTTTAGGTTTTGCCTCGATTTCCTTCTGGGATGGACTAAAGTATGGAAGTAAATATGAAATAAATTCTTTCCTTGCCAAGTTGCTTTTGGTCACCATCTTTTATCACAGCAGTAGAAACCCTAGTGAAAACAGGGTGTTGGTTGAGAAGCGAGTTACAAGCTGAAAAGATTATCACCACCCAGCTCCCTCTTTCAGTCCCCTGAAAGTTCTCTTTTGGAACAAAAGGAATGGTCCTACATGTGGACTCTTTGTATGGCCAAGTGGAAGACTGGCTATTCTTTTTTATCAGGTAGAATGTGTACCCTGATCTGTCTATCATTACAAAGGCCAGAGAATCTCACCTACCTTATCTTAACCCACTCAAAAGCCACAGGAGACTCATTGTATTGTGTTGATCACATTCTTCAGGAAAGGATTTCCTTTATGAAAGGAGTGGTTGCAAATCTTTTATGTGATTTCTGTCACCCACTGCGTCCCAGACTTCCTGCGGCACTTGCCAGCATTATTGTAGCAGGTGCGGATTTGTTCAGAGAAGGGACAGTCATTGTGCTAATGACGCAATTTCTACAGTCTCCCATCAGGCCTGAGTCAATGAAGATGCTCACGTCTGCAAGGAGGGAACAGAAACACATCAGAATCCTGGGATAGCTGTGATGGCTTCAATAAATCTGATAACAAGGCACTGCTATTCAAAACAAGTACAGAATTATCTGTTTTAAGAATGGTTCAAAATTGATCTTTGGGGACACTAATAATTAAAGTAGACTTCTGTGTGATTCATTTATCAGGGAGGGAGACCATTAGGGATCAGTATTCATTCATGGTTTGTGGTTATTACACTAGAAAGGACATATGTAGAGATTTATTTTCTTTTCTTTAATTGGGGCAAGGAGATAAAGTCTCCTTTTACATCTCAGGCTATGTACTCATACTGGTCTAGTAGCCCAGGCTGGCCTTCAATTATACATGCACTTCTACAGAATCCTCTTGAGTGTTGAGATTATAGTAATGAACCAGAATATCTAGCTAGAGAACTTTATTGTTATCATTGAGGGGTCAGTGGGACCCTGATGTTTTAAGGATAGAAGAGATTCAATAGATCTGTTTCCATTGTCCTGTTCCTTCTTCAGAGCATCTTGGCTTAGGATATACAGTTGTGACCCTGATCCCATTTTCTCAATCTGTGGTTCACATCCTTTCTTTGCATCCCTCAGATTTCTACAATGTCACCCATTATTGCTCTAAGTGGAAAGATAATCATCGCAACATTGACATCAGGTGGATCATAGTCAATTAGACTTCCAAGAGGTTACCAGTTCCAAATTGTGTCCCTCTTTTATGGAATGGTCTCCATGTTATCAGGATAGTTCAATTATCCTTAGAGCATCTTCTGAAGTGTGATGTAATACTTCTAGGTAATTACCTGGTGCCAGGACAATGCATGATGGAATTCTTCCAGGTGATTATCTGGTCCTGGGACAGTGCATGATGAAAAACTCCAACTGATTATTTAGAAAGAATATTTTGAAGGCACTTTGGTATCATGAAGGTCTACAAAGGTTGTATTGTTCAATAATTAAATTAAAACACATACTTTATGTTAGTTCTATTTCCTTTTGATTGGCAAGCAGAGAAGGATTAAGCAGAGTATTGCTTTTCAGAACCAGGAAGGCTCTCAGAGCTCAACTAATTCAAGATCTCTCCGATTCTCTCCAAGACAACAAAGATGAGGTCCATCGGAGTCCACTGTGTAGAGCTAGGACCACAACAGAATTTCCTATACACATTTCCATCTCACTCCACCTCTCTGTACCGGTTGGCCATGAGGAGAAACCCAGATGTCCGGGGCACAACCTAGGTACCCCCAACAATGTTAACACACTTTATACCTTTAGTATAAACTCACAGTCCTTACTTATGGACATGAACTAAAGACAGGTTACAGGTCACAAAGCAGCTTGCCAGAACACTGAAATCTTGCTAATTAGAGAAAGCCACTAAGTTGTCAGTGTGCTGGGGAAGGCTTCAGGATGAGAAAGATTCCTCCTCTTTGTAGTGTTAAAAGAAATCTGTTAACTTAGTGGTTGAGATTGGTAGAGACACAAGTGGTGGAGGCCAGAGAGAGTGTGGATCAGTCCTATGAGATAACTAGGGATGAAATGAGCTACACAGTGACTTTTTGATTACAAATGGCATTTCAGATAAGTTACTAATCACAATAGAAGAGCTGCTCTCTTTTGGTTTCAGGCTCCAGTGAGCAAGAAAGCTAAGTTGACCTCAGAACTAAGTAGTACCTCTGGTAAACCATTGAAATATGTGATGAGCTTCTGACCCAGACTGACACTGGGTTGGAATTTGTGATTGGTGATGCCTGCAGGAGTTTTTGAGGAAGTGTGCAAAAGAATGATGGGTTAGAAGTCAGAGCTAAACATGCGTCCTTGTCCTTGATGGCTGGGTATCTATTAATGCCTCTGATCAGCATAACAGAGCCCCTTTGTGGCAAAGATACTGGGTTATTATAGAAATAACATCTTAGTAACCCTTCTTTTGCAACAATACTGAACTTGAGGCATTCCAACTAATTTCCATGGAGGGTACAAATTATCCCTAGTCCAGGGCTGTGGGCTGTGGAATCAGTGGCTTCTTGATGACATCTAGAGGTCATAGCAGGACGATTCTTGAGATGTTGCTAGGTCAGCAAGGCAGAAGGATTTGGTACAAGCATGTCAGGGTATGGGCAGGGGAAATGTGGGGATGGTGGCTACAGGACACACGGATCTTGAGGTATTTACCTGTATCTTATTTTAAGGATAAAAAATAGACCTGGACCAGTAGAAATAACATGAAATCTGCAGGGAGAGGTTGAAGGGGCTTGAGGAGATATGAATGTCTGCATCAGTGGATTATTGTTTCATGTTCCAGAGTTGGTGGTCAGGGGACTGGAACATGTGGAGGAGACATGGCTTTGTCCATGGAAAGAGGTCTACTGACCACAGTGACCACATACTTAGTCACTTCCAATGAGTTTTGAACTAACCCTTATACAAACCAGTCTCTAGACAAGGCATTTTTTTAATAGGCCACTTCTACCCCATTAAAAAAAGTAGCTTGTATTTGTGTGGGTCCCTCAGCTTCAAAGGTATGTCCTGCCTCAGGCCTCACTTGGTTTACCCCTTCACTAAACTTATTGATACTCAAATTTCATCTCAGACTGTCTCCTTTCTTTGCCCCACCATAGCTTTGACCTGAAGTATTATTAATTGGGACTGGGGGAGGAGCTGAGAGTTCTACATCTCCAGTGCTGTGTTTGTCTGCATGCTGCCATGTTTTCTGCCATGACAATAACGGGCTAAACCTCTGAACCTGTAATCCAGTCCCAACGAAATGTTTTACTTTGTAAGAGTTGCCATGGGGGTTGGAGAAATGGCTCAGCAGTTAACAGCACTGTCTGCTCTTCCAGAGGTCCTGAATTAGATTCTCAGCAACCACACAGTGGCTAACAACCATCTATATGGGATCTGATGCCCTTGTAGTGCCAGGAAAATGTTAGTGAAACCCCCCCCCACTCCAAAACAGACAGGAGCTGTTCTGATGTAATTCACAGCAGGGTCTTTATTCTATTCAAGCTAGCTCAGGCCCCTTCTATGCAGCACCATCATACAGAACAGTTTTGGTGGTGGTGGAGCTCTGAATATCTATTGGGGTAAGGCTTTATAGTAAGCAGCAAGCAGGGATAAGTGTGTAAGCATTTAACTGTAAAGCTACTGTGGTCTTTAACATAAAGACCTGGTAGCTGGGAGTCATATCATAAAGTTAATTTCTGCTCTACTCTGCATTGATAATCATTAGGTAGGGGGTGGGCTTGTAACCTGGAGGTACAGGTTTGGTAATGGAAATAACCCGGAGATGCTGGTCTTGTTGAGGGTGTAACTTGGAAATGCTGGTCTTGTTGGGGATTAGCCTAGAGACTGGAGCCTAGACTCAGGTTTTGTTGGCAACTTGAAAACTAATGCTAGGTACCAGCCTGTTTGTTTACTTGAGTTCAAATATAGGTCATGTTCTCTAAAATGAAGTCTGAACCTAAAAGATTTGGCCTCTCACCTCCTTCTGGTGTGTCCAAAGACAGCTACAGTATACTCATATAAATAATAAAATTTAAAAAATGTTGTCATAGTTATGGGGACTATTCAGAGCAATAAAACCCTAAAATAATATATATCAATGATTAATTTAAAGAAGAAATGGACATATTTAAGGACTAGTATTCATCAGGCCAATTTCATCTCTCCTTGCACATTAGCCTTTGGATATACAAGGCTAGGTCAACTTCCTGCTACACGTTCAAATGCAACAGATTTCCTGTTTTAGCTGCGGCAAGATTATCAGTGAGCCAGTGAGTATGGGGGTATGATTCTTCTTCTTCTTCTTCTTCTTCTTCTTCTTCTTCTTCTTCTTCTTCTTCTTCTTCTTCTTCTTCTTCTTCTTCTTCTTCTTCTTCTTCTTCTTCTTCTTCTTCTTCTATGTTTCTTGGAGCAACAGAACATCAGAATCAGTAAGTAGAGCTGCACAATTTCCACATGAGCCAGAGTTTAGAGACCATGGGAGTTCCAGGCCACTGAGTAGCCAGTGCCACCTCACCTGATTGTGGCCATATTAGTAGGTAACAGGATTGCTAATCTTTGGTGATATTGAAATCCAGAGTATATCTCCAATGATCAAACTTCCTGCCAGCTATCATGCATCATTTACAGTCTTGTGGACACTGTGTCTTTATTTGAATATGGATGAATTTTGTGTTACTTTGAGTACCTGAGTTGGTGTCTCATGCCTGGCTTACTTTGTTCTCAAGGCTAGGTGGTACTAAAAGTTTTCTGGCAATGAAGCTTACAATATGATCCCCACCATTAAAAATTACGATGATTATGTAAATAGCATTTTAGCTTATCAGTATCAAGCAGTAATTCTTGGTTATGGTAGACAAACAGGAGAGCGTGTGAAAAGGGCATTAACAGCTCCCAGAATCATCAAGAGATCATAAAAATTACTTGAGCCAGTAACCCGGAACAAGATTCAGTTTGTGCCACAGGACTGGTTCAGTGAGGAGTCTGTTTTTTCATGC